>NW_026294525.1:17971096-18473596 GCF_007827085.1 Peromyscus californicus insignis | reverse complement strand
AAAAAAATCAACTCTAAAGAATAAATGGCCAGAAGTCACGCATTGTGAGAGGTCAAAGAAAATAAATATGTTCAGCACCAGGCCTAAAGGTTGAAAAAGATTAATTTTAATGGCTCCATTTAGGGAATATGACAAAGTCCCAACACTTTATGGCAGGCACAGTATTTCATGCTTAAAAGTTGTGTTCAGATGTGGTCTCTCTTCATTCTCATGGAGCCACATAAATGGTGCTAGTTATCTGCACACAGCCACAGCTAGTAGAGGAGATATGCATGTATAGACACACCATCCAAGTTAATGATGCCATGGATTATAATGCAATAAAATCATAATCCATCCCTGCTCCTAACATAGCACCTTTTAATTCAACTATGGCATCCTATATGGAGATGTTTACCCTGCACTCCTTGCTGGCTGTGGAAAATAATCTGCTGGAATCGGCAGGGGACTATCTGATGTCTCACCAACAGGGTGGTATCAGTCCTGGCGATTAAAAGGATTATTTATTTGCTTACTCAGAAAAGATTAATGACATAGAGCAAAGGGTTTATTTTTTTTAAAAAAAAAAAAGTGCCCTGACCTCCAAGAGCTTAAGAAAGGGAGTATGAAAGATAGGAGGCCATTGATAGGAAAGTGCTTTTTATGCAAAATTTAGAATCTTCATCCACCAAATGGCCCCTTACTAACAAATTCTGAACTCTCGTTAAATTAGCAATCATGCTCTGCTAACATACCACCGTTATGATAGGGCGGCCCCTTAACCCAGGGTCTGCTGGAGCTGCTTTGTGATAGATGATTACTTAGGGAGGTGTGAGAGACACAGGGGGAGGCGGGGAGAGGGAGAGAAACCGAAATCTAAAATATAGAGTCATTTTTATTTGATTGTATAAAAAATTAAAAATAAGGTTAAAATATGCATTTCTTGCCGTACCTGGGGACTTCTTATTGGATGGGGTTTCCATGATATTTCAGTGTGTATGTGTTATACAGGTCTTCATATTATTGTTTGAGTCAGTGAATGGAACAGTAACTGTGACATTTTGTGAGTTTCAAGCATTACTTGGTGGCAGTTACTAAACCATATACTCTGCATAGGAAATTGAAAAGGTCTGGGGAGCTAGCCACAATTGCTCCTGTTGGCATTAAAAGAGTGTCGCGGACATTGACATGCAGGAACACTAACAGAGAATGCCAGCATTGAACCTCAAAATACACCAAACACGAACTAACACACACCAGTTTGTGAAGTCTTCCATTTTAAAAATAATCATAGTATCCCCCCATTGTACTTTCTGATTAACTGACAGATTTAATTAATTATGGGAAATTGGGGGTGGGGTGGAGGGGGGGTCAAGACAGGGTTTCTCTGTGTAGCCCTGCCCATCCTGGAACTAGTGGCTAGCTCCCAAGACTTTTTCAATTTCATATGTAGAGTATGTGGGTTTTGTAACTGCCACCAAGTTTGAGACACACAAAATGTCGCAGTTACTGCTCCATTCACTGACTCAAACATTAATATGAAGACCTGTGTTACATCTTCTCTCTGTAGACTAGGCTGGCCTCAAACTCAGAAATCCGATTGTCTCTGCTTCCCAAGTGCTGGGATTAGAGTGCACCACCATCACCCAGCTAATTATGGAAAAATTTTATTGAGATCTGTTTTCCACATGTTCTTTTTAAAAAAAACTTAGGATTAGAAATCACCTAGTTTTCTCTATATAGCTACTAAACAACTCTTATCAATAGTGTACTAAAGGATTAAGAGATCAAATCTGGAATAAAATCTTGTTGCAGCCTCTCCTCCACCTGCCTTGAATCATTGCTGGAGTCCTCAGGCAGAGCAGGGGCTGGGATGGGAATCCAGTTTCAGAATGAGGGAAGAAATGGCATAGGCCCAATGGTGTGAATGAGAAAGGCGCTCATTTCTGCCCAACTCTTTTCACGTCTTGCTCAACCTTCCCAGAATACATCTCCCATCTACCCTGCAAGCAATAGAAGAGAAAAACTATTCCAAAGTTATTTTCGTATGAAATAGAATTAACTTTCTTAAATTGAAGGGATTTTAACTTGTAAAATGTTAATGTTCTTTCCTTGACCATGGGGAACACAGAAGGATAGGATCTTCTGTACTAATAGTTAACTGTGGCTGGTTAGATAATGTGGGCACTTTCCCTTTCCATAGCCAGCTTCCCTCTGCTGCTGCGATCATTCCATAAAATACACCTGGAAGATTATTCCAAGCCACTTACGGCTTCATCAGGTTATCTTTCCAAACAATGCAGTCTTACCTTTGCTTTGATTTCCCAGAAAAGCTGAAGATTTTCTTATTAACCCCAGTGACATCTGAATGTATGTTTTGTTTACTGCTGGACTCTACTAATTTCACTGATAGATCTTGTATTAAGCTGCCCGGTAAGTTTGCAAATGCAGTAATTATCACAGTGAATTGCATTTCGGAGGCATGCCCTGGATTTTTCCTTCCAGACAATACAAATGATGTCATCTAATGCTGGGGATAAGTAGCTAGGGGCCAAGTCCTTTCCAATAAGTACAAAGTGTATGAGGTGGTTGCTTTTCTTTTACACACTGAAGAGAATTGGTAATGAAAATCTAGTCTCCCACCCTCTTGAAGTTCATTAAATCAAATTAATCACAGTCTGATAATGTCAAGTCCATAGCTCTAGCTAAAGAAAACTTCATTGTCCTTGTGACTATACACATCTAAAATGAACATAATAAAGAGAGAATACACTTCCTTTTTAACTACTTTCTTTCATTCAAATGATGGTAAAACTTTAGTCACCATAGCAGTTTTTCAATAGATTGTTCAGTTACATTATAAAGTTATTACCCCAAACAATTCGAGAATGAGGTTTCTCTTGCTTCATAGGTATGCCTTGATTATACCTACCTGGTTCTTTAATAAGGAAGTACAAACACACTGATTGTCATCCTTCCCTTCCCAAAATCCCCAAATCTTTAAGCTCTGTGCTCTCCCTCAGATCCAGTTCTGGAGTTGTGTGACTTAGAGAATTAAAGGGATGATGTGTTGGGCTCCCTGTGCCAAGTGTCTGCTTTCCTTGCCCACCTCATTTGTCTCAGAAATGGATTCTTGCCTCAAATTCCTTATTCTTGTCCCAAGATCTGTTTCTAGCTCTGGATGTCTTAGACGCTGTGCCTTGCCTAACACTGGCCTCCGCTGCACTGTCTTACTTGGACCTTCATTGGTAGGAACCATTTCTTATTGGGGTGAAGACAGACACCTGGTTTTCTTTCCAGACCTCCATAAGTCTGCCTGGTTTTCAAATCCTGCCATCATAACCAAATTCCACTCAGCCTTATTTTGACGTTCCACCTGTCTCAACATCCTGGGTCAGCACTTAAGGCTTAACCATCCCTTTATGTTGAGAATTGGATGGGAAGGGAGATTGTAGATTTTGCATGCATGTTTTTCATCTATGCACAAACTCTTAGACAATGTTAGCTACACAGTATGGTAGCATTTGAGAGAATAATTAACGGATATAATAAGTAAAAAATGTGTAAAAGATGGTGTTGAGGTATTCCTTGTGATACTAATGCACAAGGTGAAGAAAATAAACGTTAGTTCTTCACAGTGTTCTCACAGGGAAGTCCCAAGAGATTGTTCTTTTGATTTCTGCCCAAGAACAACCTTTGATAAATTCTTCATTTCTGTGTCAAGGATTTCAAATGACTACTTCTTGATTTAGCCGCATAATTATAGTCTGCAGGACATGGAATTCTCCTGATGGCTCTTACAATGATAGTGAGGAGGAGGTATGCACCCTGGCCGCTTTCCAAGTCTGCTTAATCCCTTCTAGCCAAACAAATTGACTCTGTGATTCCATACAGAATGTACACTCACTTTTTAAATTATAGGTTCAGCTTGCTTTGGACTCTCAAATTTTAAGAGACAAAGATATTTGGATTTTGTACAATGTCTTCTAAACCTGTTTATCTCAGCTTCCTTACTCAGGCATTCCCTTTTGTTTTAGCCAGTTTCAATGGCCTTATAAGATTTAAAACAACTAAACTTTGAAATACCTGTAATGAACTGCGCATGCTTTTGTTTACTTAATTGTAAATATTCCATAAGAATCTATTATCCTTGAAAAAACACTAATTTTTTAAATTGGAAGCTTGTATTATGGTTATGTTATTTTCATATGGATGAATATAGCAATCTGCAGTCTAATTTATTCTTGCAGAAACTCAAAACTTTATTGTGTGCAGCAAATATAAGCTCGTATGCTCCCTTGTGGAAGAGTTAAATGAATATTCTCACTGCTCCAGAATAGATCATGCATACCTAGCTAAAAGGCCTGGAAGCAAGACTGTTGTTTCTGAATTTCATCAGGCAAACCATGCATTTGCCTTGGCTTTAAACCTACTTAAAGGAGAGGGGCAGATGTGGAAAGTTTTCACAGGTGTACAAGTCAGCTGATTGTTAGCATACGAGTGACATGGCTTCATTTCTGTGTTCCAAATTACGTGAATCAGACTCATTCTGATGTGATCCATGCTGCTGTTAGTGTTTATTTGTTTTTTATTTGTTTTGAGGTTACTCGCTTTTTAAATCTCCTCTGAAGCAAGATGTAGCAGAGGAATTCTTGCCTTTAAACATCAACTGGCCTAGAATACTCTATATTTTTGACTTAATGGTTTAGCTACAAGGCATGATAAACTTTACTCTACAGATTCACTCATACTATGTTTTCCAGTTCCCAACATTTATATTATTTACAAGTTGGAGCTAGAGAGTTAACTAAGCAGTTAAGAGCCCTGGCTATCCTTCCAGAAGACCTGGGTTCGATTCCCAGGTCCCACATGGTGGCCGACTATTGTCTGTTGTTCCAGTACCATGGGATCTGACTCCCTCTTCTGGCCACCACAGGAACTGAATACAAGTGGTACATAGATACCACAGGCAAAATACACAAAAAAATAAAAATTAAAGTGTTTTAAAATAAAATATTTGCAAGGATGTTTGCCTCCAACCTTGGTTATATTCCATGCAGACAGAATTAAGTAATTTCCTGAAAGTATACTAGAGGGGAAAAAAAGTAATTAATGACAGGAAACCTACAAGCATAACAGTTTAGCCAGAAATTATGATGTAATCTTAAACAAGTAACCTTAAAAATTATTCTGAAAAGTGTATTTTCATGTTCAGTGAAATGACCTGCAATCTGTGGCATGGACAGAATGCATAGGAGTTTTGGTACAGAAATATCTCAATGGCATTGCTAATTTTTCTTGCCAATAGACTATGAAAATGGAATTAGATCTCATGGACTTGAAAAGGAATAGATATCTTCCATGCAGAAGAAGGACTTTTCTCACCTAGGGTAAGATGAGGAAATTTCTAAAAATGACTGTAAATTCTGGGTTTTGATGATCTCTGAAATCAACATATGTAGAACTTATCTTAGTCGGTGCTCTATTGCTGTGAAGAGACACCATGACTAAGGCAACTCTTGTAAGAAAAATTATTTAATTATAGGCTTACCTATAGTTTCAGAGATTTAGTCCATTATCATCATGGTGGGGAGCATGATGGCATGCAGGCAGGCGCTAGAGCAGTAGTTGAGAGCTACATCCTGATCCATAAGCAGAGAAAGAGAGAGAGAGAGAGAGAGAGAGAGAGAGAGAGAGAGAGAGAGAGAGAGAGAGAGAGAGAGACTGGGCCTGGCTTGGGCTTTTGAAACCTTAAAGCCCATCCCCAGTGACAAACTTTCTCCAACAAAGCCACATCTACTCCAACAAACCTCACCTCCAAATCCTTCTAATCCCTTCAAACAGTTCCACTCCCGGGTGATTAAGACTTCAAATACATAAAGTCTATGGGAGCCATTCTGATTCAAACCACCACAGAGCTAAATCATCCACTGTTGCATTGAATGTCTTGTAAGCCAAAGACTAGTGATATAAGTATTGACGAGAAGCACAAATACAACTAAGAAAAGAAAAACCACTTACACTGTGCATGGTTACCACAACTAGAGTGAGTCTTCAATTGTCATCGATGAGTTTCTCAGTCTCATCACGAATGATGGTCTCCCATGGTGGCAGCAGAGGGCTGCAATTTTCTGCAATAGCGATTGTGACCAATTTATATGAATATGAAGTGTTTTCATGAGGCAAATATATAAGTATATTTTATATGTTCATATAGATACATATATGTATATATGTGTGTACATTATATATATATATATATTATATATATATATATATATATATATATATGAAAGCCTTGTGCTTGCTTCTGATTGACCCTAAACTCATGAACATCCCCCCTCCCCTGCTGCTTGACCAAGCCTGGAAGACCCCCTCTGAAGCAACAACAGAACAGGACACACAGGCATTGGGCTGTACAGTGGTCACAGCACCCTTACAGAGGTTCTTACAATGAAGGCCGAGTAAGATAAGGGCCACCAGCTACATAGCTCATTTGATGATTTAAAGGCACCTTATGTGTTTCTTCCCTAGCTATCAAAGAGAAACATGTTTGGCTTATACCAAGGGCTGCATTAGTATTCAATGAATGTCGAATAAGGCTTTTCTTTCAGTGTGAGGAGGCAGTAATTTGGAAAAAAGTATGCTTGGATGTCAACCCAAACAGCTCAGCTTCCTCTTTGATGAAGGAATCGGAATTGCATGGATGAGTTTATTGGAAATGCCAGACAATAAAGTGACAGATGTCCGCCCTAAAGGTTTACAATTCTAAATCCTTTGTTTTCAAAATATTTATGGTATAGTGTTTATATTAAAACAGAACCCTGTGGATATTTAATACATTAACATTATGATTAAGGCTACCTAAATTATTTTGGAAATTGATAACAAAAATGGAGAGAGTTTGTTTATGACACCCATAAAATGTTAAAAAATGCTAAAAAAAAAAAAAAGGATGCTCCTGAAGAGTAAAAATTAACATATATGAATCCAGAATCAGATCTTGAGGAAGCAACGAATGTTGGCTATCAAATTAATGATGAAATGCTTGGAGTTATTTTTCTTATTTAAATATGACTCCCAAATATGGGGATTTGTATTAATAGAGCACATCAGTGTTTAACTCATAAAAATTTGTATCCTTTTGTTGGATAAAAGCCTCCATATAGTTTCAAAATAAGAGTTTCTATTTCAGTGCCCTCACTTTGTAGCAGTGATGTGACATATTGACTAAGAATGTGAAGGGTATGAAGAATTCTCAATGCCTATTACTAAGTAAAAGAAACTGGTCTAAACTGGCTTTATATTATATGAATTCTAATCATCCTAATTATCAAGATGGTAAAAAGGATTTGAAGAGAGCATAGAGCTATATGGAAGAATCATACAGGATTTTAGGGCAGTAAAACTACTGGGTAGGGTACTGTACATGACTTTAGGCATTTGCCAAAACCTATACAATCTTAAAGCACAATGACTCCTAATACATGGAAATGTAAAAATCGTTTAGAAGATTAGGGAACCTCAGGATGAAATGCAGATTGATGAAGGATTTTTTTTTCAAACGTATTATATAATCTTACGGATATAGGGAGTGGGGAAAGTTGCCAGCCTACATAACAACTTAGGGATGAGTGGAGATGATAAGACTAAATGCAAACTGAACAGTACATGAGCTTTCTGTTGCATTTGAAACTACCGTCCTCGTGTATTAAAATAGAACAATTATGCAAATGAATGGTGACTGGCAGGGGCAGGCTGGCCAGATTTTTGCTTGCCTGTTGGAGTAATGCTTTACAGGAAAGAAGGAGGAGAAAGCTAGAATGATCCATTGGCCGATAGATTAGCCATGCAGATGTCATGTATGAGACGAGACTGAACTAACATGTGTACAGGTGCTCAACCAATACACCTTAAAACTGTGAAGGTCATCAAATGAAAGAAAACCTGAGAAACTCTTATAGCCAAAAGCACCCAAAGGCACACGATAATTCAATCGCTGTGGTACTAGAGGAACCTGGAACCAAAAAGTGGACAGTAAGTTAAACTCAAAGACATTTGAGTGAAGTGAATTTTTAAAAATGTATTTGCATATAGAAGAATAAATACAGGTATGTGTACATTCAAGTCTGGGCGCTGGTAATTCATATTCTACTGTAGAGGCTAGTAGAATGTACAAGGAAACGAACACTTTGATTCTCCGTCTAAGTTAGTTCTATATTTTGAGACAATTAGACAATATTGATTCCATGTGTTTACACAAAAATAGCCTTCAATATATTTTGCAAGTCTGCATTTGGACTCTCAATTCCGTCCTCTGTTTTAATCCTTTCCGTGTGCCACACTGTCCTGGGCACTGTACCTTCACAATAAATCCTGAAATTGTGTAGCACGGTGAGTCCTCCAACTTGGTTTTCTTCAGGGTTGTGTTGTCTGTTATCATTCTTCTGCCTGTGCAGGTAAATTTTAGAGTTTGTGGATAGCTATAAAATCATCCACTAGTCAGGATTCCTTCTCAATTATTATACTTGGCTCTCAGTACTTGTTTTCTGCTCCAACAATTCAAATCCACTTTCTAAAATTGGCTCTTAGGTCGGGTGTTCATCTTCAAAATATTTGAGCTATTACAGAATTATTGAAAAATACTATTCATTCTCCCAAGGTGTTTTCTTTAATGCCCAGTATTTATTTTAACATGTCAAGTTGAATATTTAAATATTTAAATTCTATTATTCCTGAATAAACATTGCACTACATTAATAGTGCTCAACCTTTCTAATTCTGCAAATCTTTAATACACTTCCTCATGTTGTAGTAACCCCCAACCATAAAATTATTTTCATTGCTACTACATAACTGTAATTTTGCTACTGTTATGAATCTCTCGCATGTAGGATACCTGATATGTGACCCCCAAAGTCATAACCTGCAGGTTGAGAACCATTGTACTGCATAGTGGTCATGACACCTATACCCTGAATTGCTTGTTAGGTTAGAAAACTAGTAAGATTTTAAAATATTTAAAGATTTAAAAGTATTCAATAAATATTACTTAATCTTATATTTAACCCATTTTGCCATTTAAAAAAATTAAAAAGCATTTAACCTTACATAATAGCCTGCTCAAGACATATCATTTCTAGAACCATTGTTTAATTTCATATGCTTTTTAAAAGTATGTTACAACATTACATAAAAGCCCCATTGCCATGTAAATGCATTTAATTCCACCCACAGATACATTAAACATTTGTACTGTTCAAGTTAATGGATTGTGAGAAAGTATTACATTGTTATTAAAGGCACAACTCTGAAATTATGTAAACGCTTTAAAATATGTTAGGATTATGAGTGTTGAGAACTTCTTAGAGTCTCTGCCTTGCTTGGTAATTTGAATTTGTAGACTAGATAAACCCGTCGATGTGATCTGTATAATACCAAAGCTTTCACCTCTATGCCACATCCCTAGTTATATGACTCAAAAGAAAGCAAACTCACATACGTTATGCCTCAAATTCCTTTTTAAAAAGAGGATCTCAAAATATTCTTGTCAGAGTAATTATTGGATATGACTCTGTTAGTGGGTGGAGGTTTAGTGTTAAATGTTTCAGTTATTAGTGTTTAAAACAGCACTAATCAGAGTACTCCTTATAATGAATCAAATCAATAAATAGCATTTATAACTTGTTGGTAGGGAGTTACAATGTCTAAATAAAATTTGTACATTATTGTAAAAACATTCATCTTTTTATAAGATGAAAGAACAAAATTTCTAACCAAACGTTTTTATCAGATAAAGTTAAAATTTTATTTATATGGTGAATTTTTAAATGTTTATAACTAAACAGATTTATGTTCACTTATTTGCATATTAAATCCCATTAAAATACATATTTGGGGATTTGGAAAGATGGCTCAGTAGCTGAGAGCCCTTGTATTGCTCTTGCGGAGTTCCCAGGCTTAGCTCTCAGCAGCCACATGATGATTCACAAACTATTTGTATCTCTAGTTCCAAGGAATCTGACTCCCTCTTCTGGCCTCTGCAGGTACCATGTATGTGCCTGCTACACATATATACATGCATGTACTCATACATACAAAAAATAAAAATAAATAAATTTTTAAAAATAAATATTTATTACTATTAATATAAGATTATGAAATTCTATACCTATATTTAATAGAACTAATAGAAAGAAGCTTACTCTCCCCACATATGGTACTCTTCTAGATAATATTCAAAATGAACCATAACATAAGTGTAATTGTTTATATTGCCACATATCTGTCATTATTAAAAGTCTGACAAACCATATATTTGAGGCAAATAAATGTTTTTACTTTTGAAGCTTTAATTTTATGACTGTGAAATCATTTAAATGATTTTAATCACCCACATAACAGCCATATCTTTAATTTCTTCTACATGTGCCAGGCAGTCTGCTTGGTGCAATATATGCAAATATAAATGCTTCAAGGTATTTATGTCTAGTGGTAGGACAACAATTAAAACAGAGATTGAAAGTTCTCTATCACCAATAATGACAGCAGTAAGCATAAAGCCAACTCAAGAACTAAGACTCCTTTCTCTTGTGGGGTATAACTGGACAATACTAGAATGAAGGTAGGGAAATGGGAAATTGGGGATGTTGAAACCTTTGGAAGGGTTAAACGCCACCCCAGCTTTGAGGCTGGTGCCAGGCACTCCAACTGTTTTTCAAATATTGGGCAACACATAGACAGCATCTACTCTGAGAAGGGCAATTCTACATTCGCCAAGGATTTCTATCTAGGCTCTCTGTCGCATCCAGGGATGTGGAGCCCAAAGAGAGAGGAACCGGTGTTACTGGCATCAGAGTAGTTAAACAAATCAATGGCACAGAATAGAAAAGACAGAATTAGACCCACACACATATGGTCAATTAATGTTTGGCAAGTTAACAGACAACTTCAATGAAGAAAGGAGAGAATCTTTTCAATCAGTGTTGTTGGCATTGCTAGTATCCATATGGAAAAAGCAACCTTGATCCCCATCTCATGCTGTATATCAAAATTAATCTGAGATGAATCATAAGCCTAAACATAAAAGCTGTAACTATAAAGCATCTAGTAGAAAGAAAAGACTGTCCTCATGACCTTGAAAACACAAAGGCTTCCTAGGATGTAGAATTACTAAACATTACGGGGAAAACTGGTAAACTGGATTTTATTAAAATTGAATACTTCTGTTCATTAGAAGACCCAATTAGGAAATGAATAGGCAAGCCACATACTGAGATAAAAAGTTTATAATACACATATTTGTCAAGGGACTTGTATCTACAATGTATAAACAAACTGCTAGAATCTAGCTGTTTAAAGATAAAATGCCTATTTTTAATATAAGCAGGCAAAATATTAAAGAGAAACTTAACAATCAGAAAATATGCAAATGCATAGCAATTACACATGAAAATATTCAGTATTATTGATCATCTAGGAAATTCAAGATGAAACCAAATGAACACCACTATAAAAAAATTAAGCTCCCTGAAATTAAAAAGATTGACAGCTTGAAATGTTGGCAGGCATATGATCCAACTGAGTCTTTAGAAATTGGCTATGTGAGTACAAAATGGTGTAGCCAATCTGGAAGGCGTGGGAATCAGCAATTCAGTCTCTCAGATTGAAAAGAAGAAAGGACATATGTTAACAAAAGATTTGCCCAGAGACCTGCATAGAAACAGTCTTCATGTGAGTCTGAGAAAAAAAAAAAAAACAGTCTGCATTATTACTTTTCTATTGCTGTGATAACATGCTATGACCAAGGCAACTTCTAGAAAGTTAATTTGGGCTTTTGGTTCTGAAAGGTTAGAGTCCTTGATGCAGGCACTGAGGTGTGGTGTCAGGAAGAGGAAGCCGAGGACTTAGATCTTGAATCACAAGCATGAAATGGACAGAATTAAATCAAAACGTTCTGTTTTTAAACTCTTAAAGCCCACCTTCAGTGACTTATTTCATCCAGTAAGGCTATGCCTCTGAGACTCCTAAATAGCACCACTAACTAGGGCCCAGGTAATAAGACATCTGAGCATACTGGGGTATTCTCATTCAAACCACCATACAGCATCAAATAGAGAATGAACAGACTACTTGTGATATTGTCATACAATAAAATACACACACAATACAAAGAAGAATCTTAAAAATAAGTATGAACCTCGGTATAGAAGTCCTGTATATACTAGGTGTATAAAAGGTGCACACCTTTAATCCTAGAACTTGGGAGGCAGGAGGATTGCTGTGAGTTTGAGGCTAGCCTGATCTACAATGTGAGTTCCAGGACAGCCAGTGCTACACTGAGAAACCCTGACTCAAAATAAAAATAAAAAAAGTCCTGTATACTATACAATTTAGTATACATAAAAGTCCTAGAGAAAGCAAAATTTTTAGTTTTTATACATATTATATGAGTGATTTCTCATCAGTGGACTAGGAAAAGGTCTAGAAGAATTTTCTGGGGACATCCATATCTTGACTGAGCACATACGATACAAATACAGCACTCACTGAAATGCACTGAATATTTTAAGATCTGCTAATTGCACTGTATATAACTTGCACTTTAATAGAAAAATATTTAGCAAGTGTTGATAAGTTACATATTTGAAACAACCCCTCTTCCTACAAAATATAAGGCTTTGGGGCCTTATGTTGCACACGTAGGTGTGTGTGTGTGTGTGTGTGTGGTGTGTGTGTGGTGTGATGCGTGGTGAGTGTGTGTTATGCATGCTGTACTAAATAAGCTACTTCATACACTGTGAAGTAGATTATGATATTTCTTTATTGATAGTTGTATAAATCTTTGATTTTTTTTTGGTATCAAATTTAGCCAGTTTGCAGGTCCTGATCATGGTACTGACTCAATATGTCCCTAAGCTACTCCCTCATGACTTCCTTTATTGTCCTTGGTCAACATCTTCTTACCCAGCCATCACATTGCTCCTCATATCCTCCTAATATCCATGGTCTGACCTGTTCTTTTGTTTATATGATTAATTGATTTTTTTTGTTGCTGTTTGAGGCAGATTTTCAATATGTAGTTCAGACTGGCCTCAAAATCCCAATCCTCCTTTATCTACCACATGACTGAGTCACCATGCCCAATTAGTTCTTTCAACTAGTATATTCTCAGGCTGAACTCAACTCACTGTGTTCAAACCCTTCAGTGGTTCCCACTGTCCACATGCCCATACCATGTGGCATTTAATGATATTTAAAATAAAGGTAGTTTTAATACATGCTAGACATGTATGTGTATGTGTTATGGTTAAAATCATCTTCAGTCTTTGTTATAGGCCCCTGAAGTGAGGACAGTCACTTACCTTGAGTACATGGATGAGACATTAATGGAATTATTGAACAGCTCACACAAGCTGACAAAGTCAGGAAGTGACAGAGTCAGGACTAGGATATCTGTTGTCTGTCTCCTCAGGACAGGGACACCTGCACTCATGTTTTCACTATTTAGAGTCAGCTCCAGCCATCCTTGCCTAGACTTAACTCCATAGCCAGCCCTGAGTACCTGCCTTCACCAACAAAGGAGCATCCATGTGTTCCGTGTTTTCACAATCCTTTTTGTTCCAGTGGCTCCCTGCAGACTGCTCCCTCTGACCTTGAAGACTGCTCACTATTCCAATTCCCACTCCAGTGTCACTTCCTTGGGGCCACTTCTCCCAGGCTCCTCCAGAGTCATTCACTCATAGCTTCTGTCAGCTACCGCACGTTGTGCATGGTCCATTCTTACCCGGGTCGTTTCTTTAAAGACATGGTTGTATGTGCTACATTGCTTGCTGCAGTCCCTCTGGAACAAAGGCTGCCCCTCCCAATTGTTTCCCCAAAGATACTTCAGAGCAATTGTTTGTTAATGAATGTCTGCCAACCTACCGCCAACTTTCCTCTCCCTGATTTTGCTCTCCTACGGTAAACAGTCTGTCATCTGATATTCAAATGGTTTCAAGTTCATCAGAAAAACTGAAATGTCAAAAAAAAAAAAAAAAAAGGAGCTTTGCAGGGGTCTCTTGCTTTCCAGCCTCACTAACATTCTGAGGTCACTCCTTCACCATGCTGTAGAATGCTGAATTTTTTAGAGCTTAAAATGATTGGCTAAGATATTAAGCCGCTCTGCCAGCTGTTGAGAAAACGGATTGCTCCCAGCATATAAATAAGTACTGTTATGTCTCTATAAAATTCAAGACCTTGAATGGCATATCTGATTAGAGGGAAATGAAAAAGAAAGAATTGTCATAAACAAGGAGCTGAGATTAAAAAGATGTATTTAGTAACTACCTACAGTGTATTAAAATAGTCTTTCCATCAGTGAATGTAGAAATTCAATAAAGTACGTGCAATCTTAAAGGTACTAAAACAGACCTTGGTGCTGTTTAATCACACCCATGGTGATCACTCCTTTTTGTGGGTTTATTGCAAAGGAGAGGCGTTTGAATGTCAGTATCACAATTAATTTCTAGCCAGTGGTATCAGAGTCACGGTTTTAAGTGTCTACTTGTATGATAATTATTAAGATGAAATTTCTGCACTTCTGGTCATGTGAATTTCAGCTAGAAGCATCAAGCATGAACAGTGGCAGCTTATAAATGCCCACGTGCAGCAAGGAGCCTTGCACTTCCAATGTGAGTAACCACAGTGGGATCTTTTTCCATGATGCCCATTGGTCACCTGGTCTCAGCTGTTCTTACACATAAGACACATCGCTCCCTTCTGTTTATGATTTTATCTTATACCAGTAAGAGTCTAGCTTCTTTTACTTCTTTAAGCAATGTACAAAGAAAGCATTTAATTGGAGGCTCGCTTCCAGTTTCAGAGGATTAGTCCATGCACATCATGGCAGGAAATGTGAAAACAGGCAGGCAGGCATGGCACAGGAGCAGTAGCTGAGCGCATCCATCCTGATCGACAGGCAGGAAGCAGGGAGACAGAGAGGGTGGAGAGCAGACTGGGCCTGGCAGAGGCTTTTGAAATCATTTTCATCACTGCAACTCCAATGCTCTACCCATTGCACTATGGAGCCATCTTTTTGAAATCTTAAAGCCCAGTCCCAGTGACAAACCTCCAACAAGACCAAACCTCCTAGTTCTTTTCCAAAACAGTTCCACCTTGGGACAAAGTGTTTGCATATATGAGCCTTTGGAGGCCATGCTCACTCAAGCCACCACAAACCAGTGATCTAAATTGAGCAGATCCAGTAAAGGGAAAAGTTGAGCATTAAAACTAAGGGCTGAGAGAAAATAAGGAAAGAAAAAAAAAAGTTAAAGTACATTGTGTCTAACCAACAAGTGTTTCCTGAATATCGAACTTGGTCTCTAAGGTTTATGTTAGACCCTGGAGACTATGTGAGTACAGAGAAACATGGGCAAATTCATCCCATAAGCTCATTAAGACGAAAAGTCTGCAGTGGGTTAGAACTGAGGAGTATTGACTGAGATCTCAGAACCTCCAGGACTTCTCAGGTACAATGCAAAAAGAGAAAAATTAAAGAAGAAAAACTCAGTTCAGATGCCACTGTCCAAAGGAGCAAACAAGAGACGTGAACTAATAAACCCTTTTAGAATTCTAGAATTTACCAGGGAAAGAATAGGCTTTCAAAACCATTGGAGCACATGGATCAGTCTTGGTTTCATCCTTCTGGTCTGCTACAGGAGGATTTGCTAAGAGATTAGGGCATGTAAGAGACCATCTGTGTGGTAGATCTTGACAGCAGCCAAGGGAGGGGAGTCAGGAAGAGCCACAGGTAGGACTAGGCATGCAGCCAGATCACCAAGGAAGACAGAAGCATGGTGCCAACATACTGACTTTTTCACACATCTCTCAGGCTGCTATGTGAATCATTGTGGTGTGCATATGCCAATGAGAAATCCTTTGGCAATATCAATAACCCATGTTGCTAGATCAACAACTTAGGTCACCAAGGGAGATTCACTCTAGTAAAGGTAGAAAGCAGTAGGCTCTTCATTTATTTATTTATGATAAACTTTTTTAATGAGCTCACATACACCTACACAGACACACATTCATTGCAATACATTTGCTGCTGTTTTGACTTAAACCCTTCCAACCGGATCACTGGTGCCTGATGGAGCAACTGCCACTGTCCCATCTTTGTGGTGGGACCTTGTGTCTCTGTTTTGACTCATTTTGACTTTGGAACCTATTCCTGCCAACTTGATGAACTTGGCCTCCCCAGGATGCTCTGAGCTCTGCTGGATGCAGGTTTCATCTGTGGAAACATGCACCTGACACATATCATACGTTGCTTAGCTGCATCCTTCTTGACTGTTGACTTCCTGCCCACTCTCTTCCCCATGTTTCTTTTGTCTTACTGTTTTTGTACCCCTGACCTAGGAGGATTTTTAAGGCACTTCCCTGCTAAACACCATGCAATGCAAGTTCTATGAACTGAACTGTATCTCTACAACATTCATATATTAAAGTCCTGTTGGTACCTGAGCATGGGTTCTTCAGGAGGTTCTCTCCCCCATGTGAGTAAACAATCAGAACACAGCTAACTGCAAACCAGGAAAAGGGCCCTTCCTGGGACTATAGCTTAGATTCTCCAACATTCACAATTATGAAAAATGAATTTGTTGTTTCAGCCGCACAGTCTATAGTATTTTTGCTACATTAATACAAGCACACTAGCCCAGCGAGCAGTGTATAAATGTATAAAAGGACTCAGAATATAAGTGCTTTGTTTTCTAATCTAATTGTGTATATTACCCCATTGTGCTAAAAAGTACTTGCTCTTGTTACTATACACTAACTAGTCCATTAAAAATTGGATATTTCCATCTCATTGCTATACTAACATCCTATTTCTCAAGTTGAGATAAGTTTTCAATTATTCATTATACTTGTGGGTAGGATGATCAGGGCTGCCACCTTAATGATGATATACATCCTACATTTAGAATATTTTTGTACTTTAGGTACATCCATAAGACTCATATTTTTTATATGTATAAATGTATTTGAATAAGAGGATGGGGGAATATAGCTACATCGCTATCATTGACTGTAAAACTTAGTCTACTGAGTCTTTGAAACAAGACCCTCAACTGTGTAACAGACACATGAGGATTTTAATAAGTAATACAGATTATCATGTAACAACATTTCTGTCAGTGATGGGCCCCACCACGTGGACTCATAAGATTAATGTAACTGAAAATATTTATTCCCTAGTGTTTTTGCTATACTTGTTCTATGTTTAGAAACATGAATATTTCAATGCTGCTTGTGATATCTGATACAGTAATACTATACTTATGTATATATATAGCAATAGGCATATGGTTATGTAGGTGATATTTTCACCTACAATGGGCTACAGTGGGCATCTTAAACATTTTCTATTTGTGATCCCATTTTGCCCAAGAAATTTTCACATGACTCTAGTTATGCAGAAAGATAAACAAGTCAAACATTTACTGATAATAAATCATAAAGAACTTATGAAAAATAATCCTTTAGTGTACATATAATATTGCTATTCATTAAAGATTAAACAAAATTTGCATACTAATGAAATGAATGTGTTTATTTACTTTTACATAAAGAATTAAATCTTGGCTGATTATTTGACACTGGAGGATCGTCAGCAGAGTATTTTCACTATTTTTCTGTGTTAGCGGATATCTTAATTATTTTATTCTTTGAAATTTTCATACATGTAAACAGTGTATTATGATGGTGTTCAGCCTTATTTAAATTTACAACTCCCCATTTCCAACCTCTTAGTGTACCCCCCTACCACTTCATGTTTCTTTTGTTTTTTAAGACCATAGCATTCAGTTAGTGATACCCCTATGTTCATGGATATAACTGGGACCTGAGCAACCTACCAATGGCTACAACCTCAATGAAAATTGAGTATACCTCCTGCAGCCACCATTAGCTGCCAATGGCTCCTCAGCTTGGGGTGGAGTTGATCAATATTTTGATTTTATAATTGTGAATGCTGAGAATACAATCACAAAACATATATAAAACACAACAGCAAAAGTATGTTTGAAGATATTTTGGAAGTTGTTGAAAACTCTCTCTTAATCCCAAGCCAAGACTCTTTTAAAAATGTTTTATGAAACCCAAGTCAGCAACTCAAACTGCAATTTTTAAAATCAATCATTCTGACACTATATCATCAAATGATATATTAACATATATATGTGTGTGTGTATGTAAGTGTGTGTGTGCATGTGTGTATTATAGATATATATTATAATATGTATACTCCCATATGATATACATGCTTACATACATACATATACATGCTCAGTGTTGACCCAAGAAAAATGTTTTTTCTAGTGGAAAATCTCAAACATCAAGTAAATATCTCCTGTGCACAAACCCTAACACAACTAGAAAAAATGAGATTACAGCACATATAAAAACATCCACACAACAATAAAAGTAGGAAACAGAGTAGAAAAACTGCAGATAAGAAGAATAAATACATTTTAACTGTTCGTTTTATAAGATATGAAGCTGGGCAGCAGTGGTGCACACCTTTAATCCCAGAACTTGGGAGGCAGAGCTAGGCAGGTCTCTGTGAGTTCAAGGCCAGCCTGGTCTACAGAGTGAGATCCAGGACAGGCACTAAAACTACACAGAGAAACCCTGTCTCAAAAAAAAACCAATATATATATTCAAAAAATATATAACTAAAATAAATAGCAAGCAAGCAAATAGCTTGATTATTAAACACAGCAAAGTATCTGTATAATCTGCATAATCATTTATGAAAGGACATATAAATGGCCACATGTATGTTAAAAATTCCCACCCTCACTGATTGTGGTAGTTTGAATGTAATTGGACCCCATAATCTCAAAAGGAGTGGCACTATTAGGAGGTGTGGCCTTGGTGAAGTAGGTGTGGCCTTATAGTATATCACTGTGGGGATGGGCTTTGAGGCCTTCTATGCTTAAGATACTACCTACTATGGCAGTCTACTTCCTGGTGCCTGCATATCAACATGTAGCAGCTCCTCATCCAGCATCATGTCTACCTGCATCCCACCAAGTTCCCTGCCATGATGATAATGGACTGAACCTCTGAAACTATAAGCTGCCACCTCAATTAAATGTTTTCCTTTATAAGAGTTGGCATGGTCATGGCTCTAACTAAGACACTATCATTAGTGAGATAGAAAATTCAAGTTTGAATGAGAGAACCTTTCACGTGTGTTACAGTGGCTTTACTGAAAATCTGAATGATACCCTGTGGTGAGGATTTGTAGAAAAGAGGCCATTAGGTTCTACTAGAGAGAATAGAAGTTGGTGTAGCCATTAGAAAGAAAATCTGTGGAGTTCCTCGAATGATTGAAGGATGTATCATGGGAGCCAAAAATCCTCCCACATGTGTATCCACAGTGTCTAAAAACAAAGTGTGTTTGTGTGTGTGTGTGTGTGTGTGTGTGTGTGTGTGTGTGTGTGTGTTACATATTCATTGGGTTCTATTTGGGTTTACATGTACCTGTGTGAGGGATGGGCAGAGGTCAAGGTCCAATCATTCTAGAGCCTATCACTGAATCTTGAGCTTATTGGTTTACCAGCATTAGCTGATCAATGAGACTCAGGGATCTTTCTGTCTCCACCCCACATGTTGGGGTTACAGATGTGGACTACCATGTGTACCTTCCAGTGAACTCCTAGAATGTGAACTCAGGTTCATGGCAAGCGCTTTCCCACTGAGTCATTGCCCCAGTCCCAACATTTGCAGCTCTAAAACAAACTTCGTTAGGCCCTGTTATATTTTGTTTTCAGAATTTTGCCAAATAAAACACAAGAGAAGAAAAAAAATCTGTTTTCCATAACTGAACCATTATGTTTCTATAAGAACACTAAACTCTGTATGTGCAGAAAAACCACCGCAATTCATAACAAACAGTCATCTAAATCCGAGGCAAGTTGTCTCAGCAGCCTTAATTGGCATGTGTGGCATGACAGCATGCATAGTACAAAGTACCCAGCCTGTCTGTTCCAAATCAGGGCTGCCGCAGTGCTCAGAGGTGAGTGCTGCTGGAATCAACACAGATCATTGCATGTTTGAGTTGGAATTGACTTTTGGTCATTGTGCAAAATGACCAAAAACAGTTGCCTAATTATTTTGGACCCCCATAATCAGTTTCACAGCTCCAATGTGGTTGCCACCCACAAAATGAGAAGCCCGATAACTATACTGTCTTATGTTTGGGTAAATCTGATGTTCACACACAAAATAGTCACCAAGTTAACACATTCCTCGTGAAGTACCTCCATGTTGAAAATATGTGACTACATTTCACCATGACAATGCTTTGCCATGTTTTAGTGAAACTGAGGTATACAAGCAAGAAAATAGAAATCACATGTGATTTTTCTTTACCCCCTCAACTACCTTGAATGTTTGCTCAAAAACAGAGGCAGTTCTATTGAAAGGACTCAAAACAAAGGGCAGCTAAGTCTGCATGTCATCCTTTGGAAAAGTGTGATATGCCAGTTCCGTGGGAAGGGACCACCTCCACCCATGGGGCCAGCTGCTCAGAACCACAGCTGTTGATTCAGATCCGCACATCTTGTGGGTTCTTGCTATGTGAGTCATAATTTAGCATGCCCCTAAGAGCCAGAGGTTATCTTCCTAAGGACTGTAAGAGTTGACTTTCTATCTTTAAAATTGGCCTTTTGGAAAATGGGTTATTTAAAGTGTAGTTTTAAGTAAAATTTGGGCTATTTTATTTTTCCAGGTATGCTGGTTAGTTTTTGTGAATGGGACACAAACCTAGACATATCTGAGAAGAGGGACTCTTATGTGAGAAAATGCCTTTATAAAATGGCTCTGTGTCTTAGTTAGGGTTTCTATTGCTGTGAAGAGACACCATGACCACAGCAACTCTTATAAAGAAAACGTTTAATTGTGGTGGCTCGCTTACAGTTTCAGAAAGTTCAGTCAATTACCATCATGTCAGGGAGCATGGCAGCATGCAGGCAGAGGTAATGCTGGAGCTGAGAGTGCTATATCTTGCAAGCAACAGGAAATCAACTGACTTACTGGGCAGCATTCTGAGCATAATAAACCTCAAAGCCCGCCCCCACAGTGACACACTTCCTTTAACAAGGCCATACCCACTCCAACAAAGCCACACCTCCTAATAGTGCCACTCCCTATGGGATTATGAGATTATGGGGGCCAATTACATTCAAACTACCCCACTCTGTATGCAAGTTTGTCAGTAGGAAATTTTCTTTGTTCGTGATGAGCATGAGAAGCTGCAGCTCACTGTGGGTGGTGCCACTCCAGGGCTGGTGGTCTGGGGTAGTATAAGAAAGCAGGCTAAGCAAGCCATGGTGAGCAAGCCAGTAAAAAGCACGCCTTCATGGCTTCCTCTTCAGGTTCCTGCATTGAGTTTCTATCCTGACTTAGTGTGGTCTGAAATCAGTAAGTTGAAATCAAACCTTTCCTCCCCAAAATGCTTTTGGTCACAGCACCTAAAAACCAGTCAAAAAGTAAATTGAATATCAAATTATGTTAGTTATTTTAATGTTACATCACCAGCTGCATCTCAACCTATCATCTCTCTGTCGCCATATGAAGACAGAGCTATGGCTGTGCTGGCATACATGTGGGGCCGGCAGCAGGCAAGGCATGATTTCTTTGAGAAAATAGGTGGCCCAAGCCAATCCATTCAAATAAATCAGACCTCTTGAAAGAATTGACCCAACAATTTTTATGCTTATGAGCAGAAGTGAAGTTTATGCTATTTAGACTTCTTTTAGTGGACCTTGGGTTGCATATACAATGAGCTGTGGCAAACAAAGAAAAACAAAACAAAACAAAATGTAACCTTTTATCATAGAGTTGGCACTTAGCACACCCAAATCACTGATCTGGCCCAGAAGCCCATGTTTAACTTTGGGGTTTTTTTGATCATTTGTCAAAATAAAGCTCATGTTTTATTTCTTCAGTGTATGGTGTTTCTTCCATTGTTCATTTCTGTATCGGAAAAGGTGTTTCTACCACTGAAAACTGTGGTTTTTCTTTGCTGTGTTCATGAGGTCTTGCGCAGACAGTCTGAGACAAATGACAGCTTTTTAGCTGCTGCAGCCTGGTATGCTGACCCCGCCCCTCCCAGCTGAGATGAGAGGATGAAGAACGGGAAATTTGCTGTCACAGAACGTGGCAATAGATGGGAAATCTGGCGAGAAAATAACACAACTAAGACGAGAGCAGGAAATAAGACAAACAATATAAACAAAGGCATAGCCCAGACCCAGGGCTATTTTGGAGAATACAGTGGCATGACGGAGCATTCAGAATAAAAGGTAAGAAGTTTGGTTCTGGAGACAGAGCATCCTGTGGTCTTCCAACGAAGGCCATTGGATACTCTGAAACCATGGGTAGGTTTTTAACTGGAAGATAAAAGTGCTTCTGGAAGATTTGCCTGCTGTTGGTATGCAAAGTGTGCTTGAGAAGGAAAGAAAGGCTTCCAGAAGCTTAGGTGATAATTAGACTGGAGCACACAGAAGGGGATGATGGCATTCAGTTATATGCATGGCCTAGAAGGGGAGAGAAGTCTCAATGAATTGGAGCCATGGAGGAGTGAATTGGAGCCATGGAGGAGTGTGAGGAAACTGTTCCTTAGAAAAAATGCAAACTGCGGGGCCGTAGTGGCACGCGCCTTTAATCCCAGCACTCGGGAGGCAGAGGCAGGCGGATCTCTGTGAGATTGAGGCCAGTCTGGGCTACAGAGTGAGTTCCAGGAAGGATGCAAAGCTACACAGAGAAACTCTGTCTCAGAAAAAAAAAAAAAAAGAAAAAGAAAAAATGCAAACCATATAGTGATGAGAAGCCAGTAGACTCAGCTAGAAGCTGCAGAGATTTATAATGAGTCTGCTTTTGATACCTTAAGTCAGTAGAACCATCTGTCTGGGTAAGCACAATAAACAGATCTCCTTTCAAGACAGAAATCTGGGCTGGAGAGAGAGAGATACTGTCTGTGCTCAGGTGGGAGTAGGAACTAAAGGAAACACAGAAGAGGTCCTCTGGGTCAAGGGAAGAGGGTGGAAGTACAGCAAGAATGAGCCAAGAGATGGAGAGAAGATGTAGAAGGGACAGGGGAAGGAGAACCAGAAGAGAGTCAAGGAAACGCTGGAGTACCCGTGAGTCCAGAAACCAGCTGGTCCAGGTACCCAGGGATTTTAGGGAGACTAGGGATGCATCACAGGGGCTCATCATGGGGTTTGATTGGAATACTTTTCTTTTAAAGAAGTTCTCTTTGAAGCACTGTGGGAAGTAAGGAATGAAATGAGTGGAAGGCTTTCAGTGGACGTATGCCACACGGGCAGCTAGATCAAGTGCTAGCCTTGGTGAACTCCACCCAAAGTAGTTAGTCTTTAAAAAATAGCATGTGTTGTGAGGGTATCAACAAGGCAGCTCCCATTGAGTTTTGCCATGTGGAAATGGGAGCCCAAATGACCAGCAGTTTTGATTTCTTAAAGGATCTATGTTCTACTTTTATTTTTTAATGTGACATTTGTGTACCCTAAATTCTTGACTCAAATTCTTTTTAAAACTTTGCTCAAATCAAATAAAATGTAGCTTCAGGTGAGCATAGCCTTGATGCTATATAGTTTGCTATTATGGCCTAGATAGTGGGCTTTCAAAGGTTCTCATTGAAGAGGAAGAGAGAGTAAACCCAGAGTCCTGTGTGGTTTTCTCCATTATTAGCTTACTGCTTCTTAAAAGAGGATTAAGATATGAAAGGATTAGTTTTAGGCAGGAGGAAATGCTTGGCTCTAAGTTAATGCACCTACAATATCATAAATAGAAATATAAAGGGCAGTTAAAAGAATGCCTGTAAATTAAACTATGAAACATTCCCATTCAAAATGGCCATTGCTTTTGTTCCCCTGCCAATGTGGGCTTCTCGTTACCTATGAGTGTGGTTCCCTTCAGACCAGTGATAACTGACCATGGCAGTAGAGCAAAGATCAATGTGCAATTGTTATTACATGAGCAACACTGAAAATCGGCACTGAGTAGAGCTTCAAAACTGATGTTAGCAAGACAGTAAATAAGCACACCTCATCAGTCCTTCACAATGCATTTTTTTAAATTGCCAAACTTCTCTACTTGTGTTATTGAAGTCCAGGCCTGGACTTCACCTGAGACACAAGCCCAGGTGAAGGAGAGAAGCCTATGATTACGGAGATTATTTCCATTCGTGGTTCTCTCCAGCTTTTCTTTCTATGAATCATCTCCTCCTATATCTCTGTATCCCTTTATCCTAAGGACGGTTGTTTCTGCTCAGACTCAACAGAATGGAAACCATAGTTTGTTTAACACTAGACATACAGGTTGCTTAATTACTGAAAGTGAGTTCTGAGTTGAAAGTGTGGAACAAAGGCCTCCAAGGACCTTGTGTCCTCTTCCCCTTAAGATGCAAGTGTCACATCAGGACATCTGTCTTCATTGTGACCATCATTGTGCATTGACTGGTGAGAAAACTGGCCCACCAACCAGGTGAGAGGCCAGTGGACGGCCCTATACTTAGTGTGCTGTGCGCAGTCTGACTCCAGTGCCTATGTCTACAGAAGCGCTTCTCAACCCTCCTAATGCTGTGACCCCTTAATACAGTTCCTCACGTTCGGGTGACCCCCCCCCCTGCCCCGCCAGCCATAAAATTATTTTCGTTGCTACTTCGTAACTGTAATTTTGCTACGATTTGTTATAAATCGTAAAGTAAATACTTTTTAGAGATAGAGGTTTGCTGAAGGGGTTGTGACCCACATGTTGAGAACTGCTGGTCTAGAAGCATCTCGGCCAAATGAAGTTCTGAGGGATTTGTTCCACTGAGCCTCTGGAGCAAAATTCATATTTTCTTCATGAAATAACTGTGGGTTCTCTTTGGCTGCAGCCTGTGGGGACAGCCAAGGCTTTCTAGTTCTCTAGAAATTGCAGAAGAAATTCTCTGAACTCAATCCCAGTGATTTCCAAAGAGACGTGTGAATCTGTGCCTGAATTTTTAATTGTGAAGGATAAGGCCCATTCCATTTCTTACTTTCCTCTCTGTCTGAAGTCGTTTTGTTAAGTTGCCTTTTTTTTTTCTTGGCCTTAAAATCCTAGAAAGAGACATTATGTGTATGCTCAGATTCTTTGCCTATTATTTATTACTTCAGAGTGCCCACAAGTGGTGCTGCTCAGGGTCTATGCAATGGAAGGTGGACCCTTCAGATTATAAATAATTAACCCATTCCTTTCTAGAGTAACCCAAAGGAAGCTATTGGTCGTGTCAGACATAGATTCCAAGGAAGAGCATTAATGTACCTTATTTTCTTCTCCAGAGGCTTTCCTGCATCTCTGCTCTTTGCCAAAGTTGAAAGAGACATCGCAGGTTTTGTCTTTTAACTAAATATATGTACACATTTGAATGCACAGGTATAAATATTTAAATATGTAATATATAAGTACACTCACAATCCGCCAATGCAATCTCTATATCCCTTTACACAGATATTAATGAGATGATAAATATGAAAAGACTTTACAGGTATACACCTTCATAAAACTACTTTTTTTTAAGCAAAAAATATGCTCCTATGTAGCCACACCACACGGGCTTAACATCTGTTTCAAAGTGTGTTAAAATCCAGCAACTCAATGTCAATTGGATGTGGCTTCACGGTATGCTGGCTTGATTATGGCTCTCACTGGGGGAGCAGAGCTTTCCTGTGCCATCCAAACCTCTGGAGTACTATTCAAAGCAGCTGGTATTCTATATATTACATAATTATGAAGCACACAGTGTAGTTTAGAATACTTAAGAGGCACTAGGGGCCCACTTCTCAAAATATTTACAGCCTTTTATTCTCCTAAAAACAATAATTTGCATGCCTAAAATGATTTGTGTACCTTTGCCATGCAAATTTCCTTTGGCCTCTTTTATTCTGGTAAAACCGTTCCCTTTCCCTGAGAACACCAGTGTTTAGCAGTGAGTAGGCCAGTGGGAGATGTAGTTGGCAAACAAGGAAGGCTTAATCATTCTTCCCAAATTTTGAGTATCTGGGGGACATGGGAAAAGTCATAAAAAGGGAAGGTCTGACATGAGGGCAGATCTCTTGCTTCATATTTGGGCCTGGGTTTGATCCCTAACAATTTTTAAACATAATTTTAAGATGAGGGCGAGACTGAGGGATCCCCTGTGAGGAACAAGCCAAGCACTGAGCACGTGCTTCTTCACATCTGCCAGACTGGAGCGAAAGGTACTTTTAGAGGCTGGCTGCCTATCCAGCAAGCCAATGCCTGGCATGGTTACTGGTTTAGAAGAACATAATGGGGTTGTGGTATAGTGTCAGGACCCATGGTGAGACAGTGAAGTGAGATCCCAGGCCAAGGCTTACAACTATGACCTTCTCCCAGGTCCGTGAACCTGACCTAAAGGATGCTAACTCACTTACTGCTCTCATCCATGCTCACCATATGACTTAGTGAAGCCATTCACTTGAGAAGCATACATTGTACCTGCTGAGTGTGGGTGCTGTCTTCGTCAATGAGAGTTTGGAAATCATCAAAACAGTTCTGTAGAGATCACTGTAGTGTTGAAGAGGAGAAGAAAGGCATAGAGAGCATATCCACACGTCTGCTACATGGCACTTAAAGCATGTGTGTTGGTTAGTGGCACAAACCTATATGGCAAGTGTCAATGAGTCAACACATCCTGCTTATTTATTCTTTTTTTTTTTTAAAGAAACTATTAAGAAGGGGTATTATACAGGCTAGTCTCGAACTTATCTTTTCATGCAATCAAAAGTTGTAGTAAACCTGAGATAAACGAGGCACAATGCTGTTTGCATAATTCAGCAGGCTGTTTCCTGGGCGCTTTGTGCTTTTTGCAGGAAGGAACGTTCTCTGAAATAACAATTAGAAGTATGATGCAGTAATAAATGAATCAGGAACGGTCGTTTGTCATCATTATCAATACTCCACACTCTACATGCTTGATGGGCAGGAGTTGGATTCACACAAGCCTTTCCACAAGTTTTTGAGAAATGCACTGGGACATATAGGGGATGGAGATGTTACAAGGCAATGAGGATTTTCCAGTTCTTTTATAATCATTCGGGACCACTGCCACTTATCAAAGACATCTCGGATCTTTGGGCTGCATAGGAATAGAGAGGATGACAGGAAGGGAATGCTCAATATACATTAAGGAGAAGTGGCATCATTGGTTGCTTACGCTTTTGGCTCCTTGGGGGGCCCACCACCCAGCTCCCAAATAATCATGCACGGAGACTTAATTCTTACTTAGAAATGTCTGGCCTTAGCTTGGTTTGTTTCTTGCCAGCTTTTCTTAACTTAAATTATTCCATCTACCTTTTGCCTCTGGGCTTTTACCTTTCTCTATTTCTGTAAACTTTTCTTTCCTTCTTACCCCATGGCTGACTGTGTGACTGGGTGGCTGGCCCCTTCTTTTCTTGCTCCTTCATCCCCTCCTCCTAGATCTCTCCTTCTATTTATTCTCTCTGCCCGCAAGCCCCACCTATCCTTTTTTCTGCCTTGCTATTGACCATTCAACTCTTTATTAGACCAATCATGTGTTTTAGACTGGCAAAGTAACACAGCTTCACAGAGTTAAACAAATGCAACATAAAAGAATGCAACACATCTTTGCATCATTGAACAAATATTCCACAGCATAAGCAAATGTAACACATCTTAAAATAATATTCTACAACAGGTAGCCATCAGATGGTGCCTGAGGCAGACATGGTGGGAAAGCTGCTCTTGAAAGGGCCTGGAGGTAAAGAGGAATGGGAGTACTTGTAGGGAAGGTGTGGGAGTCATGTCAAACATTTTGTCTGTGTAGTGACTGTGTGTTTTGATAGAGTACTCAAGCTTTCCCAGGACTGGATCTTTAGGAGTCACTAAAAATACCAAATGGCATGAAGGTGGTGACATCATTATAGTTCTACTGGCCACCTTCCAGGACCCAGGTGAGGGCTGGAAATGCTGAGGCAGAGTCACATGACTTAGACCCAAAATAAAACCTGATGGAACATTCCATCCCAAACTGAAAGACAGGCTTTATCATGCACCTCTTGTTTACACAATTAAGCTGGAACAAATGATATCAAAAGAAGAACAAAGAAGTGGATTAGATTATTGGTTAAACTTCTTTCTAAGGAACTGTCTCTCAAGAAGCCTGTGCCTACTGTAGGGCAGTAGGTCTGTAGGTCTCTCTCTTATTGTTCCTTCTCCCCTCTTCATGCCCATGCTTAATTCCATAGTAAAGCCTTTTGTTAATACACCACAACTGAGCTTCACATAAAAATAAAACAAACTCTGTCTATCTGTAGTCATTTATCTGTATAGAAGCTTATATATATATATATATATATATATATATGTGTGTGTGTGTGTGTGTGTGTGTGTGTGTGTGTGTGTGTATAATAATTCAAACCCAGAAAGTTAAACACTGCATAATTTTATTTATATGTAATTGTTTTATACAAGGAGCTAAAATATGCAGATATAAAAATTAAACTACTTCTTCCTTTGATAGGAGTGGGGATGAGATTCAGGTAGGGGTTCTTCAAAGGACATAAAATGGCAGATTTGTAGGAAAAGCTTATCTGGGGTTGTGATGTCTCCCTTCCACTTCCCAGGGTCAAGGTTAATGAAAATGTGCCCTATCAGAGATTTTTGTTAAATAAATAGATATCCGTTGCTCTTAATGCACACATACAAAATATGTGAGGCAGTAGATATGCTAATTTGATTCATTGTATTTTAATAGCTGTATGTGTCCCATAATGCCATGTTGGGAATCTCAAATATATACATAAAATATATTTTAAAGAATGGTATAAATGTTAAATGTGAAACACACAATGGCAACTTTAGACAGAAGAGCAATGTAATATTATTACATACAAAAAGGTAATAAAATGCGCAAAACTATTAATGATGCTTATTTTGGACAAAGTTGGGCAAAAGACATTCACTTTTAATAGTTTTCTGCATGTTTGCAGAATTGTATATTTGTTTTGTAACTCTTCCTGTAGGGAGCAAACTGAAGGTAGCAAATTGAGTCATCTCTGAAGAAAGGACAGAGGGAACACTGTTAACTGCCTCTGGAGGACACACTTCTATAAGCAGACTTGCCCCAAACTCCTGCACTGAAGATACAATTTCTCCTCCTCTATTCCTTTAGTAGCAATGCAGCACCTACTGTGTGCTAATACCAAGATAGGTCTGTCTATTGTTTCAAAGGGCCTCTAGAGCAGTTCAAGAAAGAGATAAGCATATAACAATATCCTTGAACTACTTACAGTTATAATAAAGGCTGTCTGAACAGGTTATAAATAGTGGTGGTAAAATGGGAACCCAGCTAAATAACTCCAAATTCCCTTGGCTCTAAATGCCTAGACTCCAGGCTTGCTATAACATCACCATCCTCCATCTTACGAGTGCTGTATACGTTCCTGTCATGATGGAAGCTCCCTGAAGGCCATATGATATCATATTAACATTTATGTACACCATAACTCCTTGAACATACTATAAAATCTTTATGTATTCATGGTTCCAGTAAAGGTCTAACATTGTGTGAGGCTGTGAACAGAATCACACAGAAAGTCATTCATGAATGCTCAAGCAAATTGTTCTTTTTACAAATCTGAGAAGGACATAATGAGGGAAAGTAGCTACATCTTATCTCAGTAAGTACTGATTGATCGATCGATTGATCAGTTGATTGACAATTAATGCTTCTTCCAGTTGCCATATGGCAAGAGAAGATTCTTGGTCCTTCATAAAATCAGTGGCTTCTGGCATTTGCCATAGTGGGTATCTTTTCCCTAACAAACATCCTTATCTATCACCCAAGGCCATACTATCTGTAATGCAGAGGAAATCACTTCAGCAACATGAAAAGACAGAAAATTCTTTCCACTATATCATAGTTGTATGCTTACAACAAAGATAGTTCACACAAAGCAATGGATTCATTCAGAGTATTAGTTTCCAAAGGAGCTTGGCTTAGGTAGCATCCAGGAACTATGTGACTAGCAACATTCAGGCTCCCTGTTCACAGGGCTCTGTGCCCCTGGCGGGAGCGTTATCATTCAATTTGCACACGGTAAGAGTGACAAGAGCTAATTGTTTGGAGCCAGTTTGTGTCCTTCCAACTCCATGCAGTTGACTCCTTTACATAATAATGCTAGTTGGAGTTCTAATCATAGAGTTTCAGAGCCCATAACCAGAACGTGCCAGAAAGATTGGTTCCATTGTTCCATCTGGTGAAAAAAAGATACATTTCACTAAAAAGAAATCATACCCCAAGAGAAAAAAAAAACTGCTTTTAGTGGGCAATACATGGAGGTGCAGGGTGGGGAAGAACACACACACACACACACACACACACACACACACACACACACACACACACACACAGGGAGTAGGCATGTACTATGCCTACCTAGGACCAAATGGATGGGCAAAGCCATTTAGAATGTTAGATAATTAGAAATTAAGGTCTTCCCTGAAGACCTTCTAATAAAGGTGGTGCCATGCATACAGTGGGATCTTTTGGAGAATGAAGCCAATGTTAGTTCTTTTCCATTCAGCTAATGCTCAAAATGTCCAATGTGCTAGGCAAAGGGGCATGAGGAAATTGGAGCATGACATGTATGTATGCTGTCTTGGCTATGGCGATGCTTTACAGAGACATATACATAAGGAAATACTTAGCAAATCGCCTATTTTCAATGCATGCGCTTATTGCCTGGGTCTTCACTAATAAAGAGCAGGTGTGGTGTGCTGGGCTGGACTACCCCTGTGCACACCTCTCATGGTGAGTTGTGAGACTTAACTAACATCCATGTCAAGGTGCGGAATCCAGCGGATGCCATTTTTCTCACCATGCACCATTCTTTCCGAAAGCTAGAGTGATGGAAGATGGTAAGCGAGTGTAGTACTAACCACGTGTGTACCCATTGTTCACCCAGGAGAGCTCACCGTTAGCCTGAACCTGTGACTGACCTGGAAATAAACAGCCAGGGGCCCATCACTGAGAGAGTTAGAGACTTGATTATGGTCCAGAATCCCGATTGAGAAGGCAAGCACGTTGTGGTTACCCCTTAGGAAACCTCATTCCCACACACATCTCCCCATCTTAGTCTGATGTCTCCAAACATTTACAGGTCATATTCAGTTACTTTTAGCTATTTCTTCAACAGCGCCTTTTCTTGCTGTTATAGCAAACACAGAGACAGAATTGTAGGAACAGGAGAAAGAAAAAGGGTAAATAAATGCCAGTGAATTTCAATGAAGATCAGTGGTATCTGTGGAAAAGCCACACGACAGAGAAATGAGAAGAGGTGGCAGTCACAAATCCCATTTTCCACCTTCCCAACTTAGGGAGCTGGACAGAGCCCCCAATACTTTGGCTCTGGCCTTTGGAGAAGGTCCACACCTAAGGGTAGGGTCAGGATGAGTGAGAGTCAAGAGTTAGCAAAGCAAGTACGGAAAGGACCTGAGACCCAGAGATGTCCATCAACATATTATCTCCATAATTCTGACAGGAGTGGTGAGGGGTGGAGACTTTCTCACTCTCCTAATGTCCCACATCCCAGTACACAGGTAAGGAGGGAAAGGAGATCCATGATCTGAGGATATTTCCCAGGTGACCAAGGGCTTATCTAGTATGCTGTGGTGACTGGTGAGGCAGGAGAATCTTCAAACGCCCTTCCTGTCTATGTGGTGAGTTTAAGGCAAAACCTGAGACCCCCATTGGGAGAGGGGGTGGAGGATGGGGAAAGAGAGGGAAGGGGAGAAGGGGAGAGGGAGAGAGAGATACATGCACACAAACCAAGAAGGCTGATGGCTAAGTGATCACAATATGGACCTAGAGTGTAGGATGTGCAGTATGGGAAGTTACCAGTGTCTCAGGACATACACAATTAGGTAAGGACGTCTTTGCAACTGAACAGTGGAGATGAGATACAAAGAGTTTTTCTCTGCACCCCCCCCCACCCCATGTTCATCACTTTTATTCCCTTGCTGGAATCCTGTTTCAGTTCTGATCGGAATCCATATTTCCTGCATGGACTTATTTTTCAGAAGTGCGTGTTTGATAAAGGAGCAACCTAACACTCCAATGTTTAAAAGAACTTTAGAATTAAACTGATCGTATCAACCTTTCTGAAGATCTGAAAAGGGAAATCAGCTATTCTTTATAGGTTGAACTATCCCATTATAATTAACTTGAATCCATACTAAATGGGCTTTACCTAATAGGCTTTTCTCGCCTCTGTTCCCTTTCTTTCTTCCTCTCTTTCTCTTTCCTTTTGGCTTTAATGGTTTGAGGGAGCTTCTGATAATTTTTGTTAGCCATGCACAAATGCAAATAGCAATGAGGCTTTTGTGTATGTGTGTGTGAAATTCAAAATCCATCCCTAGTCTATTAACTATAAAAAAAATGAAAAAAGAAAAAAATTAGTCCATTGGAGCCCACCGTAGTCAGAACAAAAGGATGGCTACTGTACAAAACCAATTTGCATGTGACCAAGTTGGGCAACAGTGAGTTTGCTCCTGAATGATACAAGGTGAAGGTGGAGGCCTGGACTACGGCTGGGTGGGGTAGTTAACCTGGATGTAAGGATAAAAAAACAGGGGACCTTTCCTCTGCTGTGTTGAAGTATGAAGCTTCATAACAGGTTGCTTCCTGCTGCCTCAGTCCCTGCCATCTTACTAAAAGCTGAGGAAGTTTTCCAACTCTTAGCTGATTTATTTGAAAAACAGCAAGAGGTTTTTGGGAGTTGTTCTTCTTTAACAATATATTTTAAATGTATTTTTTAAAGCAAGTTTTTACATTTATTTATTGTGTGTGTGTTTGTATGGATGTGTGGGTACACAAATGCCAGGGTGTATGTATGGATGTGTATAGATACATGCATGCCAGGGTATACGTATGGATGTGTGTGGATACACACATGCCAGGGTGTATGTATGGATGTGTACGGATATACACATGTCCGGATATTTATGGATGTGTATAGATACATGCATGCCAGGGTGTATATGTGGATATGTGTGGATATATGCATGCCAGAATATACGTGTGGATGTGTGTGGATACATGCATGCCAGGGTGTATGTATGGACATGTGTGGATACACACATGCCAGGGTATTTGTGGAAGTCATTTCATCACTTTCAGGAGTTTGTTCTTTACTTCCAGCACGTAGGTGTAGAAGATCTTACTCAGGTATTGGTAGTCAGGCTAGGCAGCAAGAGTCTTTGCTCTCTGAGCCCTCTTGCCTGCCTTGGTTTATTTTCCAATCAGCATGCATTGTGATGGGTTTCTTCATGCCACTCTCATGCATTCTGAGTTTTGATTGATTCCCCCAACCTGTTCCTCTCCGCCACCACCCCTTGCCCCGCCGTGCCTTTCTGCCCCAGCATTCCACTTTCCTATCACGCCTGCTCTGTTATATACCACTCTCCCTCACCTTGAAGTCTCTTTTTATTCTCTTCTATTCCTGTTGCGATGAAAAAAAAAAAAATACACAGACCAAAGCAATTTAAGGAAGGAAAGATTTGGGGAAGACAGAGAAACCAGAGGCCAAAACAGCTGGTCACGGTGTGTCCACAGTCGGAAGTAGTGGTGTGCGCGTGTCCAGCTGTAGCTCCCCACGTATGCAGTCCCTGTCATGCTGTGTGTGACACGAAATTAACATCTGCTGCGGGTGGGCTAAAAGTTAGGGTCTGGCATCACAACGTTAGAAAGAAAAATTTGAATTTTAGGCAGTTGTTGGATGCATTTTTGAAGAACTCCAGGATCCTACAAGTCCCCCGTTTTGTGGTTTTGAAGAGCTCTCCGAAGGTTCCCAGCAACCCGGTTTTCCTTGAAGGCGCTTGCAGCAGCCTCCTGGGATCACCTAGACTCAGGCACAGACGCTGCCTGCTGCATTTACAAAGCCGCGTCACACTGACATGCTGCACAGGTTCTGCCTTATAAATCGATGCTGATACGATTCTACAAGTCTGTAATCAGTTTGAGATCATGCTCCCGTGTGTTCTACAGCAGACAGATTGCAATTTTCACTACAGTTTTCTAGTAAAATAGAAGACGATTGTGGAAGTTACCTCGCGTTATTCTTGTCAAGACCTTTTAGGAAACGTTTTATCGTCAGTCCTGTGAAAGGGAAAGGGTCGAGTGTGGCCCTTTCCTCTTGGCGAGTCCAGTGCCCCCCACCCACTCCCATGGTATCTTACATTAGATACTCCATCTCTGTCCCCAGACCATCTGGCTGCCCAGAAGTCTGTGCAGATGTTGTAGGCTTTTGTCTCTCTGGGACCCAGCAGTGCTTCTAGTTAATCGTCAAAATGAAGTCATAGAAAATGTGCTTTTTTAAGTTAAAAAAGAAGAAATGTTGAAGGTCTTCCGTGTCAGATCAAATCACATTTTCTGGTCACATTGCTTTGCATTTGGATCCATATCTACACTCGCTGTTGCTGCCTGAAGTCTTCTACGCAAATCTGTTACACAGTAAGACCAACCCATTTATTAATCTGTTAAATGTGCAACCATTTATTAATCAATTTAATTTGCACCAAAGGTGTTAACTTCATGTATCAGGTGATACTGTTGTATTGAAACTGGCTTAGTATTTATGGATTTTTAAAATTATGTTTCCATTGAAACTGGGAAGATGGTTCAACAGTTAAGCAAATGGGCTGTTCTTCCAGAGGACCTGAGTTTAGTTCCAAGCATCCACATCAAGTTACTATCAACTACCCATAACTCCAGCTCCAAGGGGATCCAGTACCTCTGGCTTGTGCAGGTACCCACATATAAGTATGTACTACTTCCCATAGTCACATGCATGTATGCATAATTACAAATAATAAACCTTTTTAAAGCAAAAAAATAAAATTTTCATTTTCTTCTCACTAATTTGAGTTTTAACAGTTTTGAACACGATGGACAACTTTTTTTTTTTTTTTTTTTTTGGTTTTTCAAGATGGGGTTTCTTCATATAGTTTTGGTACCTGTCCTGGATCTTGCTCAGTAGACCAGGCTGGCCTTGAACTCGCAGAGAAATGCCTGGCTCTGCCCTCCTGAGTGCTGAGACTAAAGGCATGTGCCACCACCGCCCGGCACAATGGACAATTTTAATTATCTTGTTGGTTCATATTCCTTTTAACAGTCAACATACATTTAAATTTTTTATTGAATTATGTAGTATGTCTCTCTCTCTCTTTCTCTCTCTCTCTGTGTGTGTGTGTGTGTGCGTGTGCGTGTGTGTGTGTGTGTGTGTGTGTGTGTGTGTGTGTGTAGGCCAAGTGAACAACTGTGTGAGTCAGTACTCTCTGTTCACAATGTGAATTTCAGGGATCAAACTCAAGTCATCAGGCTGCTCTCAATCACCTTTCCTTGCTAAGCCATCTGCAGGCCCCAAACATAAATTTATACCACCATTTGTTTTATTAAGTTGATTGACTTAATGGAGCACCTCAAAATATCACACAAGGAAAATCCCCAATTACGTATTTATTGCAGTTCCTCTTACTGCAAAAGAAACAGGAAGTGTGTATATGCATCCGGGGCCCTTCTTGAATATGGTACTCATAGCCACTGCAAGATGTTCCAAGTTCTAACTGGGCGGTGGTGGCGCACACCTTTAATCCCAGCACTCGGGAGGCAGAGCCAGGCGGATCTCTGTGAGTTCGAGGCCAGCCTGGGCTACCAAGTGAGTTCCAGGAAAGGCGCAAAGCTATACAGAGAAACCCTGTCTCGAAAAACCAAAAAAAAAAAAAAAAAAGATGTTCCAAGTTCTTATGTTCCTTTCACCTGGGGAAGGTTCAGCTCTCTCATGAGTTTCCTCCCCATCCCCACCCTGGGGAAACTTTGGAGAATCTTGTAACATCTTGGTCATGACGAGTCATCCCCATGCCACAGGATTATGATTTTATCCAAGGTTTGTAAAACAAGCAGTGATGTCTCCATGCTTCCTCCAAAGTATAAAAACCTGCAGTGAACATTCTTTGAGTGGGCAAACAAGAAATCATGAATGTGGCCTCATGGGAAAGATGCTTCATATGGAACATAACAACTGTGCCCTGTGCTTGATGCATTTTTGTGCTTGCTAGTTTCCCTCTGATTGCATGGAAATACTAAAATTCTGACATGTCTAAAGTGCTTGTTTCCTTAGAGGACTTCTGAAAAATATTGAGCACATTTACTTCTAGTAAGCTTTGACGGACTTAAACTTTCTGTTTCTTCAGGTTTCATATTTTTATTCCAACTCAGATTTCGCCAGGGCCTGAAAGATCCCTAAACTCAGGAATCTTTGAATTTCTTGACCTTGTTGATACTATTAGACTTTAATGCTTGTGACAAATGAAAGACCGAGAGACAGAGAGTGCAAAGAAACACAAATCTTAGCGTAGACATCATAGCTCTTCAGGGCTTAAGTGGCTGTCCCATACCTGAGTTCTCCCTTTTGGAAGAAGTGAATTTGATGATGCAGAGAAGCAGATGTAGGCTGGCTGCTAAATGCACTTCCCACCTTCCTCCTTTCTCTCTCTCTCTCTCTCTCTCTCTCTCTCTCTCTCTCTCTCTCTCTCTCTCTCTCTCTCCCTCTCAACTATGAGAACTATGTTTTTTCTTACTTTATTTAATTCTGAGAGAGTGCCGTTTCACACATCCCATTTCCTTTCATGCCCATAAAATCCATCTGAATGGGGATTCTAGGATTGCCATTTGAAAGAGCTTGAAAGCGAGCTGAGGCTCAAGGGGGAGATTGACTTGGCACAACCTTTCAGCAGAGGAGGGATGCTGGGGTGGGATACAGTGTCATCAGAGCTGGACTGATTCCCTCGCTGCTCAGCCAGAGCCTGTCATCTTCAATACACATTCAAGCTAAGCTGTTGGTACCTCTGAATTATCTTCTCCCTTGGAAATTTTGTTGTCTTGAAGCTTAGCAGATATATTGCTTTGGAAGGTTGTGGTAAACTGGCATCTCTTAAAGAATCTACTTGTCGCGGGTGGACATTTTGGAAATGAATTTGATAACTGTGGCCACATTCTCAGACTTTTAAGAAAGTCTGTAAAATTTGGTTGAATTATTTTTTCAAGGTGAAATCAGAACTCAATATGCAAGGTTCCCAGGCATGACACTTTGACAAATAAAACCTAAGGTAGGGAAAATAACTCACAAAACAGATAAATTAGCAGCTGACTAATTGCATTTTAAAAAAAAATGGAATCTTTACTTTCTAAAATTAGGTCCCCAGGGCTCCTTTATGTGCTCGGCTCTCCTGGTGCATTTAATATTTGATCGTAGATCATTAACCACTTGATTAAATGGCTAGGGACAAAAAGAAGAGGGAAAATGCAAAAGCTTTGGGAATCAATACTAATTACGAAACAATCAAAAAGAGTGATATGCATATCTGAATTCAAAATAGAAATTTCTCTTGCAACACCATTTTCAACCTGAGGTAATTCTGTAAGAGATAGCATTGCAAATGTAAGGTTCTTTCTTACCCAGACAGCTAATGTGCTTCATTCATTCACTCATTCATTCATTCATTCATTTGCTGTGTATCTATCAAATGTCCTGTATTCTAGACACGATAACAAAACAAAGCTTCTGATCTCTTAGGAGATACATCAGTATTTATTAGTTTTATTGTGGAGCTGTAGGGACTAGAGTTTGTGAAATGAGAATGAATAAGACAGTAATCCATTTAAAAAATGAATATTTGCTTTGGGGGTGTGTCTTACTTCATGTTCTGAGATGTATCGTTATAATGGAAGATTATTATTATCTGGATTATTTGTAAAAGATAAAAGGAAAGGATTTCTTACCTTGGTTCTTGCTATATCTATACAGATATTTTGTGGCTCTGGAAATGGCAATTATCATAAATATCTCAACTGGCACTTTTTATTAACATGAGCTTCCATAACACAGATAAATCAACCTGACATTTTTTTTTTCTTAAGCTCTTTGGTCACCATAATAATTGGTTCTATTACAGGTGGGCAGTGTGCACTTAATTTCCCATGCTAAGTCTGGGTGATTTAATATCATCAATGAATTATGAGTTGAAGATATATTCCATAGTTTAAAATATATTCATAATTTTCCTGATGATTTCCCTGCCTTCTGAATTTTGTGAAGGAAAAGTAATCTATTCACATTTTACATATATTTACTTATTCACGTGGCATGGTGTTACAACTCTAAGTTCTGTTTATATAAGTTATCCATAGGAACTAGTTTTAATTCATTTATTTTTACTATGATTACAACTTTTAGTTGAACAAATATTGAACTTTATTAATCCCACCTGTGTATCCTGCTGGGTAATAATATGTATTGGCACATGTATTTAAGATTCTTCAGGCTTTGAACAAAAATGTTGCCATGGGAACCTGCCTTTCATAGCCCAGAGTCCTTTGCAGAACTACACCTGCCTTATGGTAGAGGTTTCCATGGCAACATTTTTGTTCAGGGAACATAGAACTTGAGCAGAATATGCCAGGAGTCTCTTTTAAATATGTGCATTGATAGTTGTGACGCTGCTGTACTTAATATGCGTGTTAGAAATGCAGGTGGCCCCATGGTGGGCAGCAATGCCTTTCTTGTTTCCACTGAATAGTTTCCTATTGGGTTCAGTAGCTCCCATGCATTGGAACAGGAAATTAGAGCAATTTTTAGTCCCTCTTACCACCCTCCCTTCATGGGACCCTCCCCCTAGAGTATGGAAAGGTCTCCTCAATGGCCAGCATTAGCAGGATGATAATTTGTGATATTGCAAAATTGGGAGGAAAATCCATGTAACAAATGTCTGGCCGAGTCTGACTGGCTCCCTTTCTAATGGACAGCATCAATCTTGGGGCCTCTAATACCACAAAATATCCAACTAATGGTTCCTCGACTCTCTCACATATGCTTCCTCTAAAGGAGGCTACGGGCTCCAATAACAACGTGCCATGAAGATAAGGTGAGAATTAGTTTTTATGTTTTTGATTCAGTGTCTAGTCTCTTTATCTCTTAAATTAACTTTGAGTGTAAAAAATGTTGACAACTCTTAAATTAAAATGACCCAAGCTCTTTCCTTGCTCATCATTCATATGTGTCATATTACATTCATAGCTAGCGTCACGCTGGAAGAATGTGCCATTGTCCCCCAAAAGATAGACCAGGCTCGTCATTATCCTATGATTATGGTTTTATCAGCTGTTCCATGCTTTCTCATCCATCAGAACCTGGCTTTACATGCTGGCACATAGCTGTTTCTTGGCATATCTCAAAAGAGGCAAAAGTGGTATATCGGCCTCAGTGGCTGCTTTGCACCCAGACAGAAGCTATTATTGATACCAGTTATCCTCCAATACGAGGGCATCAGAGGGACTTGGAAAGATCATGAGGCTGCTTTCAGCATAAACCCTAATCAGATCATCTCCCTTGGTCAGGAAAAGGAATGTAGCAAAATGAGGTGGGCTAAGGGAATTGGAACAAGAGAATGCATTCAGAATGTATTTATGACAAGTGAAGCCTGAGAGTAAATGGGGATTGATTTGTTTGATGGAGTGGAAGCGTAACTGAGGAGCCCAAGGCCATGCTTCTGCCAATGTAAGGGTTTGGAAAGTTAAACAAATACAAGATGGCATGGAAAAGTCATGTCTTTTATGCTTATATTGGAGGAAGTAAAGGAGGGAAGATAAATAGAGGCTAGTGAATTGACATATTCTATAAGTCAGTCTAGAATGGCACTAAAAGGATGACCACATAGTGTCAATAATTTTCAACAAGAGGAGAGTAGAGGGTTGTAATGGCATCTGTACTGTACCAGGAATAGGACTATCTTGGTCTTCAAACTCAGCTGTAGCCATGGTTTGCCTCTTCAATTGCCTTTCTGAAAATTAGGGTGTCTGAGCCAATTTTAAAATCTCTTTATTCTGTGCACATATTTGTAGATGTCATGAAGTCTCACAGGAAGGGCTTCATCTCCAGAAAAGCATGCTTGGACTGGAGCCACTCAACTTGTTGAGCAGTCTCATGAGATATTGAAGAAAATGCTTTCTGGATGCTAGAAAGTTTTGAAACTGTTCGAACAGCTGATTTCCTAGATCCTTCTCAGTGTTAGTGCTCCAGCCTAAACACGAGTATTTATTAAGTTTATGGAATGACACCTCCTAACTGTTTTTCAAATATAATGATGAGAGCTCATGGCCAATGCCCAACCAATTGTATATTGAGTGAACTCGATGGAAATGTAGACTCTTCTCCTAAAATGCCAAGGACATACTCTGAGTGATTAGGGATGTTAACCTTTAGCAAGCCATGGCTTTCCACTTGGACAAAAGTTTGGAATCCAAACACACCTAAATATTTTGGCCACTGAAATATAAATTCAATTGACAATGAAGCCCTTAAAAATGCAAGGCAGCTATAAAAGAAAAAAAAGTAGAATGTTCCATTGAACTAAAGTCCACCAGACACAGCAGAAAGGACAGGTTCAACTATCAAGGTTCTAGTCCCTCGCTATGAAGATTGAGATCAGAAAGCCACACCGACCATGAGTATAGTAAACAGGTATTTATCCTTTAATTCTACAATGAAAGTTTATACAAAGGCACCAACTTGCCCTACAAGTTTAGGGAAGTGAATGGAGGCCAAAAGGAAGAAGTGCTTACTATGTGAAGCAGTTCTTCAAGGGAGTCAAATAAACCTATGGAGGTGAATGTGGTAGGTTCATGCCTCCCACGGTTTCCATGTGTGACCTGCCAACTGTATCTGAAATGGGGATGGAACCCTTACAACGCTCAGATCCTGCCCCTCTCGCTGGTGTGTCATTGTACAGCTTGGATAGACTCGTGGTCCCCGAGTCCACAAATAATAGACTTGATGCGTGACATGACCCCACTACAGTGTCGGATCTTACATTTCCTCCTAGGAAGGAAAGAGACACTAGCACATACATGAATACGTGCAAATATATGATGGCATATATTCATGCACATTCTAAACACAGCACCACATTCTGGTGGCCCGCTTTGCTTTCCATATGCTTTTAGCTGTTTAGGACAAAAATGAGGATAGTTCAGGTAAAGGTCAATATGAATTAATGCCTACAGGTATGAAATTACCTGGGAGGTATTTATCCTAAAGGTTCTGTCTGGGTGGAGTAAATGTTGGGGGTTGGAGCGGGCTGTGCCAAGAAGATGAAGGTGAGGAATCATCACTGCCACACAGTGAGGACCCTCACTTGCTGAATTATATGTATGTATGTATGTATGTATGTATGTATGTATGTATGTATACACACACACACACACACACACACACACACACACACACACACATATATATATATATATATATATATATATATATTATTTCAGAGGTGATGGGGTACTATTGATGAGTTCTAAATGTGAGAGAAAGATAATGAATCTTTAATTGAGGAGGTTCACTATGGAAACTGTGTGGGATGCAGACTACGTACAAGAATGCAACCAGAAATATGTTTGTTTAGAAATGACTTCGTAGTGGGGCCTGGCGGGGAGGGGACAAGGAGAGCCTCTCACTTTCTAACAGTAGTAATGGCAACAGGACTGACTGAAGGAGACAAGAACTTTTATGCAATTTTTCTATTCTTCCCCTTCCTAATAAACTACTTCCATTTACATTTCTATCTCATTAAGTAGTGAATGAGCGACAGGACGATTGATGGATCTTACTTATCATCCACCACCTCACTTCATCTGCTTCCCTTACTTGTAGAATTCATATTTTTTTTTTGCTTCCTTGATATAGGAAAAGAAAAGGGGAGGAAATCACTCCCATTCCTTAAAAGTAGAATAACTAATAGGTTATGAATGAGCTGAGTTTATTATTTCTTCACTAAGCCAGGATTTTCTATAATGAATTTTGTCAGGAGGATCTAATTAAACCATAATAGCAGTCACTGAGAATAGCAACAGGAAACATGTTAAATCACTTCTTGCCAGGCAATTTTTTTTCTCCTATTGTTACTCAAAACCTTTACAATACACTTGGCTCAGTGGAACATACAGTCTATATAGCAGAGAGTTATTGAAGTTATACACATCTGCTGGATGCAGAAGCTTTACCTCCTGGCACATGTAAAAGGAGTTACAGGCTCCTGTAGAAATGGAAGAAATTTTGATATGATGTGAATAGGATGTTAAGAATATGTAGGTCTGGCTAGAATACCTTGCCTTTAAAAGAACATCTGTATAGCACCAGAGATGTTAAGGGGGTGAAATGCAAATTATTTCTGTATTAAAAATATTTATTATGGGGGACATAGAGAGTTTGGGGCAGGAAATGAAGAGTGAATATAATCCTATTTTGTTTCATGTGTATATGTGTATGTGTGTGTGTGTGTGTGTGTGTGTGTGTGTGTGTGTGTGTGTGTGTGTTTGTACAGAATTCTCAAGAATTAAAAATATAAATACTTATGAAAGAAATATATCCATGTTGTAATCCAGTGGAATAAGTTGTTAAATTCCAGCAATTCTTCACATCTCTGGCACTACCGCACTTGCTCATTTTAAGCTTTCATTGGTAAATGTGGGTGCCTGTAACCGGCAAGGAGCAGAGAAGGGAGACTTCTCCCGCAAACCTGCTCGGGTTATTAGCATTCCCTCTGCTCTCACTCTCCTCCCCACGTAACACCGCACAGCTTAAGATGAAAAGACTTATTGGATTCTCTGCTGTCAATTGGACAAGTCCTCTCTGGGGTCCCTTCTGTCAAGATCCTCAGATTCCATTTGAATTTAAAACAGAACTGGAGGCTTGGGAGAGACAACTGACTTGTGCTCTGAGAACAAGAAAGAGCTGTTTTGAAAATATCCTACAAGATCTTCATTCCCAAGGCCAGATGTGGGAAGCACAGTGGCTTCAACAGCTAGCTATGTACGGTCAGGAAAGGAGCAGAGAGCACTCGGAACTGCGTTTACTCAATGAGCCCACTGAACTTCCAGATGAGTCCATTCATTCATTCATTCATTCTTTTTAATTCATTGTGCCAAGATGTCTGAGGAATCACATCATCTGTGATGAAGGGCTCTTGGACAGCCCTCTTTTCCTCGGGTAGATGGGACGTATCTGGATATTTCCTTATTGTCAAGAACTAAGATGTTGACCTCCTTTCATTAAAATCTAGAAGTAATTATATGCCATATTTGTTCAAGAAGTTTCATTTGGGGCTTAAAGAAAACTTGTAACATTTTAGTAAACTCTTCATCGTCAGATTGTGTGATCTAGTAGAGATAGTAGAGAAAAAAATAATTAGATCAAAGCTGTAATTGATGAAAAATAATGGGGAGACTTATAAGATATACTTTAGAGATCAAAGTAAATCTTCCCTGTAAAGTAGAGTCAAGAGGGTCCTCAGCTATATGGGGAGGAGTTTGGCCCCAGCCTGGCCTATGTAAGATTTGATCTCAAACCAAAAACTAAATTTAATTTTCTCATAAATATTTTCCTCAGTTTCCTGAATGTGTTTCAATTTTTTTTCATTTTAATGTTCATCATATTCTCTGCTATTAGGAACAGTAGTGATTGCTAATTTCCTTATATAATTACATAGACTGAAATATATTTCCTTTTAAGGATAGAGATTTAAAAAAAAAAGGCCAAATGGATTTCCTCGTCTTTTTATGTGGACTTAACTCCAATTGATTTTAGTGGCAAAAGTGCATTTAGGAAAATTCCCCCAATCTTCCACAACATAAAGCTGTCTTTGCATCAGGCCCCCTCCTGAGTGGCTGTCACATTCATCATCTCTGGTCTCACAGCCTCTTTCCACCACAAAGCTCCTGCTTATGACACCCGGGCTAAGCCACAACCCATCCCAGACTAGAACTCTTTGCATTCTTCATGTCCCTAGTACAACAAATACTTTTCCATATATATATATATATAGTCACACCAGTGGGAGCTACTTCCTCTGTGTTCCTTGAAGAGCTGTCTTGTATCACTCCTTTGCTGGAGATCTCACTTCACACTTAAGATTAATATAACACTCCCACATCCTCACCCATAAAGGAAGTTTCCCCCAAATGGAAAAGTGACAATGCTGTAGTAAGCTAGCCACTGGGCTCACGTCACTTGACAATATTTATTCTCAGATAGTAGTCACTCCAATGTTAAGTGTTACAATGGCACTTTCAGAAATAAAGTCGTAGCAGTTTTTACATTGTAGAATTGTTTTTGAGTTTTCTGGGTAAAATAGGAAACTTGGTGTCCACCCTTCAAATCTTTTGGAACCGGAAACCACTTGTTGATTGCTCCCCCAAAGGAACTTGGGAACAAGGGACTAACTTGGCACTTACCTGTCTCACCACCTCCCGGTTCTCACTGCCACTTCCGGCCACTCAGCCACACTGTGTTGCCTCTTACTCTTTTATATGATTTCTTGTGTCTGCAGCCAGTTTATAGGAAAGCTTTGTTTTAATTGCTAATTCACGGTGCCTAATGATAATTAAACACTGACAGCAAATCTCAAAAGTGAATTTGTTGCATAATTAATTAAGCAGAATGATTCTAAATTTGGGAAACTAAGAGAAATCATGGATTTGGGCAGATTAAGCAAGTTCATCACAAGTAAGTATTTCAGACAAAAAGATCAGCAGTGACTATGATAAACTCTTCCGATGTTACATCATGTCATGATTTATGAGAAGGTGTTGAGAAGTCAGTCGCATTGATTTTACAAGTCTTAGCTGTCTACTCAGTGCTTGGGGTGGTGGGGAGTGGGGGTAGGGATTATAGAACATCTGCAGGTCAATCCTGTGCCTGTAAACCTAGGTAGTGGTTGCAGTATAGTTTTATTATTGTTCTAATGAAGTGCCTAAAATCACATTATTCTGTGTTTACAAACACAGTTTTCACATAATTTTTAAAATCGAAACTACATTTCTATTTTTCTGAAGTTGAATTTAGCCATCGGTCCCACTCTTACAAATACTCTTGGTCCAGAGAGCATATTTTCTGCTGAGCTCTGTGAAATTTAATTCAGAAGTGCTTTATTGATGCTTCGTTTTTCTGACCTTTCCAGTCCTGTGTTGGTGACATATTGGTCCTCTGTCTCCAGTGCTTTGAGAATCTAATAGATAGGATGGAATGGGTCAGATAATGAAAGTCCCTGGTACATTAACTTTCAATTTCATGAGTGTCTGAATATTGCAGAGAAGATGAATAGTGAGACTTCCTTTGCTTTTACATTTTAACATTTATAAGCTAGTTAAATTTCCCTTGTATTATCAGCAGCTGAGTCCTACTCTACAATATTAACACACATTTGTATTTTTCAACAGTGGCATAACAGTTTAAAATAATTTATAAAGCTCAGAGCAGACAACTTAGAAACGCATGTTCCTAAAAAAGATGAATAAACAGGGCTTTTATTTCTTGTGAGTCGTGACATATGCTATATACATCACAGGCTCCTTCTGCATTCCTCTTTATTTTACTGACATACAAGGTGAGTTAGGGTGTGTAGTCAGTCATATGACTGATCGGTTAGTAGGTAGTTAAAAATCATCCTGGCAAGTTGTGTTATTGTTGAGCAGACATAGTAAATTCCTTCCTGAAAACATTATAGTAAGTGTAGTGATTTGAAAGAATCTGTGGAAACATAATACTCTTTAGGATGAAGCTAAAAGTCAGCAGAGTGCTAAGAGCCTGAGCGATTGGGTAAGGACAGGGATAAGGAGGCACACAGCTGTTCAGACTGTTATGTGAACTTGTTCATATTCCCTAGGGCTGTTTTCTTAGAATTGCATCATCTGCTCTCCTTATTCCATCCCCACCACTGTGCTCATAGCATCCATTTTCATCAAAATATGGCCAGAATGAGACAGTACTGTGTGGCCTTTCAAGTTTGACTAGTTCAGCTGTAGTCGAAGACTTGTGCTGAGTTACCAGGTTGGAGGCTGTAGTTGAGATCTGTAATTATGCCCTATGTGAGAAATGTAGTCATTGGTTTGAATCAATTGGAAAAGTGACAAGTAAACTGGAAATGCCACCTCACCAGCATGCCTCAGCTATGTTGTTAAATGTATAACCTATATGTTGTTATGTTTGGCACATATGAGAAATGATTTGACAGACCTCGAGGTAGCAAGTGTAGAGGAACATGTAATGTTTGAACCAGCTCTGTTGTCTGGTTCCTTTGAGAAGCTGTCAGACTCCTGGCCCTGACTGCAGGCTGTCTCATCGTGACAGTCATCCACTCAGAAGGGACATCTGCTCGCTCAGGTGCCGCTTCATTTCAGCAGTCACTGAGAATGCTTTTTCTCTAGAGCATCCTACCTCAACCCAACTCACATACAATCAGAATGCCTCATGTCTGCCTTCAACCTCTTCATAATTACCAGGTAACCACTGTCACCTATTACAGGAGATCCTACTGACTGAATCTTCATGACACTTTTCCTAGAATTTGTATTAGTTGAGGTTCTCTAAAAAAACTGAACAAAATACATGAGATTGGCTTATAGGATACAGCCTGTGTAATCTAACCATGGCTGTCGCACACTGGAGAAGGCTGAGGATCTAGTAATTGTTCAGTCTATGGGACTGGATGGCTCAGCAGTCCCAATCTGACCCTGGAGGCCTGGAAGACTCCAAGAGAGATGGTGATCTTCAGTCTACATTGGAAATGGAAGCAGTAGGTTTTATTAGCAGAAAGGATAACGGAAGCAACAGGGCAAGTGAACTTGCCAGCAAGAGTGCAGGCAAGCAGGCAAAATGCAATGTTTCCTTCTTCCATGTCCTTTGATTTAGACTGCCATCAGAAAGTGGGACCCAGATACAGCATGCCTCTTCTGTAGTTGAAAGTATTCCTATGTCCTGCCCAGTCCCATGGCCACTCAGACCCAAATAAACATACAAAGGTTTATATTTTTTTTAAACTATGGCAATGGCAGGCTTCTTGCTAGCTAGCTCTTATATCTTAAATTAACCCATTTCTATTAATCTATACATTGCCACGTGGCTCATGGCTTACCTATACTTTACATCTTGCTTCTCCTGGCAGCGGCTAGCAGCATCTCTCTTGCATCTCCTTTCTCTTCCTGTCTATCTGTTTAGATTTCCTGCCTTCCTTCCTCTAAGCTGCCTTGCCACAGGCCAAACAGCTTTATTTATCAACCAATACAGAAAGACATCCACAGCATTCTGATCAAAAGTGAGCAGAGCTAGAGAAGGCAGGGAGGAGGAACTGTGGTTGGTATATAAATAAAATTTTTTAAAAATCAAATAAATAAAGAAAAGAAAATCTCTCACAGAGACCTTGGGACACTCAGCCCTAAAGGGGATGTCCCCATCTAGTCCCTCCCGTCAGAGATCAGAGAACTTTGAGGAAGAGGAGGCAAAAAAAGAGTATACTAACCAGACAGGATGAAAGACATGAAGGACCCAAGGCCTTTTAGACATGACAGAACTGGAATGCATATGAACTCACAGAGACTGAGGTAACACACAGGACCTACATAGGTCTGCACCGGATCGGGTCCTAGAGCTGAAAGGAGAAGCTCCCATGCCTAACCCAGAAGCTACATTCAATTGAGAGCCACCATCGAAAAAATAATTTTCTCCAAGGGAGTCTCACTAGGGAAACAAACTACTCTTAAGGGTAGGCCTCATGCCCAGCAGTAGGCGGCCAACACAAAACAAACTCAAGGCATTTTGGGGGGTTCTTTTTCTCATAATGTTGCCAGGGCTTTTTTTTTTTTCTTATCTTACCAGTCTATTGTGTATATATTATGACTTTTGTTTGGGTTGTTTGTTAGTTTGTTTTTTGAGACAGGGTTTCTCCATGTAGTTTTGGTGCCTGTCCTGGATCTCTGTAGACCAGGCTGGGCTCGAACTCACAGAGATCCGCCTGCCTCTGCCTCCCAAGTGCTGGGATTAAAGGCATGTGCCACCACCACCCAGCGTTTGGGTTGGTTTGTTTGTTTGTTTTTTTAATGAGATTCCTGTGTGTGAGAAGGTGTGTGTGTCTGCATCTATATGCATTTCCTGTACTTTTTCTTTGGTTCTTTTTCTTGTTTGCTTTGCCATGTTCTGATTTGTTTGTTTTTTATTTATCTGACTATATTTTGTTATTATTCCTTAGATGCCAGTTTTCAAATGAGAGACAAAAAGGGTGTTGATCTGGAAGGGGGAGGAGGTGGGGAGGAACTGGGAGGAGTAGAAGGAGAAAGAACCTTAATCAGAATATAGTGTGTGAAATATATATATATTCAATAAAAGAAAAAAGAAAAGAAGAAAATCCCTCCCAGGAGTGCCCAGCAACTTGAGTCTTAGTTGATTCCAGATGTGGTCAAGTTGACAACCAAGATCAGCCACCACATATTGCAGGACCCTGAATCAGCTGGGCTTTGGGAGGGTTTCACTGATGAAGGGGAGCAAGGGACATGGGTTGCAATGGGAGTTAGTGGGCATTTCTCCCTCCCCTTGCCCTGGGCATCGTCTTGAGAAGTTGCTTCTTGTTGTCTTGTTTGATTCCAGTCCCCACTGGACAGATCCTCCAATGTTTTAGATTTTGCTACGTAGCCAAGTCCTTTGGTCTTTGTTACCCACACTGTACATGTTAAATGCCCCCCAAATGCCTATCCTTTTGTGGAAGTCCTAGCCCATAGAGTAACCTTTTTGGGACATGGCAGAACGTTTGGGCAATGAGACTTGGTAGGGTCCTTAGGCCATTCAGGGAACACTCTCAACAGAGATTATGGGACCTTGGTCTCTTTCTCTCCCTGTCTTTATGTTTCTTTGCTTGTCATACAGCAGTTTACCCTTCTGTGGGCTCCCACCAGCCTGTGCTTCCCTCCTCAGAGACCCAAAGCAGTGAGACCACCTAAACTCGAAATCTCTAGAATTATGAGCCCAAGCAGCCTTTTATTCTTTATAAATTGATTGCCTCCGGAGTGTGGATATTTCATTATAGTGACCAAGGGAGCACACCGATTAGCACACCCACATCTGCCCTTTCTCTCTTTCTGGAAGGTCACAGTGGCCTGCTATGCTCCCTACAGTTAGCATCGCTGTCCTGTGTTTGACTTCTGAGTTCTTCTGTTACCTGTGTAAAGAAGTCTTTGCTTTGGATTCACTCATGTTCAATGCAAGGAGTGATTTTTGTTTCCCTACTGGAAGCCTATGTACATGGCTGCGTCATAAACACTCCCTCCATTCTGCTCTCAGAGCAAGATAATGCCACAATTTCTCATCAAGCCAGAGCCAACTATCTCATTTCCCAGGGAATATAATATGCTCAGTTTTTAATTGGTTAGTTTGAAGATGCACAGAAATTACTATCTCAATTTTTCCTGTCTAGTGAACAGTCCAGAAATTATTTATCTACTTGCATACTTCTATAATTCTTTGTTCTTAAAATAAGATGTGTGGCAATTTAAATCTAATATTTGGAAACACAATCTCCCAAATTACTAAACAATAAACTCCTTAAGCAATCACTCTATCTATTCTCTCTTTCTCCTTAAACTTAGTAAAAATCATGTGTGTGTGTGTGTGTGTGTGTGTGTGTGTGTGTGTGTGTGTATTTGTTTCCCTCCCCTTGCCTCAGGCATTATCTTCAGAAGTTGCTTCTGGTCCTCTTTGACTCCAGTTCCCTCTGGATAGACTCCCAAACCCAAAATACAGTTTGTATAAGAAGCACTTCTGGGTTTGGTGAGGTGACCCAGTGAAAAGGCACTTGCCACCAAGCCTGATCTCCTGGGTCCAGTACCAAGACCGACATGCTGAAAAGAGAGAACCAACCTCTGAAAGTCCTTTTGTGACCTCCACCTGTGAGCCATTTCATGCAAGTGTGTGTAAGACACACAGAGAGACACACACAAACACACAGGTACATGTGCTAAGTAAATAAATGCAGAACTATTACCAATGCTCCTCTCTTAATGATATTGCTATGATTGTGGAGAATCAAAGAAAGAAACAAAGAGGAGGAAGAAGAGGGGGGAGGGGAGGAGAGGGGAGAGGAGGAGAGGAGAAGAGAGGGGAGGGGAGGGAAGGAGGAGGAGAGGAGAGGGAGGGCAGGGGACAGAAGAGGAGGAGAATGCATAGGAAATTTGATTTTTTAGAACCTTGAGAGAATTTGACTGTTTATAATCAGGCATATACCCAAAATATTCATTAATGTTAATAGTTTGTTGAATGTGCATCCTAGAGATAGACTCATATTTCAGCTACTAAAAATATTAATTCAGTGGTCCTTTTTGCATATTTGTGGAGGAGTTCCTGTGGTTGCATATGTGTGTGCAGGTGGGTGTACACATGTAGACATATATATGGAGGTCAGAAGTCAACCTCAGGTGTCCTTCCTCAGGTGCTGTCCATCTAGTTTCTGAAACAGGGTCCTCCACTGGCCTGAGATTCAGCAACCAGGGTAGGCCGGCTTGTCAGAAAGCTCCCAAGGTATCTGTCAGGTTTTGTCTGCCCAACACCAGTGTTATAATGCATTCCAACATTGTTAAGCTTTTGTTTCCATTTTATCATTGGCCAAAAATCAAAGTACCAGCAGACCACAGACAGAAGCCTCTATACCACGAGCCGAAATACACCTTCTCACTTCTAAATTGTTACTGTTGGGTGTTCGTCACAGGAATGAATAGCTAGGCACAGTGGCACTTCCCGTGCCATTGTAAGAATTTGTTGAGACTGTACATGTACATTTTTACAGAGTGTTCCCTAAAACATGGTAGACAACAAGAGTAGTCTACCATGATACACACTTGTCTTGTGTGTGTGTGGCATCGTCAACTCAGTCCCTGGCACCCAAACAACAATAAAAAAAAAAAACATGTTTTTAGTTTTCAAATTTATAATCTGCTCACAGAAACTCTCACATCTAGATCAGTTCAGTGTCTTGTCAATTCTTAACAAGGAAAACTCGGATGTTTTCCTCCTATTTTTTAAAATCATCTCCTTCAACAGATTATAATTTTCTGAAGGGTAAAGACCAGCATAATATTCCAGAATGATACTGAAGTGATACATTTTATCTTGTGGTTCTCAGGATGTATAACCTCTGCCCTCATGTTTTAGTAGGGAAAGAAAAGGACAGAAATAAACTGTATGAAGTACCTACTGTGTGCCCACAGGCACTTGGCTGATGTAATCTCAGTCAACCCTCACAAATGTCAAATGAGAGAGGTGTCATTGTGCTTGGTGTTTGAAAAGAGGAGAAGGAAGGAAAGAAGAGAGAGAGAGGAGGGAGGGAGAGTGAGAGAGAGAGAGAGAGAGGGGGGGGGGGAAGGAAGGAAGGAAGGAAGGAAGGAAGAAAGAAAGAAAGAAAGAAAGAAAGAAAGAAAGAAAGAAAGAAAGAAAGAAAGAAAGAAAGAAAGAAAAGAAACCAGACTCAGATGTGTTCACTAACCTAAGAAAGGTGACAGAGGATAAAGGCGTAGCCAGGTCTTTGATTGGAAGCCCACACGTTTTCACTGTATGAATTCTGATGTTTAATTTTTCAAAATACGTGTTCCCTTTCGTTATGAGCTTTAACACTCATCAAAGGAAATGTCTGTTTATGTAAATTCCCTGCACTGATAGACAGAATGATTATCTATAGCCTGTTGACATTTGCTGAGTTTCCCGTTCACATTTACATTAGCCTGACATCCCCAAGAGAAGGCTCGGAAATGTTTTGATGGCATGTCAGAAATTTCTAAATGTATATTCACTGGTTCACTCCACAAACATCTTTTGAATGTATACTCTGTTCAAGGCACGGTGCTGGGGTGAAACATAGAAGATCTTGCTGGTGCAGTTCCAGAGACCATCCACTACAGGGTGACCAACCATTCTTAAGAGACTGTTCTAGCAGTGTAGCTATGTGGTGGGGTTGACCTGTGAGTACCAGGTATACCGCTAGGGACCCAAACACAGACAGCTAGAACATGGGAAAGAGAAAAATTCAAAGGAATAATAAAAATGGAATTAATGAAACTGGGAAAACACAATAACAACAACAACAGGACTGTCTTTAGTCCTTTACCCATGTGACGAAATAGTAGGGGATGTGGAATAGAATTCAAGAGCTATGTCTGCTGTTTCGGAAATGTTTAATCCAAAATCCATCACTTAATACTGGTTCTTTTAGCCCTGAGCTTTTAAGTTTGCCCATACTAGATATGGACTCTGTCACTGACCTGTGTTTCTAACTTTTATTTTCCTTTTTGATTTTGAGACTGGCTTTTGCTGAATTGCTCATGCTGGCATTGAACACACTCTGTAGCCCAGACTGGCCTTGAATTTCAAAAGCTCCTGCCTCAGCCTCCTGAGTAGCTCAAGTTGCAGGCCTGTGCCCCTTGCTCCAGACATACCTAACTTCTTTAAAACTCAGTTTCCTTACTGGTAAAATACAGAGGTTGATACTTCTATCAAATCTGATACTAAGAATCTGTTTTTTTTTTTTTAAATGTCATTTATGAATGCTAGAACGATACAGTTACTGGTACTTTGTATAAACTTTTTTTGATGTTCTAACAACCTTGGAAATGAACACAAGGAAATGCACAGTGAAGTGGACTGAGTGCCTGGCAGATGCTAGCCTGGAATGCAGTGTAGAGCTGGGAGGTAGGAGAGCGTGGTTGAAGTGTCACCATCACCATCGACTGAAGTGCAGTAATGTCTGGAAGGTGGAAAGGGAGTTTGGCTTTTGAACTAGAAAAGTAAAGAATGTTTGCACGACACTGGGCACAATTCAAGGGGGGGGGGCGTCTCTTAAGTTCCGATGAAACAGGACAGATGTGTAGAAGTTCTGTGTTTTTGTTTTGTCTTTATTTCTGCCTCACTATCTGCCTGTGTTAACAGCTGGAGGACCATTTTCTTGGTATGAAGAACCATTTCATCTGACCTGATTTAAGGTTTGATTATCCTGATTCAGTGCCCACCATTCAAAGTTCCCTAACTCACTTTTAATAAACTCAGAGCATCAAAGACCATTTTTCTACCTGAGCCAGCCAGCAAAAGAAAAAAAGAAGAAGAAGAAGAAGAAGAAGAAGAAGAAGAAGAAGAAGAAGAAGAAGAAGAAGAAGAAGAAGAAGAAGAAGAAGAAAATAACTAACTAAATAAATACATAAAGCCATGGAAGGTGGTTTATTTTGGTTTCTAAAGATCAGGTTTAAAGCGGTCCTGAGGAATATTAAATCCAAGCTCGATGTCGAGCTTTGCATTTAATAGAATGAGAGCTCAGCTCCCTTCTCCCTATTCACATTAGTTTAGACCCAGAGGATATTTATTAAGCAGAGTGCAGCAGAAGAAACTAATGCTAAGGGAGGAAATTGGTTTTCCTGCACGGCAGTCCAACCTGTTTTTAAATTAGCAGAAGCAAGTGTTAATATGAAACCCTTTGACCAGTAATCACATTTTCCTTTCGCTTTGTTGGAAAATCACAGAGATCCGTATTAGCATTTCACACTAGTTAGGAATACAGGTAAAGCGGTCCAGGGAGACTGGTCAGGGTGAGCACCAGGAAGTCAGGGAGCGAGAGGTGATGTGGGCAGGAAGGTTCCCTGGGAAAAGCACCTCAGTAGGCAATTTCATGTGGAAGCTAAAAAGGGTTGTTGTTTTTTTTTTTGACAGCAATTCAAAAATAAAGCAGAAAAGACAATGAACAGGGCTCCACACCACACCGAGGCTGGGTTATAGTTTACTCAGGTGCTGACATAAAATCAATGCCGCCACCACCTATTGATGATTTATTTCAGTAATTACTCTTGAACCTATAACTAAAATGCTGTCAAAACAGGACAACCTTGTGCTGCTAAACACTTGCGTTTTCTCCTTTCAGTAGATTAATTTACATGTAATAAGGAAAACGGCACAGTGCCCTGATACTGACCAGTCAGCATTCTATGGCATACTTTGGAGAACAGGGGTGGGGTTGGGGGGGTGGGGGTGGGTAGAGGGAGTGGAGAACAGGGGGGAGGGGGGAAATGAACAACCACTTTGAAACACCTTTCACTATGGAGCTCAGCAGCAGACAGCATAGGGAGTCGTTTTCTGATTGGTTCTGGTTAAGGTGATAGGTCTCTGAGCAAGGTCTGTAAGTGGGGGACCTAGCATCCTTTCTCCCCAATACAGAGCCCTGTGGCTCACGGACGGGAGTCTTAGCCATTGTCTGCCACAACCCTTCCCATTGCTCCTGGGAAAGGCTTTCACACATTTGTAGAATTTTCTAGATAAGGAAAAGTATTTACTTAGTAGGCAGCAGGGGGACATTTATAAATAGCTAATATTTAATGCACGTTTATGATTTATGTGGAGGTAGAAAGCATGTGTTAGGGATATGCTATGTGGTATCTGGCAGCTGATCATGGGTTTCTTATCTCTGGAACCATATGGAACAAGCCCACTCCTACTTCTAAATTAGGGAGTCTTAACATGGATCTTGAAGCTGGATGGCATGGGGAAGATGTTTCTTATTTACTGTAACATTTTTCAAAGCATTAGAATGTGCTTTGATTATAAACTAAGCTGGAAAGGATAGCGGTGCCCACAGTGCCTGTGGCATTGAGAGCAATAGAAACCACACATTTTTCAATGAACTATTTTTTAGTGTTTTGCATATCTTGGAAGAGGTTTTCATACCCATCGCTTTGTGATTTGATCATAGTTCTTACTATACTGTTATTTACCATTTAATGTGTTGAAATGTCATAATGTGTTATTTTGTAAGTATGAAGGTATTTGTGTAGTCTATATACATGTTCCTTTGAGTGTGTGCAGGCATGTAAAGGTGTGTATGCATGTGTATGTGGAGACCAGAGATTGATGTCAGGTATGTTCCTCAATTCTTTTCCACCTCATTTTTTTTAAGATGGAGTCTCTCACTGACCATGAAGCTCAGTGACTCAGCTACAGTGACTGGCCAATGAACTCTAGGTGTCCACCTTTCTCCCAGCACTGGGGTTACAGGAAGATTCTGCCACACACAGTTTTCACAGACCTGTTGGGGATCTGAACTCATGACCTCATGCTTGCACATCAGGCAATTATCAACTGAGCCTTCTCTCCAGCTGGCAAAAAAAAAAAAGAAGAATGATAACAATTTCAATAAACTTGGTTTTGTTTCTAATCTTATTTCATGCTTCAAAGGTATTTTAATAACTTGGTACAAAATTAATTCAAAGACCTAAATGTAAAACTTGAAATTATAAAATATTTAGGAAAAAGATATTCAGTATCTAGGGTTTGGGCAAAGTTATTAAAAATGACACTAAAGTAATCTATAAAGGGAATGATTAAGTTATACTGCATTAAAATTAAAAATCTTTGCTCTATGTAACACTTGGTAGGAGGATAAAAAGACAACCATAAAATAGAGAGATCATTCATTAATTTAATATCTGAAAAAAAAACACTTGTTTCTAGACTATATAAGGAACTCTAAAATTTCAATAATGGAAAGAAACAACAAAAATTCACAATTCATTTCACCAAAAATAGATATAGATGGCAGATAATCACTTTAAATATTCAATGTCACCATTCTTAAGGGACTTGTAAATTAAAACCAAAGTGTGAGCTACTGCACACTGATCAAAATGACTGAAAACACATGGCAGTGAGTGCTGGTGGGGATGTGGGACTGGGAACTGGGATAAAGCACTAACTCCTACAAGGACAGGCCAATGTCAAACACTCTGCAAAGTAATTCAGCTGTTTCTTACATAACTGAACATGCACTGTTTAATTCTACTCATTAACGGTGCTTTTAGTCAATTCCCTGGTTTTCATATTGCAGAAACCAACACTAGGAAAGCCTGGGAAATGGTGTATAAACTTTCATCTGTGTGGATGGATGGATAGATGGATGGGTGGGTGAGTGAATACATAGATTTGCAACTTCTTGTGAACCTAGCAGTATTGCAAAGTAGAATGCTTTTTAAATGGCAAAAATAACAGAGCTGAGGAGACAAATTAGTCAATGAAGTGCTGACCTCACAAAGCATGAGAACCTAAAATCAATCTCTAGCTTCCACATTTCAACCAAAGCAAGGATGGCAGCATGCATCTGCACTCTCAGCACTGGGGAGCCTGAGACAGGTGGATCCCTGAAGCTCGTTGGATGGCCAGCCTAGCTGAATTGATGAGTTCTAAGTCTAGTGAGACACTTGCCTCCAAATAATGGAAACATGGAAAGAGATCAAGAAAGACACTGAATATCCATCTCCAGCCTCTACATGCAACATTACACATATTTAAACATACACATACATATCCACATGAACAGATAGATATATACACCACACATAAACACAGACACACAGACACACACACACACACACACACACACACACACACACACACACACACACACACACACACACACATTATTGAAAGGGGAAGATGATTTAAAAAAAACAACCCAAACAATGTAAGTTTCAGGATGGCTACTGCCAGACTACCAAATGGCCCCTGGCATTAAGGTGAAAGTTTAGAAACACTTGCTTGAAGCTCCCATTATAAATAAACCCCAGATGCAGATCAGGGATTACCTGGTCAGTGGGCACCAAAGAGTTAAAACTGAGCTCTTCTGCTTAATGCAAACCCATGTTGCTGCAAGACACACAGAAACAAGGAAAAGCAAGCTCATTTATTTGGTATTGACACTTCCACTGGGGCTTGAGCGGGGGCAGCCAAAGCTAGCCTGCCTCCTCCCTCCCTTTCTTCCTTCCTTTAAACCCCCTTTCATTTCATTAGAGGAAAATTGTCCTGTCTATTAGACAGGCTTGTGTGTGTGGCTTCTGTAAGAGCAGCTTCAGAAAGGTCTGCTTCTTGAATCTCATGTTGGAAGAAGCAATAAGATCTAAGTAGAAATTAGTTCTGTTTGAAATCTATGCATACAAATACACATACACACTAGCATGTGCACACCACACACAAATACACACACACACACACACACACACACACACACACACACACACACACGCACATCCCAATGTGTAAGGCTCTGTACTGTCTAGGTTTTCTTAAGTACAAGTTTTCAACGTTCACATGAAAATGAAATTGCCTTATAGTGCATTCCTCAGAAAATATTCACACCATTAAGTCATGCCTGACTATATTTAAAACTGCCCAGAGGTAGGTATGCATTCCTGTGATCCCAGAAACTCAGGAGGCTAAGGCAGGAGAATCGCAAATTCTAGGCCATCTTGGGTATCTTATCAAGACCTTATCTCAAAATTCATTTTTTTTAAGTATTAGGGATATTAGTTTAGTGGTAGAGTACCTGCCAAACATAGGCAAGGATCTAAGTTCTGTGTCAGATACTTAAAACAAATGTGTCCATCCTATCTGCATGTGGAGTAAATATTCCCCAAACATGTACAGCATGTCATAAACTGAACACTGTAGGCAGTTGTAAAACAATGCTACTTGTTTACCTGCATAGAAAATGTGCAGTAAAAATACAGCATAGTAATTAGTGTTCTACAATGTAGCTACATGGCTAGGTCATTTTTTTTTCTTTCTCTCATTATGTGAGTATGTTAATCAGTTTTTGTCACTGAGACAGACTATCTAAAAGAAATCAGTGCACAGGAGTGGAGGATTGTGTTGGCTCATGGATTCAGAGGTTTCAGCCCAGGGTCAGCCACTCCATTACTCTGGTCTTGACCAAGGCAGACCTCATAGCAGTAGGGTGTATTGTAGAGGGTACTGCTGACTTCTTGCTGAGCATAACAGGAGTTCTTCAAAGCCAAGCCTCCAATGACCCATTCCCTCCAGACGGGCCCATTCCCTATTAGCCCATTCAGTTATGAACTGCTCAGTGGATTTCCATAAATGAGGTTAATGCTTTCATGGTTCAGTTACTCCTCAATAGTTCCACTGTCTGGGGATCTAACCTTCAGCATGTGAGTCTTTGACAGACATTCCCTATCCAAACCACAACAATAAATTCTTTTTCTATTGAAACAGATTCAGCACTTTAAGCGTTTCTGTTGTTGAAAATTTAGACACAAATACCCACATTAGCTTAGGCCTGCGTAAGGTTAGGCTTGTTACTGTCAACTATCTTCTGTTTTCACACCTTGTCCCCTGGAGCTGTGACCTCTTGTGATCACATGCCTTTGCTGGAATCCTGAAGGGGCTGAATCTTTTAGTCTCTCTTAGTTTTCTCCCATGTGTGTACAGTCACAATAAAAACTATAGTGCATAAATATATAAACCATTTGCAGTCATTCTGAATTACTGTCAAATATTATGTTACCGTACACTGTTGTGTGCCCAACCAGGTGCGTCCAGCCCCTTGTGACATTGCAACATGATGTTGCTTCACACATCTGAGCTTACTTAACCCTTGAAGCAACTCGTTGAGGAAGGAGCTATTATTTACAATATCCTCGCTTTAAATCCATGGAGAACCTAAGGCTCAAAAGTCAACAAACTCACGTATTGTATTCAGCTAATAAATGGTAGAGACAGGACTTAAAGCACTCAACGCTCAAGTCCTTACCCACTGAGTTCCACTGGCCTGTCACATTGCAGAGGTTGCTCCCAAGGGCTGTGATCTATCAGCTCCCATTGGCCATGAGCTGTAGGAAAGTGTTCAGACATAAATCGCCACACATTGTGAGAAAACCAAGCAGCTCTTGACCACACAACTTGGTCAACAACTCACACCAGCATGTTAATAGGGCTCATCCATATTTCCTCTGTTTGGGGCTATTCCATTTCTATGTAGCATGACTCAATCTCTTTAAATATTTAGCTTTAAATGGAATTTTTTAGATTTATTTATTTCATGTTTATGTTTATAAGTGTTTGGCCTGCATGTAGGTACGTGCACCACATGCATACTTGGTGCCCTGCTAAAGTAAAGAGGGATGTCAGATATCCTGGAACTGGAGTTATAGATGGTGCTGGGAATTGAACCTGGGTCCTCTGTAAGGGCAAGAATTGCTCTTAACCACTGAGCCATCTCTCTAGACCCTGAATTTTTATATATGTATGTTATTATATATGTATACATATATACATGAAAGAGAGAATCAGAAATGTTGTCTATTTCTGAATTCTTTAAGATCAAGGTTTGGCAAACTATCTCTAAAGGACCAGATAATAACTATTTTAGGCTTTACAAGCCAAAAAGTCCGTTACTGTTGATTGTATAGTTTAAAAAAAATTCCTCATCTTTTGCATAATTTAGAAATCTCTATGGTAGTTTCTTTTGATAAGTCAAAGATGTGTTCAGCTTGATACATTTTAATGTGCTGCATTTCAGTGATAAACTACAAGCAAATCTTTTCTTAAAATATCTTTAAAAAAAACTTCATATTGAAAAGTAATTTTTGAAATCTTGAAAAAAATGTCCAAGGAGAAATTTATGTGTTAGATATGGTTAATAGAAGTAAATAAAATGTTGTCGAATATAGAAGATATTGTTTCAAAATTTCTTTCTTTTATTACCTCTGGATGTTGTATTTTATTAGTAAATATCAGAGAGGACAGTTTTGCTCATTGTTTGCTGTAGGATTTTATAAATATATACAATATTATACATATATATTCCTCCATCAGATGGCTTATGTGCTTGGGTTTTGATTCATTCAGAAGTAACATTCAAGGTCACATTTTAATACTATTAGCATTGTATTATGTAGGCACTAAAGTGCTTAATGGATGTTGAGTTTTATTTATTTATTTTTTGTATCCTGATTTAGCACTTATGGTGGATTATTGCTGATCTCTGCAACTTTAGGATTAATTGTGCAAATTAGTTCAAGGCAAGCCTAAGTGTGTGAAAAAAAGATGACACTACATGCTAACTTGGTGCTGAAAGTGTGTTCCCAGCCACGGTCTCTGGAAGGAAACACAGCCCATCACTGGAGTCCTTTGTCCAGGCAAGGGCTAGACCCAGGCTGGAGGCAAGGGTCAATATTTGATATGCTGCATGACATGTCAAGACAATATCTACATTGCAGCTATCAAATTTTAGTGAGGTTCTGACATACAGTGACAAAGGCATTATTGAAAAATAAAAGTGATATGTTTTCAGTAACGAGATGTGTGGTGAGCAAAGTGAGGGGAAGACAGCAATGTGGCACGAGACAGTCGAATATGCTTGGTGTCTTTTGTGTGATGGTGTTAGTGGGTTTGTTTAAATGTGACTTGGCCTTTCTTCATTTTATGCCAAATCTCAGAGTGACACAGAGTGTCAGGAGTGCCATTGGAGGAATCTGGAATCTTGGAAAAACACGTGGGCCAACCCAGCAAGCTTTATGTTTTCTGGCTTTGAATGGACAATGTGACATACATATTACAAGTTAATGAAATGATACCATACTGAGGCAGTTTATTATAGATACAAATACAGCCCAGCTTAACATACACACACACACACACACACGCACACACACACACACACACACATACACACACACACACACACGCCTACACACACATATACATGAATATATATATATATGCATATACACATATGTATTAATATATAAGCCCCAATATACATATATTACACACATACACTGTGACAAATGTATAAAACCTGTGACTTGCTAGAGATGAAAACTATTTTGTTTTGTTTTGGCAAATTAGGCAGTCAATGCCTATATTTAAAATTAAACTTGTTTTTACTATGGAAAATAAAATCACATATGAGTGCTGTTTTAAATGAAATTTAAAAGAAAACAAACTCTTTATAAGTGGGTGACAGTTGTGTAGCCCGCTCTGTTTGTGGGGCTCCTAGCAGTGGGATCAGGACCTGTCCCTGGCGCTTGAGCTGACATTTGGGAACCTATTCCCCATGCTGGGATGCCTCACCCAGTCTTGATGCAGGATGAGGAGCTTAGTCCTGCCTCAACTTTGTTGATTTCCATGGGAGGCTTGCCCCTTTCAGAACAAAGGAGGAGTGGATGGTAGGAGGGTAGACGGTAGGTAGGGGGAGGGAATGAAAGGAGAGGAGGGAGGGGAAACTGTGGTTGGTATGTAAAATAAATTTTAAAAAATAATTTAAAATATTTATTTTATTATTTATTCATGTATAAGTGTGTATGTTGTATGCACATATGAGTGCAGTATTTGAGGTTAGCAGAGGACATCAGATCCTCTGGAACTGGAGTTCCAGGTGGTTTTGAGCCACCATGTGGGTGCTGGGAACTGAACTCCAGCGCTCTGGAAGAGCAGCCAGTACTTTTAACTGCTGAGCCATCTCTCCAGTCCCTTAAAAGGAACTTTTAATTATAGAAAGTTAATATTTCAATAATAACACCAGAAATACTGCAGCCATATATTGTTAGCAAGTAGGTACTTTGCGATAAGGAAGAAAAGAAAGATAGTGTGTTCATGATTTAATCCTGAATTCAGTTTGCACTTGTTTTAATGTTTTATAAAGTTGTGCTGTAGTCTGAATTTCAGAACATTCCACTGAATCATCATGAGCGACAATTGATGGTGATGTCGTTCTGTATGCTGTGAATGTGTGTTGCTCTGATTGGTTGATAAATAAAATGCAGATTGGCCAGTAGCAAGGCAGGAAGTATAGGCGGGTTAAGCAGACAAGGAGAATTCTGGGAAGAGGAAGGCTGCGTCAGGAGTCACCAGCCAGACACAGAGGAAGCAAGGTGTCAAGGTAGAACTGGAAAAAGGTACCAAGCCATGTGGCTAAACATAGATAAGAATTATGAGTTGATTTAAGTATAAGAGCTAGTCAGTAGTGGGACCTGGTGAAAACTTCCAACTACGGACAATTATTATCTGGAAAGCAGAGCTTCAAGGTATGGACCCACCTAGTTTACACATTAGAAAAAATAGCAAACAATCAAGGAATGGTTTAGTCTTTATTGGCAGATTTTTCTGTCCCACCCGCCAGCTCCTAAATAACCACATGGAGACTTGTTATTAATTATGAAACCTCAGTTGATAGCTTAGGTTTGTTTCTAACTAGCTCTATAACTGAAATTAACACATTTCTATTCATCTGTGTGCTGCCCTGAGGCTCGTTTACCTCATATATGTGCTGTCCATGCTGCCTGTTCTGCATCTCACTGGTGGCTCTTGCTTCTCTGCCCTTTTTCTTCCCATTGTCCTCTCTGCCCCCAAAATCCCATCTAGCTATGGCCCGTTCAGCTTTTTATTAAACCAATCCAAGTACCAAATCTTCACAGTGTACAAAAAGATTATTCCACAAGTCTTACATTGTTTTTAATTTTTTACTATTTATTTATTAATTATTATTCTCTGTGTATGTGTGACCATAAGTACCTGCGAAGGTCAAAGGACAACCTTTGGAAGTTGGTCTTTTCCTACCTTTGGGATCTAAATCTCAAACATGAGTTGCCAGGCTTGCATGGAAAGCAATTTTAGACCACTGAGCCATCTGTTTGGCCCTGATTTTTAGGGGTTGGGGGGAGGATAGTCACTATTCTGAAACTCATAAGAATTAAATAACATCAACTCTACCTACCTAACCTTCCTCACTCCAACAGACCATGTGAGTCTAACTATCTCAATACAGCGTATAAGGAAAAGAAACCCCAGATTTTTGTATTATGAAAGCTTCACTGAAGTTGTGTCAGGAAAGAAAAAAAAATGGTCAACATGTAAGTGTTTTTCCAAATCATGGTGAGTTTCATGAGTATGCATTTATTCTTCTAGATTAAATCAATAGCTGCTTATAATCCAAAATACAATCTCTAGTCAAATGACATTTGTCTAACATTATAAAACTCCTAAAGTGGTTATTCAAGTACTATACTTTCATATCTAACAGTATTTCCCTTGGAAAGGCCTGAAATTTATAGGGAAATATAATACTCATTTTTACAGCTCATAAATATTGTCAATGTTCATGATGTGTAATATTTGTTTATCTAGCACACAGAGATACAGTGATCCTTTGTATCTGCTTTTACATCCTACGGATTTACTCTATTTGTGTATACCATACATTACAATTTGAGGTAACTTATGGTGTCTGTGGAGCCTGTAAGTCAGCACTATAAATAATAATACCAGGAAATCTTTAAAATATGACTAATTAAGAGCATCAGTCTCTTTCTATTTATATATAGTGTGAGGAACACTTGAAAACCTGAGAATAATTATGTGGCATTTTTTGAATGCACATTGCATATTATATTATGGACACATTCCTAGTATTTTCAATGACATTCTTGCTATTCCATTTCTAAAACCATAATACCCCACCTAAAAAGGAACCAGACATCTGGAAACTGTACCTTTAAGACTGAAGTGATATATGTAAATTGAAATATGTAAATCGACCAAAGCTGCAAGTAACGGTACTTCACAGTAAGATGAGAAGCACGTTTTAATTGAAAACTACCCGCAGACTAGCTTCATACTCTGTCCGTTTTCCTGGTTATTTTATCACTACAGCACATAGCAGAAGAGCAGCACTCACAGTGAGCATGGAAGACAACCAACCTCTTGCATTAAAAATGCTGATGAGGTGATAGGCAAAAAAAAAAAAAAAAAAAAAAAAAAAAAAAAAAAAAAAAAAAAAAAAAAACCACCTAACTCTAGTCCTGAATCAACACACTGTGGATGTAGGCCCACCCCCACACTCCTAGTCATCTATGTTCCCGTATAGCTAATGTCAATAATTTTATGGAATATTTTAAAGCATAAGAGTCATGTACAGCATCTACTCTGCTTGTGTGTGCTGGCATGTATGTGGGTGCACACACCAGTGCGTGTGTCCCTGGAAGCCATAATGCAATGTCTGTTGCTTTCTACCTTATGTTGCAAGAAAGGGTCTCTCACTGAACCTGACGTTCACTCTGGTGGCTAGCCAGATCCACCTGTCTCCCTACCCACCGTCCACTTGGTGCTGGAGTGAGTTACAGACACATGCTGTCTTGCTCAGCTTTTCCATGTGTGCCAGGGATCTGAACTCTGAGCCTCTTATTTGGGCAGCAAGCCCTTCACCTGCTGAGCCATCCTGCCAGCTCAACATCTACGTTTCTCATGGGCCCCTAAAAATATCCCTTCATGTTGCTTATTTCTTCTTCATTGAAAAGGGTGACTCACTTCCAGTTCACCAGTCAAGAGGCTATAACACAAAGAGAATATCCATCCTAAAGTTCGATTCAAAGTTTGTGAGCGTGCACCGATCCTGATGTCTTTTTTGGCTGCCCTCTAAAGCAGGGACAGATTTGAAACAATGCTCTCTGCAGCTCCAAAGCTGTTCCAGTCAGTGGGCTGCATCAATGCCTTGTGCAGCAAATTTCTCTCATGGCCTCTTTGCCCCCATTCTCTGCACTAGAACACCCCCTGTCCCCGACGTGGAAGCAGCTGCTTTTCAAAGAAAAGAGGAAGCCCTGTAAAGAATTCTGGGTGTAGCACCCTCTTTACCAGATACACTTAGGAGACTCCTTGGGAAGCAAAACCCAGGAATGTGAGCCTGTGGACCACAGAACAATGTGACATAAACACCAAGCATGGAGCACCTCGGTATAATTTCATCTGCACCAACTGAGAAAGCTTGTTAAATTATTCCATGATCACTCAAAAGGCAGCTAATGGTAGAATTTCAAAAAAAGAACTTGTCTACCTTACCGTGTATCTCTGAATTTAAATTAAATTATTTTTTTTTAAACAGAGTCTTATGTACCCCCAAGGTAACCTCAGATTTGCTGCATACCTAGGATGACTTTGAACTTCTGATCCTCCTACTTCAACTGGTCTGAGTGCTGGAATTGCAGGCACATACCACCACACCCAATCTATGCAGTTCAAACCCAGGGCCTCATACATGCTAGACCAAGCACCCTACCATTGAGCTACATCCACTACTTTGCATTTCCTTTTTTTATTAGCGTGTAGTCATTGGACATATCAATGGTGTTCACTGTAATATCCCCATGTATACATATTTGCTCTTGTCAGATATACAAAAGATTAAGTTAAGAGAAGTAGAAAATTTTTTACTTGATACCACTGTTGGGGCCAAGAATCTACAGCCAGAAAGAGGATAGACCCTCGGTGAGAATTCACTACTAAATGGACACAGTATTAAACTGACTCCCAATGACTTACCTGTATACCCATAGGCTAGTACATATCCCAACACCGATCAGAAAAAAATTATATTTGCAGTAGATGGTGACTGACGTAGAGACTCATACCTGGACAAGGGACAGAGAAAGAGAGGCTGTGGAATGCTCTTCCCTAAATGGGATGTCTCTACCATAACCCCTCCTCCCAGGGCTTGAGGATCGTTGCAGAGAAGGCTGAAGAGTGTACAAAGTAGAGGTGGTGGACGACTACAAAGAAGGTGTTCTCCAGACACAACAGGGCAGTTAAATGTGTGAACTCACAGCAGTTGTGACATCCTACACAAGACCTGGGCAACCTCAAGCCGGACAAAGCCCCAGTAGGAAGTGTTGCAACCGGCTGAAGGGCTGCTGACAGTTGATAGCTGCTGAGACAGAAAGGATCGATTTTCTTTCAGGGCGAAACCCTTGGTAGATCAACCACATTCCGGTGGATGGTCTCACATCTGAAAGTATGTGGTTAGCCAAATTGGACTTGATAGGATTTTAATAATAATAAGAAGACATTGGTAGAGAAAGCATCAGAGGGCAGATCTGGCAGGAGCTAGGGGAAAGGGGGTGAATGTGACCAAATGTATTGGATGAGAGTCTCAAAAGAATTTAAACATCTTGTAAAAAGAGAAACAGAAAGATCCAAAATACCTTAGTTGTATCTTTTGTGTGTGGATGTGTGCGATCATGTACGTGGGATCACATATGGGCATGACAAACTTCAATGTTGAGTGTCTTTCACAACCACTCTTAATAGTTTTTGGATGACATTTCTCATTGAACCTAGAACTCGTTGATTTGGATAAACCTGGTGGCCAGGAAGCCCCAGGGATCTCTCCTCTTGCAGGTGCATTTCACTACACTCGTCTTATGTGACTTCTGGTATCCAAACCCAGGTCTTCATGACTTCCTGTCATAGGCTTTACTGACTAGGACATTTCCATAGCCAATTTTATTGTAATAAAGTGAATTACCTTTTAAAGATCATAAACGTTGTTTTATATATCAGTTAATGTTTCCTTCCAAAAGTCTTATTCACTAATTTTCTACCAAAGAAAAACTTTGCCCTCTCAGATATACATTCTAATGATTCCTATCTTTGAAGTTACCACTGCATATATATTATGTTTAGGAAAATTTTCCACATAACAATCACTTTCAGTTGAACAAGAATAATGTTGTCCGATTGTCATTAATAGCCTGTACTATTGGGAACAAAGAATACGAGTCCATATCAAAACTATTCTACATGTTCTTAAGATGCATTCCATTACTGCTTTTTTTTTAAAAAAAAAATCAATTCTCATTTCTACTGAATAGGTAATTGCTTAAAAATACTCATTAAGAGCCTATTCTGCACCATGCATTTTTCTGACTGAGAATAATGAGTCTAGGTATTGGTATTTTTTTAAACCTCTCTAGTGATTCTAATGTGTGACTCAGGGTGAGAAATCACTGCCCAAGAGATCTGAGTCTGAGAGGAGGGTCGGGGGGCATTCATGGGGTGGAAGACTTTTGAGAAGATTATGGCCATAGCTCACAGAATGTACCTGGTTCTGGTGGTCTCATGAGCTAGACAGGATTGAGCCTGGTTATTCCTTGGAAGGAAAATAGTCCTGGAAAAGGTAGATGATATTCCCTGGAGAGTTGAAGATTAGGAAGAGTGGTATATGAGAAATAATAAGGAATTCTGTCATACAGCCCACCTGGATAGAACTAGCCCATCTATTCCCTGAAAGGTTAGGAAAGGAGAGGAGAGGAGCCGAGAAGGTTTGACTAGAACTACACAGAAAAGAAATCTTAAAACCATGCAAAAGTGTTGGGTTCCACTCATCTGGCTAAAGAGAAACATTATGTCTTAACATTCAAGGGCAGTGAATAGGATATGAAGTGACCTGCATTTGAAAAGGAAAGTGTGTATAGTGGGTGTGAATTCAAGAGTAAGTACTTGTTATTGGCCGGCTTAGTATCATTGAGGTGCCCAATGATGATAGATTATCACTGCCCCAGACCCTCTCTCTGCACCCAGAATCTCTGAATACATATCATATTCATTCATTCATTCATTCATTCATCCATTCATCCATTCATTCATTTTTAATGCTACATCTGACTATATAACCCAGGCTGGTCTCTACTGATCCTCATGACTAGGTCTTCCAGGTACTACAGAAGTGTGTCACCACGCCTACTTTGAACATATTTTTATATGTTGTCAACAATGTTTATAAATATCATGGTAATTTAATGTCCAGAAAGTAAAAATAATGTCCTTGATTTGTAAGCATTTAAAGGACTCAATTCTTAGTACTAAAGAAATAGATATGAAAAATCATGAAGATGGTGGTTATTACTAAGTGCCTTTAAAAAATATTCATATTCACTCAATAGATCTGAGTTAGTGAACTCATCAGTGGCTGTACTTACTGTCTTCCACTCACAGTGGAAACGTACAAGGGACACAGCAAGACTGAGAAAACATAGTCACCCAATTGAATTAATGGTGTACAGTTTCTTACTGACATATAATACGCATTACAAATACTTTGAGAATTCAGGAAATAAATTTTAAAAACCTAAGTCAGTGATAAAGACTTCAGGGAGATGAAGGAAATGTTTTGTTTTGCTCCTCGAGGATTTTCAATGAATATTTGGTCAGTACTTCCTATACTGTACCTTGTAGATACTCCATCTGTACATGATTAAAGAATAAATGAATTAAATCCATCATAAACTTTGCTTGGAACATGGGTAAAGTTTGGTATAGAATGATAGTAGAAAACAAGGTATTTCAAATGAGAAAAGATATACATATGTAAACACAAACTCACATAGACGCCTCTAACACCAGATTGAAGACTTTACCTTTGAGGCTGGCAGAGCCAGCCAAGAAATGTTTTGTGTAGAGAGCCCAAGGATTAAGCAATAAATTATCTTCAACTATCTGATGAAGTATTTGAAAATTCTATGACTTTCCAGAAAGGTGAACTATGTTCAAGAGCATATGACAAAGAGAACAGATGGAAACGGAAGTGATACCCATGGCTACTATACTATTTTTTCACTTTTGGCTTTTGTTTAGATGAGAACGTTCTAGGGGAGTTTTAAGAATCAAAGTATTTGACAGTTGATCTTCAAAGTGTCTGTCAACTTTTCTTTACTGTGAGCCAGGGTCTAACCTAGTCTCCCTCTCTTCCTTCCTACTCTTTTGCCTCCTCCTCTTCCTTCTCTTCCTCTCCCTCCACCTCCTTTCCCTTTCCTCTTCCTTATTCTCTTTTCTGCATGTGTATGTGCATGAGCTGTGCATGCATGTTTGCGTGTTGCCCATGAGCCACTGTGCAAAATTTTTTCATCACAAATTTTACCAAACGGATTTTAACAATGTTTTCCAAAGACAGATACATCACAGCCAGTGGGATTTACATGGGGAATGTAAGGCTTATTCGACTTCTGAAAACTAATTTGTGTAATTCACCAGAGTAGCAAACTTAAAATAGAAAAAAAACCCACATGATCATATCTTTCAGATGATCAGAATCTCAATCAGACAGAAAAAGCAGTTGCTAAAGTTCATCTGATTCTAATTTTTAAAAGCTCTTGAGCAAACTAGAAATAAAGGAGAATGTCCCCCACCTAACAATCTGTATGACAAAAAAAATCTGCAGCTAAAATTATACTTAAAAGTAAATAAAACTAAACTTTTTATTCCTAGAATGAAGAAGTCAGGATCTATATTCTCCATCCTTGTGTCCATTCAACCTTCCACTCCAGGTTCTACCCAGTGTGATCCAACTAGCTGTAAATAAACAGAATCCAAACTAGAAGGGAAGTAGTACAATTGTCTTTGCTCATCAACTATCCCCCCAGTTTTTAATGGAATTGACAGAATTACTATTTGAAATGTAAAATGAGTCCGATGGCATTGCAGAGTACATGCTCAACACAAAATTTTCCATTATTTGTCTGAATGTAGGCACTGAACAATCAAACTTTTAAAAATACCAAGATAAATAGTGTACAAATGTAAATAAATTAGATATAATCTAAAACATTTTCAGATTACAACTAAAATTTTAAAAATATTTAAAGGGGGATGGTGACTGGAGAGATGGTTCAGCCAGTTAAGAGCACTTGCTGCTATTGCAGAGAACCAAGATTCAAACCTGAGCATCCTTATCAGGCAGCCCACAACCACTTGTAACTCCAGTTCCAGGGTACCTGATGTATCTTCTGGCCTTTGCAGACAACCAGGCACACACAGATACACAGACACATAAATAGAAATGAATTTTAAATTTTTAAAGCATACATATTATAAAAACGATGAAACACTACTGAGAGAAAATAACCTAAATATAAGTAGATGGATTCATGGGCCAGGTTGTTACGACATCAGCTCTTTTCAAGTTGACAGATAAAACGCAGTACAGCCACTTTAGAAAATAGTCTGGCAATTTCTTCAAAACCTTAAACACACCTATCATTTGACCTAGCCATTCTCCTGTAAATGCCCACCCTGCCTGTGATTCCTGAGCCACAGGAGGCAAAGCTGGACTTCTAAAGCTTAGTCTGTGAAGTCATCTACCTCCCTGCTGGCTCCTTTTAACAACTACACCATCTGAGATTCAAGTGTGCTCCTCTCCGTGATGTTTCCCAAAACCCACTCCTCCTGGATAATTGAGTTAGTAGCAAAGACGTTTACAACATTCTGTATTAATGAGAATTAAGAGCCAGTGGCTAGCTTCTTGTTTCCTGCCCAGTCTCACTCCAATTTCTGCAGGGTGGAGGGAGACGGCAAAGGAAACGAGATAAATGGATGTCACCAGCATGCACCTTACCAGGAGATTCCAGCCACTGATGATTAAAGCAGAGCAAATGGCCACTACCCAATGGTACAAACTACGGCAGGGAACATGACAGAATTGGGTCAGGATGACAGAATCCCAGAATTCCCAGCCACCAGCTACACAGGCTCATATCAACCACCGTGTTCACCTAATAGTAATGTAACTGTGGCTTTCACACATTCAGTTTCTTAGACCCCACTTTTAAGGTCACAGATAAGTTTCCTGTATTTAAGTTATGTCATGTGTGTGAATTTAAATGGACTTTAAGCTTCAAAGTAGCCGGGCAGCCGTGGCACACGCCTTTAATCCCAGCCCTCGGGAGGCAGAGCCAGGCAGATCTCTGTGAGTTTGAGGTCAGCCTGGTTTACAGAGCAGGTTCCAGAACAGGCACCAAAACTACACAGAGAAACCACGTCTTGAAAAACCAAAAAAAAAAAAAAAAAAAAAAAAAGAAGAAGAAGAAAAGAAAATAAACTCAAAGTAGCTTGGTTTCTCTTTTTACTATTTAAAGTAAATTTAATGGGAATTAATCCTATAGATGGATTATACATTTTATATTTATCAAAATATATACTAAGAGCTAATTATATATAATATGACTTTTGTATTATGACAATATATTTGTATTTATTATCATGTTATTATTACTAATAATATATGATGCTAAATATTTTATATTACTTATAATTTATATGTTATAATATTAATTTTCATTGATGTGCACAGCACAGCAGATTATGATACCTGTCTTTTTAGGCCAAGCAAGCCACAAACCAAATACCTATAAGGCAGTTTTTGAAGTGTGAAGTTCTCTAGATTCACCTGAATACCTTCTTCAACTCTATTCCACGCTGATGAAAAACTGGCTCCTCCCACCCCTGTGCCTTGGGGTGAATCTTTCATGCAGTGTACTCTCAGGCTTTCTATGCCTGCTGGCTAACAAAGCAATGACAGTTTGGCAGAATTTGGAGGTAGGCATACGTGAGTTTCAGGGCAGCAGTTGTAGAGTGGAGGGAGTACACAGACCACCAACCTGCTCCTAGCTGCGGTGTTGACCATACGGGTATTTTCAGAAACGAGTTGGATCCAAGTTGCCTAGCCAAGTTGCCATTGGTCAGTTGGCAACACACTGCTAACAGATCAGATCGGATTCAGATTTTCAATTCACTCCCCATGGTGGTTCTAGCTCTTGGGCCCTCTTGAAACATTTCTCTCTGTTGCTAGGCATCTTCTCAGGTTGCTATGTTTAAAGCTTTTAACGTATTGTTTGATTGGAGCACTATTATTCTGTGTTTTTTTTTTTTTAAGCAATTCATTGTGTCAGTTTAGGGGCACTGGAGGTACCTAAATCCTCCTCTAGCAGATTTATGAAGCCCCCAGATTTCATGTACTTGTAAATGCTTCTAAAGTGATTATGCAAGCAGGGGCTTCAGCGGTGGGAGATAATCAATTCTCAAAAATAATACACCGCTTATCATGTAGAGTTGATGATAGATTGAGGACTTGGGCACCTAGAGAAGCAATTCTCATCAGTCTATTGCTTACTGAGTCAATCCCTCATGATGCCTTGGAAATATTTAAGCACAAGTGAGAACTAAAATCATCAAGTCTTAAAAATTGGTCAGAACTTGTGTCCACTAAGAACTTCGTGTGTTTCACAGTGATGGTGAGCACAAAAATTCTTCTTGGTAATTCACTTTTATAGTATCCATTGGGAGATTACCAAGTGCCAGATGCAATTCTTTGATGATACAGCTGTAAACCATATAGTGGAACATCCTCTTTAGAATTTACATTCCAGTGGGAGGAAAATCAATAATAGAGTGTGTTTTAGTAAAACTGAACCTTGTAGATATGTTTCAAGAAGGAAAAAACAAAATCAAGCAAAGACATTGAAACCTCAATCAAGGCTGAGGTGAGCCTCACTGAGAAGAGGATTCAGGAGGGAAGCACCCTTGTGTCTGCTGAAGTTATACAGGCAGCAGAGCTCATGATTCTCTACCAGCATGCTCCTGAGGTCTGCTCCAGAATCCTCTTGGAACTCCAGTGTACAGTCTGAGCTGTAGGCACAGAGAGAAGCATTCACCACCTAGCATCCCAGAACTCTTATCACGGTAAGATTGAACTTTCTGGTTTGTTTGCTTTCCATGGAGCTGAAACATTTGATTCTGCATGTGCTGTGTGCTTTGACTATGAACCAAAAGTCCTTGTGTGAGGAACTGAATCCCCAAAACTGGTATGTTGTAAGTGAGGCTTTAAGGGGGTGAATGGGATTGGAGAAAGCTATGAAGATCAAGTCTGCCCTTATTGTAGTATCGGTGGCTTTGCAACAGACAAAGAGACCTGAATTAGCAATGTACTGTCTCCCCCATACACTCCCATTCTTCTTCATGCTATGACGTGGCAAGAAGACCCTCCGTGAGACCTTGCAGGCACCGGTACCATTCTCTTAGATTTCCCAGCTTCTAGTGGAAAACAAACATTTTGGTATAGTTTTAGAAAATGCAATAAGATATCCACAACTTAAAGTAATCTAAAAGAGAAGTGCAACAAAGAAATAAAACCAAATTTCTCTTGAACAGCCTCTAGTTCCTTATGAGGAAGTGATAGGTAAAAATGTCTGACACAGCTCATTTGAAATAGTGATGGCTATTGTTTGGCAGAAAGCTGTTTGTAAGGAAAGACAACCTGGGGATATGAACCTGCTTGACTTCCTTTATACGTTGATGCAAGAGTAGACAGCACATCGGTGGCTAAAAGATAACACAGTTATCTGATTTTGAAATAAAGTTCATAAATATTCATTTACCTTTGGCTTTCACTAATAGCTGCCCAACAAGAGAACTGCTGTTGATAATTAATCAATAAAACAACACACTGGAAAGCATGTTTTCATTAGGATTGTGTCTATACCCCAGTGTCTGTTCCTGTGATTTTGTTGCCACATTTTAATTAGTTCTAATTTTGTTTTATTTGTTAATTTTTTGTTTCCTTACAAAACTGCTAAAAGTTTGTCTCCAGCATTCTGTTACTGAAATTTAAAATAATTATATAAGAACAGAACAACAGTTCTATTTAGATTTAAATACAGTTGATATTATTGATATCAAGCATTCATAAGAAAGTTTTCTGTGATGAAAATTAATAATCATATTTGATTTAAATTGTGTGTATGGACATGTGCATGTGTGTATGCGTGATGTATGCATGTACATGGGTTCTCATGAGTGTTTGTAGAAGTCAAAGGCCAATGTTGGGTATCCTCCTCTATCACTCCCCACTTTATTTTTGGATGCTGAATCTCTCACTGAACCTGAAACTTGCTGATTAGGCAAGACTAGCTGGTTAGTGACTTCCAGAGACCCTCCTGTCTCTGCCTTCCCAGACCGAGAATTGAAGACGCCCATGACTACATCTGACTCTTGCATGAATGCTCAGTCAAACTCTGATTCTCGTGCTTGCACGACAAGAACTTTACCAACAGAGTTATCTCTCTAGGTCCTCATCTCAAAAAAGCTTAATCTAACATTTTGCTTTCATAGAGATTACCTAACAAAAACTACGTCGTTTAGAACAATAGTGCCTTATTGTCTCATAAATTTTGGACTCTAGAAATATGAAACCAAGATCAGGGGGCCACATTATCTGAGACTCTGGGGAGAGGATCCTTCCCTGCTCTCTCTTTTCTTCTGGTAGCTGCTAGGAGTCTTTTCCATTTTTTTGACTTCAAGATGCATCCATCCAATCTCCACATACTGTGTTCATGACATCCTCCCTAGATGTTCTGTCTTCTTCCTACCTTATACCTGTAATGGTAAACTAGACCCAACCCTAATCCTATAAGGCTTCACTTTAGTTAAAATACACCTGCAAGAATTGTACTTGCAGATAAGGTCATACTCATAGGTACTGATACAGATATTAGGGCTACAACATATCTTTTGTGGGGATGCAATTCAAGTCAAAACAACTAGCATCTTAGACAATGACCCTATTTATCACAAAACTGTTGCAAGGATTTTAGTTAATTAGTATTATTTTTTTAATTATGGTTGGTTGCAGAAAGCAATCTTCATGCAGATATGTAATGCACTTTGAGCATACTCCTATTCTTTTTTCAAGTTCTGAAAGGGTTAAATGTTTGAAGATACCCATTCATAGTTATTCATAAAGATGATCCTTTACTGTGCATCCTTTCAAACCTAGAAATGCTGGTGCTTATCTGATGGTCAAGAATTCACAAAAGCTAGCAATAGATTTGGGAGCAATAATTCCTCTAGTTGGTCTTATCTGTACTTGTACTTTGGATACATTGGAAAAGAATATAGCTATGTAAATACCTGAAACTGAATCAGCATCTGCTTCCACTATAGGACTGTGAGAGAGCTTTCCTCAACAAACCACCCATAGTGGTTTACTGTCTTGCTTTGTCAAATCTTAAACTTTTAAAATGAATATCCAAATATATGATTTCAAGATGAATAAAAATTAATCACTTAAATGAACTGATTCATATCTTTACTTCTCAACATGCTACAGTAATTAAGAGGAAACCAGAAAATGCAGGTAACACTTGAGATCTCGAAAACTTCTGTATGATTTAAGTAGAAGTTGACATTTTTCTTTCCAGTGTAATGGTCAATACTTATAAAAGTAAATCAGGCATCAGGTCATTGCCTTCCGGGGTGACAGTATTAATCATATCTCTGGTCTTCCCTTCCTTCCCACTCTAGAAGTATGTAGAGTGGGTGTAGCCTTCTCTGGGGCTAGGGATGTAGCTCAGAGGTGGAGCCCTCCAGGAGCATGTGGAAAGTTCAAGGTTATATTTCCAGCAAACAAACTTAAGCGGAAAGGGGGATAAAAGGAGATTGTATCTATTCAGGCACACTGTATACACATATGAAAATATCGCACCAAACCCTACTGATATCTACAATTAACAGTTTAATAAAAAACAAACATATATTTTAAAAAGAATAAAAACTCTCTCTCCATTTCTGTCAGTGGCCATCACTACTTCTGGAAGTTGTCTGGTCAGTCACAGACTCAGCTTTCCCTGCCTTACCGTCCCACGCATCTGCCTATACGCACAGTCTGAATCAACTGGGACATGGCAAACTCTTTTGCATTAATTCTAGATTTGTGGCTCAGAGACTATATATTAAAGATCATATAAACAACCATAAAGAAATGAAGATTTTCATGGGACTGTGAGGAGTGTCTGTAGAAAACATTGAGGTAGTGGCCTGAGTTTCAGTCTGAACTCCCCCCTTAGGGTTCACTTCTGAATCCTGACAGTCCTGACCATGGACAGACCCAAAGGGAAAATGGGCTAAAAACTAAATCCTGTGAAGCACACACTCTCAGGGACACCTGCTGTGTGAACTTGGGAATATTCTTCCTGGTCCGTGACAGCAGCTGTTCCTCAATGACAGTTAAATGCAGAATAGTCCAATGGAGCATGCAGTCCTGCAAACAGATATACCCATACTTGGTGATGGAGACAACAGCTCAGAAGAGAAAGGGCTAGTGTGGATCTTCAAAGCATCCTTGCCGAGGGTTCTCAGAGAAGTCCTGGACCCTCCCTAGGTTAGAGTTTACTAAATACAGAATTGTTCAGAAAAGACACCCTAAGGCTGTTACTTATTACATACAAATCAGAAAAGAGATGGGATAGCCTGTTTGTTGTGTGTATATATATATATATATAATTTTATGATCCCTAAGTGTTCTGGAGAATTGGACTATTAGAAATGGGATTTTATTGCCATTTTCTCCTGACAATCTGTTTCTGATGCCTAGCAGATGAGTGGATGAAAGCTGAACTCATGCTGGCATTTCACTTCCAGGATTCAGAGCTGCTGAAGAATACTGTTCACAGAACGACTTCTACTTTTCTGGAAATGGTCACTTCTTTCCACTGAGGCTCATCCTCTCTGTTTTCCCTTCACTTCTTCAGTTTTCTAAAAATATGTACTTTCTAGGAAGATAATAGGTCCTGGCAAGGTGTTGGAATCTCTACCCACATCCCTCTGCTTCTGGCATCTCAGAAATCTTGCTTGCACCCTGGAAGCTGGGGTGGGGTTTGAAGACCCAGATACGAGGGGAGAACAGTTGCTCACTACTCAGAATTTATTTTCTGATATCAAATACAGCCATATAACACATTTACCCTAAAATAAATGTAGCATTTTTATGTTATCAAATTGAGCTCACATGTGAAGGTAAACATTAAACAACATTTTATGGTAAGCAAAATTCATAACTCTCTTTTATTGTCACTTTTCAGAACAGCCTCTTTGAGACTGCAAATGTGAAATTGCCGGGTTGTGTATTTTTACATAAAGTGGTATATGTTGCCTAAAAAGGAGCCCTTTCTGGTCAGTTCTAGTCTGACTTAAAGGGCAAGTACCTGTTTAAAAGTTTCCCATTGTACTGAATGTGCTTATGACCATTGGCCTGGCTTTGAAGAGCATTCCCAAAGGTAATCCATAGCTTAGGGACAATGGCAAGCAGTAGAGATGAGTGAGTAAGAAGCCATAGCAGGTCCTAGCCTCTTTTTAAGTGACTTCTCTTTACAGTTTGACCCTATTAAGAGATGTGATTTATCCAACCTTGGTCTCAACAATTCTCGCTCATATAAACCCTCCTCTTTCTCGCCAAATGGACTCCCGGAGCTCCACCTGGGGCCTAGCTGTGGATCTCTGCATCCAGATCCCTCAGTCATTGGATGGGGTTTCTAGCATGACACTTAGGGTGTTTGGCCATCCTATCACCAGAGTAGGTCAGTTCGGGCTGTCTCTCGACCATTGCCAGCAGTCTATTGTGGGAATATCTTTGTGGATTTCTGTGGGCCTCTCTAGCACTTTGCTTCTTCCTATTCTCATGTGGTCTTCATTTACCATGGTCTCCTATTCCTTGTTCTCCCTCTCTGTTCTTGATCCAGTTGGGATCTCCTGCTCCCCCAAGTTCTCTTTCCCTCGACCCTCACCCTTCATTACCCCCATTCACGTTGGATAAAGCACAGGGACAAATAGCCAAACGAATGGAAACACATGAACTATGAACCAATGGCTGAGGCGCCCCTAACTGGATCAGGCCCTCTGAGTAGGTGAGACAGTTGATTGACTTGATCTGTTTGGGAGGCATCCAGGCAGTGGGACCGGGTCCTGTGCTCAGTGCATGAGTTGGCTGTTTGAAACCTGGGGCTTATGCAGGGATGCTTGGCTCAGCCTGGGAAGAGGGGACTGGACCTGCCTGGACTGAGTCTATCAGGTTGATCTCAATCCTTGGGGGAGTCTTTGCCCTGGAGGAGATGGGAGTGGGGGGTGGGCTGGGAGGGGGAAGGGGAGGGGGCGGGAAGGGGGAGAACAAGGGAATCCGTGGCTGATATGTAGAATTAAATTATATTGTAAAATAAAATTAAATTAAATTTAAAAAAAAGAGATATGAGTCTATAATTCTAGAAACAATACTAATTGAAATCCATATAGACTGAACATATTTAAAACTTTTCACCACATTCTCTGAACTCATTTTGAGATTTAGCAACCTAAGCTTTTATAGCCCCTCAGAAATATCACTTTAAAATTTATTCATATTAGTAAAGATGAACTACTAGGGGAGATGGCTGACCCAAATAAGAATCCCTCACAGGTATATTACAACTGACTTGATCTATATTTACTCATTTTCCCATTGCTTTGACAATGGCAGCTGAAAGAAGAAGCCATTGCTCTTGGCTCATACTTTGAAGGGATACAGTCCATCATGGTGGGAAATCATGGCGGTGGGAACATGAGGCAGCTGGTCACATTCATCCACAGCAAAGAAGCAGAGAGAAATGATTGCTAGTGTTCAACTCAGTCTCTTTCCTTTTTTGTCTTTTTAGACATCTTGGGCAATAACCAATGAGTTGGTGGAAACACATTCATGTTGGGCCTTTCTTTCTCAGTTGAACCTCTCTGGAAACCTCCTCTAAGACAAGCCCAGAGGCATGTCTCCTGGGTAAACCCTAATTTAGTCCAAATTGACAATAAAGATTGACTATTACAATTCTATCTCTTGCCAACTTGACACCCAGACTTAATTTTTAAGCCTTAACATTCCAACCTTGATTTTTAAAAATCTTATGATCTGCTCATAATGTAAAACGTATTCATTCCAACTTCAAAAGTACCCACAGTTTTGATAGTGTCAAAACAATTCAAAAATCAAATCTCTCCTAACACTCAGGGCATCCTCTCTCTCTCTCTCTCTCTCTCTCTCTCTCTCTCTCTCTCTCTCTCTCTCTCTCTCTCTCTCTCTCTCAGATTTATTTATTTTAATTTTATATGCATTGGTGTTTTGTCTGCATGTGTGTCTGTGTAAGGGAGCCAGATTCCCTAGAACTGGAGTTATAGACAGTTGTGAGCTGCCATGTGGGTGCTGGGAATTGAACCCAGGTTCTCTGGAGGAGCAACCAGTGCTCAAAACCACTGAGCCATCTCTCTAGCCCCCATCAGGGCAATCTCATAACTCTGTAAAGTCAAAAACTAACTTATATGCTTCTAATATACAACAACCTAAACATTCACATTTGGAAAGATCAGATCAAAATAAGAACCAAAATCAGAGAGTCCTGGTTGACAGAAACACCAAGCCCTGGGACTCCTTGTCTGCTCTCTAGAGCTTGTGATAGGATCATCCAGGCTCCAGTGACCTTGGCTAGCACTGCACTTCTAGCTTAGACACCTACCACACATGTAAGTCCATGGGAAAACTCAGTACCTACAACATTCCTTGGTGGACATCTCAAAGACCTGGTGGCTCCAACATCTAACAGTCCTGGCTGAGATGAGTATTCACATTTGCAGCTTCACACAGTGGCCTCTAAGGATCCCCTCCCAATAAATTTCACTCAGACACACATTCCCAGGCCTCAGTGACTTTCTGAAATTTCAGGATAAGTCTTTGTGACTCTTAGTTTGACATGCCCGCGAAAACCAACTACCACATGAATGGGGCTTCCCCGTTCTGCTCCTATTTTGAAATGTAGTCAGATCCTCATCTTCTTCAGATAGAGTTGTCATTGTGCATCTTGGCATTCGAACCCAGGAAAACACTTCTCTGGGCAGTCGTTTTTGAGCAGAAAAACTTGTCAGCACCGTTCTCAGTTCAGATTTTCTCCAATGAATTTGCATATTCACAAGCTGGAGCGTTTGATGGGTGTGGTCTTCCCCTCCAGATGCCTTTCCTCTCAACTCAGTATAGAACACAAGGTTATTCTTCAGTGGCACTGATGTCTAACACTTACAACTGTTTTCTTCTCACCTGCTACTGTCAACATGATTATGGTCCTTTCACTAAACTGCACGTTTTCTCTATTTTCCTGCTCCTCCCTCTCATTGTAGATCTGACAAAGGGCAGTGAGCAGTAACCATGGCACAGTCCGGGTATTTTACCATGTTGACATTTCCTCTGCTGCACAACTCAGTCACTTGCTTTTGAACTCGTGCGTTTCGGGTTCTAAAGACGTAGGCAGAATTCTGTTGTTTGTATTGTTTTAGCCAGAGTACAATGTGAATGGCCTTTCTAGTCCAATTCCCAATAAAATTGCTATTCGCCTTTATAATCTCAAGAGCACAGTCCTTACCATCTTCCCTAACAGCAGTATTCCAATCATCTACACTCCTACCACCATAGCCCATGAGGGTCTGCTTTCAGCATTCTATGGCTTCAGCTTCCCTAGCCCACAGGCTCACACTGTTTCAAATTCTTCCCACTGAAAGGCTATAGACTGCAGGGCCAGATAGTCACAGCAACACCTCACTTCTTGGCACCAATTGTATATATTAATGGCTTTCTTGGTTGCTTTGACAAAAACAACTAAGGGAAGGTGTGGGAAAATCATAAAGTGGGAGTAAGAGGTGGCTGCTCCCATTATGTCTCCATTCAAGATGCAGAGAGAGGGAGATAAATGCTAATGAATAATGTTCACCTCACCTTCTCCTCTTCCCCTGTCCATTCAACCTGAGACCCCAGCCCATAGAATGGTATTTTCTTGCAGGATGTGTTTTCTTTCCTCCATTAAACCTACCTTATTCCAAACCCAGTCAATGAAGATTGACAGTCATAACATATAAATAGATAAGACCATAAGTCATAGCGGAATCACAAAACACCTAATATCTACTTAGAGAGCACATCACATTGCCTCAGATGATGAAGTGAAGCAAAATATTTTATCACCTATTATAAAAGCCACTGAAGCAAAAGCTTAAGAAGCCGGTTGTTTATTGTGGAGTTGTAAAATGGAGTTAAGGATAAAGTTGAGCAATATCTTGCTCACCCTCTTTTGTTCCCATTTTTATGGCATTTTTCTTCTGTAGGGAGATTTATAGGTAGCACATATGTCATCATGCCAAACAGGACCCCAGGTCTTACCTTTGACTGTTCACCTGTCACTATTTGAGCTGCCCAACCTACCTCCCGGCTATTAGGTTTCATCTGTCATTGGTAGTAGACAAGTAGCCACCTTCTCATTTCCTTTCAGTGTCCCGCTCTGATTTCTCTCTTCCTTTAAAGGGTTTTACACAGAGATCTGCCACCCAATAGCATAAACATCGTTGTCACCCACGCATGCTGAGTTCCTTGAATTCCCCTGCCTGGGGGAATATCCTCTTGTCTTTCATTCTGAAGAACTTAGAGGGGGAAAAAAGTCAATTTCACTGTTGGAGAATTCTTAAGAGAAAAAAAATTGGTCCCTATGTGTTCTTGAAGTGGATGGTACTAGCTTTAACAAAGCTTTTCCCATTTTCCTTTAAGACTATTTTAAATATTACGGGATGGTTTTGTTGATAAATAAAGGCAGATGTTGAGCCTGTTATTTGTGCTACATCTCTGAATGGGGCTTTATACAGTCATACCCAGAGAAGCATTAGAAATGGGATGCATTTTCCATGAATTATTTTTGCAAGATCACAGAATCCCATGTTTAAAAGAAACAAAGGCTGTTATATCAGAGGTCTGTAAAGGAGCTTTTGCTGCAACACAAGAAAGCCGAAGGTTAATTTTACTTGATTTAATTAATTTGCTTATTTTATTGTGTGAACACATTGGCTATATATTGAAACTTTTCAGATTATGTAGTTCTTTATAAAACAAGCTGGAGGAGTCCTGGGAGAAAGATGGATATGTTATGACTTTCATTGCATCCCATGTGTCTAGTCCAAATATTTCAATCCTAAGGTGTGCTGTGCTATGCGTCGCTGCCTATTCCCTATGGCTGATAATGTATAGCCGAGCAACAAATGCTTCCAAGCTAAAACATTTGAGGAAAATAACTTTAAAGCAGGTTTCTTTATTCCAGGACTTCTTTCAGAGTCTTCCCTGTGCTAATCTGTATCATAAAACTACACCAGGGGGGGAAAACCTATTTCTTCCTGAACTTATTTCACCAGGGAACCATTTGTGGGGCTGGCATCTTCCGAGTTCAGATCTCTGTGCATCACATTTTCCTCTTGCTTTAGAATGAACTAGAGACTGATTAGTAGGTACAATGCAACTTATTTACACCAAGTATTGTGTCATAATGCACTATGGACACAGACTCAGACATGTATGTGCCTGTGTGTGCATATGTATGCACTTATGTGTGGTATGGAATAGAGAGACTCAGACATGTGTGTCTGTGTGTGTATTATGCACATGTGTGTGGTATGAAATAGACTCAGACATGTGTGTCTCTGTGTGCATTATGCATGTGTGTTTATGAAATAGGGAGAAACAGAAAGAGATAGAGAGAACAGGAAGAAGACCAGATGATGGAAGACTGACCTCCTGAGGTCAGTTCACATGGTCACTTGAACCTAGGAATCATGCAATACCTGGACTGCATTGATGGAACATATGTTTGCACTTTCCTTTTCCTATTACATTATTGTTAGCTGTTTCTGCATTCTAGAGCCTGATATTAATCATTGTTGGGTGAATTAATATATGCACGAATAGATGCCTCAAAGATTCTCTTTTTGTGTGCATATTTTCCTCATATATGTTCTAAGTGGTTTCAATTGAGAGTTGATCTTCCGGGTGCCGTAGATGCCAACTAAGGATAATTAGTTTGAATATTTGTGAAACTAAGACTGCAGTTTTGCTCTCTGGGGGCTAGTCTAAGGCAAAAGAATGAGAAAATTGTTTCATTGTGTTTTGCTAAAGCCTAATATGTTTTTAGTTTCAAGTCAATTTTAAATAGATGAGTAAATAACAGATCGCCTGCTAAAAGCAATTAATTCATGTTTACTTGTCAATGACATAGTCATCTAATAATGATAAATAATCTCCAAAACATCATATTTTGAGAAGGCTAGAGAGATGGCTTAGCAGCTACCTTCTACTCTTCTAGGGGGCCTGAGTTCAGTTCCCAGCACCCATGGAGGGTGGCTCATAAACACCTATAACTCCAGCTGCAGGGGACCTGACTTCCTCTTCTGGCCATAGGCACAAGCAGCCATGTGCACATACACCCCCATACACAAACATCCCCCCCACATACACACATACACATAATTTAAAATAACATCGATCTTTAAAATACACAGTTGAATATGTGTAATACAATACTACATTTTAGAGATTTACCCAATTGTTATGCCTCTGATATTTTATTAAAAATCATTTATGCCCGTTAAATTAAATGAACTGGGTGAGATTTATAAAATATATTATTTGAGCATTCATTATTTGACCTATCACCATTTCTTACTCAGCTTGGATTTCTTTCCTAATTAACTACTTCAATAGTATGCACACATGCATCCATGCAAACAGACGTAGATCTGTCCTCTGTTGATCAATGGACAACTCAACTCACTCAGCACTGAGCAGATGTATCAGAGAGTAGGTTAGTATACTTTTCTTGAGTGGCCACTTCTGAGAAGTCTGGAATTTAATTGCATGGGGAGGACACAGGTCTACAGCTTCATGCCAATGACATGCATGATTACAAGGGAGAAGAGACACCATCCCATAGGAAAGTTTTACCATGTGAGGACCACTGGGAAGTTCTCACCATCAGTGAAAGTAGGGCATGAGTTAGAGGACTCTGAGAAACAACTGAAGTGTCGTGTCCAGTAAGTAGCTTGGAATAAAGGAAGATAGGACAAAATGCTGAGATCATCATTCCCTTTCTGGGGCTCTAGACAATTTAAATGTTTACTATACTTTCCTTATGGTCCAGATTCCTACAATGAGGAAATGTTTTGAAATAATGAATACAAGGTGCCTTCTTTCCTCACACAGCTTCACTGCCAGCATTTTCTAAATAGACAAGGGAGCCTGGAGCCCATAGAGTGTATACCTGGAGACACCTTCGCACCTTGTCCATGCCATATACTCTGACAAAAGTCATTTTAAGAGAACATCAAATGCTCTATGGGTGCAGTAGAGGAAAGAGGGGACACTTTATCAATTTGATGTTATTGGGCTTATTTCCTATAAAAGTATAGGACCTGAATTTCTGTTGAAATATATAGTTTATTAGAGGCTGGTAAAAAAAAGAAATTGAGTTAGCATCCTGTGTGAGGAAGTCTGTATGGAAAGTTGTGAAGAAGGAATGCTGTCATACAAGCTGGGGGAGGGAAAATTGTGACCTATTAGCAGCCTGTACACATACGAGTGAATTATATTTTATAAACAAATGTCCATTGTACTTACCACACCAAAAAACCTTGCTAAATATTTCTTTCAAGCACGATATACATGGCTGCCTGCTACTATTGTGCATATATTAATAATATATATTACTGTGTATATATAATATATTCATAACAATATATGTATGTATTTTATATAAAACACATATGCATATATATGTTCATTAATATGTTTAATGCATTTTTCACAGTTGTGGCCAATTGACCATATTTTGAAATATTTGATAATTTTTTTTTTACTCAACATAGATATTTTTATATTTTAGGCTGTAAAATATGGTCACCTATATATGTGAGTGTGTGTGTGTGTGAGTGAGTGTGTGTGTGTGTGTGTGTGTGTGTGTGTGTGTGTGTGTGTGTGTGTGTATGTGTGTATGTGTGTGTGTGTGTGTGTGTGTAGAGGGAGATCTTCAGAACTGCTGAACATTTTGAAAATCTCTTGTGAATCTTTCCTGGGTAGAAAACGTTTCTTGGAAAGCTTTAGAAATCATATCAAAATTCTCTTTAAAGAAGCTTGTGAGAAGGGCAGTATATTTGTCAAGAAAGAGAAAAGCTTTTCCACTTTTAAAATGAGAGTATGGCTGGGTGTGGTGGCACATACCTTTAATCCCAGCAGAAGCAGATGAAGCCCTGAGTTTGAGACCAGCCTGGTCTACAGAGTAAGTTTCAGGATCAGCCAGGGCTACACAGAGAAGCCCTGTCTTGAAAAGCAAAACAACAACAACAACAAATGATATGTCATGGGTGTAGTCCACACAGGCCAAAGGTACCCCTCTGTTGCCCATCAGATAGATACTGTGCCATTGACTTTTACAGAAGTGTCATGATATGTGATGCACATTATGTTCCTAATGCCCAAGGAGGATCAGTCCCTCTAGCTTGCTTTTTAGGTTGGAATGATCTCAGTACTATAATTCTGTGCAATACCCTGAGGTTTAGCCCTGCAGAACAGTGTCCTAAGACATTGTTCCCTGAGTATTTGATGTCTATACTACTCTGGAAAAATAATTAGATTTCCTTTAGAGTAATTGTGCATGCCTACAACTTGAATTACTAAAAAGAAAAATATTTAGTAGTTAGTATTAGGAATTGGAGTTGGGTTGTGAAATGCCAGGTGGAAGTTCATGTGTTTGAATACCTGATTCCCCCATGATGTTGCTCTTTTGGGAGATTATGGAACCTTTAGGGGGTGGGGCCTTTCTAGAGGAAGTATGTCCTGTGGAGCAGTACTGGGGAGCTTTGTAGCCTGACCCACTTGTTCATTTCCTGTTTCCTGATGATGAAACTGTAGTTGAGTTTGTGGGTTTTTTTTTTTGTTTTTTTGTGTTTTTTTAACTCTTCACTCTTTAGGGGCCCAACACCCAGCTCCAAAATAAATGCACAAAAGTTTATTCTTCCATATGAATGCCCGGCATTCTAGCCAGCTTTTCTTAACTTAAATTATCCCATCTACCTTTTGCCTCTGAGATTTTACCTTTCTCTATTTCTGTATATCTTTCCTTTCCTTCTTACCCCATGGCTGACTGTGTGGTTGGCCCCTGGTATCCCCCTCTCCTTCTCCTTTTTTCGATTCACCCAGCTCTTTTTCTCCTTCGATTCATTCTCTCTGCCTCACAGCCCCACCTACCCCTCTTCTGCCTAGCTATTGGCCGTTCAGGTCCTTATTAGACCAATCAAGTGTTTTAGGCAGGAAAAGTAACACCGCTTCACTGAGTTAAACAAATGCAGCATGAAAGAATGCAACAGATCTTTGCACTATTAAACAAATATTCCACGGTATAAACACATGTAACTCAACTTAAAATGATATTCTACAACATGAAAGAATGTGACCTACCACCTCATACTCCTGCCATAATAGTCTCCCCATTATGATGGGCTGTATCCTTTTTGAAACTATAAATCAGAATAAAGTCTCCCTCCACTAGTTTGTTTGCCAGTAGGCATTTGATCTCAACAAAGAATTCACCTGTCTTTGTCTTGAGTGCGAATTATGTGTCGGGTTCATCAAGGAGGCTGGAGGGGGGATGGAAATTATGTATTTTGATAGGATTTCGACCAGAGTTAGGAATGTCATTGGAAAACTGATTTTGGGTCAGATCAATATTGATTACACCTACTCAGAACTGGGAAACCATCAGGCAGATAAAAGTAATACATGGAGGAAAATTCTTCTATTGACGTGTGCATGTTAGGTTCTTTCTGGTGGCTTCTTGGGTTATATAAATTTAGTTTGAGGTCATTGTATGGATAATTTGTTACTAAGTAAAGTAGTTTGTCAGGTTACGAGACATTAATCTTCCAATAGGTCTTTAATTAGGACAGATGCACTAAAGAGTTCATAGCAAGACTTGGCCTGGAAACATTTATAATACTCAATTATCCCATTTTACAGGCAATAGCAAATTGTTTTTGTGTCGTCTGGAAATTGTGGAACTTAATTAATTACCTTCAATGTTTTAGACATCTGCTCTGCACTCTTTTAGATGCATTAAATTGGCAACTCATGAAATAGCTAAAAATAGAGTTCAAATTCCCCAGATGGGAAAGGGTGAAGATCAGCTATGACAGAAAGAAAAGCCTTTCTGTGGTGCACTGGAAACCTGAAACCAAATTATGCATCCAGCAACATTTGGTGGAGCAGGCTCTCCAGTGGGTGGTAATTACTTTTTAAAGAATGAGAATTTTACATGGTTCTTACAAAAAACAAAAAAATAAAAAACAAAAAACAAACCGAACCCTTTAACTTCCTGTTAAATACATGTCTTCCCTGTTTTCCTAAGATAGTCTTCAGTAAACAAATTGAAGAAACAGGCAGCGTACAGACACAGGCCACATATCAATCTCTGTCATGTAAACAGCTCTGAGTGAAATTTATTTCCACGCAAACAAATAACGGTGCCCCCGTAAGTTGTTCGGAAGACGTGACAAAAATGAGGACTCCTGCGGTCCTCGGAGACATTTTCATGTCATACATGTTCAGATGATGGAAAGGGGAATCAAGCGCTTATTCCATTTGTAATTAGATCACAGGAAACAGATGGTGATGGCTTCGCCGTGGATGGGGGAAGTGACCATCGCCGTAAACTGAAGAAGGCTGGGTGTTCACTTCATTTTTCATCCTGGAAGTTTCTTCCTCTTAAGAATGTTGTGCCAGGCGAACCAATTACAAGAGAACTGAGCACACTCTGAAAGCTCTAAATGGGGGGGTCAAGTTGGCTGATCGTGGGGTCTCCTCTTACCATGACAGTCAGCATCAGACCATGGGCCCAGCAGGGAGCATCTGTGCTCTGAAAGCCCAAAGTCCTGCAGGTTGCTAGTAAGACATCCCCTCCCATCTGTGTGTACACTGCCTCCCAGACTGTGGGAAGATACTCTGTCAGTGTGGACACAGAATCCAGGTCTTGGCCCTCCAAAGCCACCGTGGCCATGCTGGGTCAGCATGTGTTTCTCATTTGAGGGGCCCCTTAAGAGGATGAGGGGGGAGGTGTGGAGCTGACCTCTGTAATGCTGAGGGGGTCAAATGAATACCACCCAGCAGAAGAACCAGCCCCATGTGATATTTTCTTGCGGCCACATTTTTGAAAGTGAGTAGAAACAGGTAAAATGTGATTACGTTCAAAAGCATACATTTTATTTGATATGGTCAAATGACTCTTTGTACTTGTGATCAGTGTAAGAACTATTAACCCAATAGTTTTTTTCCTCTACAAATTCTGCAAAATCTATTGCATGTTTTTCATGTCACGTCTCAACGTGACCAGTCCAGTTGTGTTAGTTCTGGTTCTCTAGAGGAACAAAATGGACAGAATGATGTGTATTAAGAGGCGATGTATCAGGTTAGCTTACATAATGTGATCTAGGTACTCAACAATGGCTCTTTCTCTCACCTGGGAGAAGCTAAGAGCCCAGTAGTCGCTCAGTCCATGAGGCTGAGTATCTCAGAAGTCCCCAGTCTGTTCTACTGAAGGCCGGGAGGATCCCCAAAGAGCTGCTAGTCTTCAGTTCACCTCAGAAACCTCAACCTGAATGCTGATATCAAAATAGGAAGGCAGGAACAGTAAAATCGAGGTAGATGAATCTGCCTACAAGAGTAAAGGCAAGCAGGCAAAAAGTGGTCCACTGTCCTTCTTCCTTTTCCTCTTTCTAGACAGCCACCTGAGCTGACATTCAGGGTGAATTTCTCATTTCAAATAATCTGGTCAAGATAATTCCTTACAGGAGTTCCCAGCAGCCTGCCTTTTAGTTGATTCCAGATCTAGACAAGTTGACAACCAAAATTAGCTGCTACAATCCATTTTGAGTGTTCCGTGGCTCCCTGTGCCTAGTGGGCACCATCTTAGACAGCACATTCTGGATAATGAGCAACATGGCAGCTGATATTCCCAAGAATGGTAAAGACACCGAGGTAGCACCTAACACAGTGCATGAACCTGGAACCACACTTGAAAGACATCGTTAGAAGAACATCTTTAATTAAATTGAATTTAGCAGATTTTGTTTGTGCAAGGAAACAGCCCATGAATGTTGCAGCCCTCAGAAGCAGAAACAGTTTGGAGAATGTCACACAGCCGCTACCAGAGCAGGTGGCATTCATAGTTAGAAAGGGCTTGGTTGGTTAGAGCTTGATGTTTGCCTGTATGGATATAGCCTGATCATATGGCAGCCTGTGATTGGCTAGAGCTCAGCTACTATGATAGGCTGAGGCTCTATTTGTTATAGGAATAGATTCCTGTGTTAGGATACAGTTTGCTACTTACAGAGGCAGCTTCCAGTTAAATTTAGTTTAACAAAACAAAGAAGGTACTTTTTATAAAGAAGATTCCTGCTCGCTCATCTGTTGTGTTTTAGCTTCACATTCTGGGAGGCTTTCCCTGCTTTTCCTCCTTCCCTTGTAACAGGAAATACAGTTTGGAAATGGGGGCGAAGGTGGAAATATTTGCATCAGTGATCTCTTGTGAGGTTTATGAAAGCAATATTTGACCGTGTTCTTGTATAACTGTAACAAATAAATAAATAAATAAATAAATAAATAAACCCGGAGCCAGACTTTGGGGGTAAAAGCTGAAAGATCAGAGAAACATAACAATCCACAGCCAACCTCACCTTGCCAACTCCTCAGCCAATTCTGTTTCCATGAATCCTCAGACTGACAGTCTCTGAGTCCTCAATCCTGAGGGTCTCAGTTGAACTGCTGCTTAGTTCCTGTCCCCTCATCACTCTGTACCCAGTCATGTCTCTTCCTAGGATAAAGGCGTGTGTGCTTCCCAAGCAAAAACAAGAGATCTCAAGCACTGGGATTAAAGGTGTGTGCCACCACACCTGGCTCGGAATCTCTGTCTCCCAAGTGATAGGATTAAAGGTGTGTGCCACCACTGTCTGGCCTCTATGTCTAATTTAGTGGCTGGCTCTGTCCTCTGATCCCTAGATAAGTTTATTAGGGTACACAATATATGGGGGTACACAACATATCACCACATATAACTATTTCCTTTATTAGAAAATAAGACACTGAGACACAATGTGTACATACCCCAGAATGTTCTCCTTAGACCAACTTACCAATCATACAGATTTAACTTAAACCTTTTTCAACGATGTTCAGATAATCAAATTAGAAATCTATTTTTGATAGATTCAATAATGATTTAATGGAGGAAAAGCATATGAAGACCAACCAATAATTTCAAGTTAAATACGACATTTTAAAAGTAGTTTATCTTTTAAAAATTATGAATATAAAAAGGAATACATTTAAGCTTAAGGCTAGACTAGTAAGAACTATACACACCCACATGAAGCTGTGCCCTGTGCTATTAGAGTGCTGTTTGAGGCTGATTTTCTCAGTGAAACAATAAACTTGACAGGACAAATCTCTAAAATTCAACCGAGTTTTAAGGATTACCCAGCAGGACCTCAAAATAATAGAAATGGAGGAAAGCGAGATATAAAAGTGAGGAAAGTTAGGAATTTTATTTGTCTTTTGTGTTCAGTTTACCAGCAGAGGAAACCCTACAATATGGTGACTGCTGCTCCTTGGGTACCACCAGGAGGTCGTTACTTATTATTGGCATCTAAAACCCTGAACAATTCACCTTGCTCCTTTTCTTTGCCCTGGTAGAAAGACAAACAAGGTAATTGTAAGAATGGGCATATTTGGGGCTGGGTAGATAGCTCAGTTCTCAAGTCTTAGCTTACATGAGGACCTGAGTTCAATCACCAGACCCACATTAAAAAAAAAAAAAAGTCTGTCAATGGTTTTCACTTGTGATCCTGGCACTGGGAAGGTGGGTAGGTGGATCTGTGGGGCTCGCTTAGCATCCAGACTAGCCTGCTTGCTGAGTTCTGGGCCAGTGAGAGATCTTGTCTCAAAAAACAAGATGGATGGGTCCTGAGGAAGATATTCAAGGTGGTCCACTGGCCTCATCCACATGCATGTGCATACAGGTGGAGCTGCAAACATAAAACACACATACACACATACTCATGTATGTGCACACACCAAAAATGCATATTTGATCATATCGTTCAAAACACTGTTCATTGTCTTTTTCAAATTTTCTTAGTCTTTCATCTCCTATTGAAATTCCTTCTCAGGTCCAAAACTTGTTTTCATAATGCCAACCAACTGTTTCTCATACAGTGAATTAGACCCACAACTGCTTCCCCTAAATAACAAAGAGAAATATCACTATAAGAAAAAATGTTGAAGTACATATAAGAGAAGTTATTTTAATTCAAAAATCAAATGTTTTCAATGAAGAAAAGAGAATGATGCTACTTTCTGGAAAGTATCATGTTTGGTTTGCGTTTGTTTCTCAGCTTTGAAATGGCTTTATTCTGATGAATGGCCACAGTCACTGTTGGTAAATGTGCTTTACCTGAATTAATTAATTGGACCTTTACAGCATCTGTGCTAGAATGCTTTCTGTGGCTCTGAAAAAAAAAACAAAACATCTGGGGAAATCAACTTGGAGACGATGTACGTTTGGCTCAGTATTTCAGAAGTGTACGTGCTTTGGTACTTGGCTCCATTTTTTTTTTTTTCTGGACCTATGGTGAAGTAGAGCATCATGGCAGGCAATGTCTGGTTCAGAAAAGCTGTTCACTTCATGGCAACCAGGAGGAGGGCAGAGGAGGAGATAACCAGCATACAAAGGACTGGACAAAAGATACCCTTCAGGGGCATGACCCCAGTGACCTAGTAGAACCCCATTTCCTATAGTGTCCACTACCTTCCTAAGGCATGCCTAGCTGAAGGCCAAGCCTTCAATGCATAGGTAGGCCTTTAGGAATGTTCCAGATTCAAACCATTACAGCACATGGATCTGAGAATGCTCTAATCCTCATTCTACAAATGAAACAATGTATCAGAGGTCTGGGTTACTTCTCCACAGTTCTACTAGAAAGAGATTGAGTCCCAGTTTGAACACGTGTGAGCATGAGCCACTCTGCCATGTTACATTCCCCTAGTGAACCAATGAAGGAGGGTCCTTTAGAGGGGATGCCATGGTCCTTGGAATAGACATGAAGAAAGCCTCTTTTTGACCCTGTACCTCCAATCTGGTAACAGTTCAGAACACTGTCATGAGGGGCCCAACAATGACAATGAATGGACATGCCAATGGATATATTGGAAGAAAAAAAAAACTAGCTCAGAGTGGAAATTCTGCTTCCCTGACACATTTCCTAACTAGGTGTGTGGGACAGGAGTTATGCCTAATTTTTAAACTTCTCTTAATGTACTTTGCAAAATCAGCCACAAGGATACACGTAGTTTCTTCCATGGATTATTCAACCATCAAATATTTTAGGGGGCTGACATCTGACTTTGCAGCAATCTCATTAATAGCTGCACTCCTAAAGATTTTTTAAAACTACTTATATAAAGAAAATACATGTGAACAGATGAAGTCTTCATGTGCTATCTTTTCTTATTACATTGCTAGTTGATGTTTTAATGTTGCTAGACATTGTGGTGAGTTTTGTACGGAGGGAAATGAATAACCCAAACATATACACATACTTTCCTTTGTTAAAAAAAATTGTACTAATGCTAGTAGTACTTAGTTATTTTAATTGATTGTTCATTAAAAGTACAAATTTTCTATTAGATGCTTCTAATTTTATAACTAGAGGAATTCTGGAGTACCTGGGGTAGATAATGAGTTACTATTTAATTTCCCATCCTTTCTCTGTGATTACAAATCCAATACTTTCTTTTATCAGATTTGTCTTTATTTCCTTATTAATTGAACTCGATGCATTTCTTAATGTCCTGTAGACCTTCTGGAAGGTTAGGGTGTGTTTCATGTTGCATCACCTGTGTTATTTCAAAATCCCCAGACTGACAGTAGGCTTAGAGCAGAGCCAGACTGAGTTAGTGAATTGCTTGATATGGCGTATCTCTAGAGAACAAGTCATGGAAAGTGAATACCTTTAAAAAAGTAAGGCATGTCACCTATAGAAAGGAAATCCTCAGTTGCTGTCTTCTACCAGTGAAGAAGGGCATCACATTAACTTAGCTGCTAAAATGAATAAGCAAACAAACAAATATAGGGCAAGAATGGACGTCTTTTCGTAGGGTGAGCAAATGTCCTAATTGTTTGACTTACCATCACCTCCTGTAGGTTAAGATCTTCATTCATTCCATATTCGATCTTAGATTTCCTCATCCTAACACCGATCTAAAATGTCTCCAACTCTCTGGGGCAAAGGAGGAACATGCGATGTGTTGCATCCCATAATTCCTATTATTGAAAAGCTGTGTTCAATCTCAAATGACCTTTTCTTGTATTTATTGTCAAGCTAGCTTTACAGCCCACATTAAATGGAACCTTTTGTGAGCTGGCTGAAAAGCATGTTGATGAGCCGGCGGTGAGCTCTGAGAGTATTTGCTTGGGACAGCCGGCCCCACTTTGCAGACAGCTGGCCCCAGAAGCTGGGGCATTGGGCCCACTATTCATTGCCCCTGCTATGAAGTCCTCAGCAAAGGACCAGCTTTGTGTCCTAATTTGGACTCTAAAGAAAGAGGCAGAAATACTGACGCCAGGAGAAAGTTTGCCTCTGAAGAAGCGTCCAGTGCTTGCACAGTCCAAACGTAGGCCGAGAATTGTCCGGGTGTGGGAAGGGTCAGTGTGGACACACGGACTTTTAACAAAAATGAAATTGATAATACTAAACATTTGTGGTTGGATGTGTTTGCTATGACAGATTCAGTCAGTGAAATTGGGGCAAGACTTTGAAAATGGCCTCATTATTTTGTGGAGGAGCCATGAGAGTTTCCTGAGAGGCCGGTCCACCTCACTCTGAGAGAATGCCCACATGATATGAAATGAACTCTTCTGCCTATTCTCTCCATGCTATTTTGTTTTTAAAGCATGGATTGTCCATTCACATTGTTAGTATTCTGACCTGCCCCTTGGGGACCTGCCTGGAGTCCTCCTGATGCCATCCTCAGTTCCCTTTAAGAAGAAAACTCCTCCCCTTCTTTCTCTCTTCCTCCTCCCTCCCTCCCCCCTCCCCTCCCTCAGCCTTGCTACATCCTTACAGTCTTGAGTTTGGCATTACCTATTCCCCCAAACATGCCTGCGAACATTTATGCCAAAAAGCATTTAGTGAAAACTAAGATTCCTTAGTCACTAGGATGGATCACAGTCTTGAGGGGCTGGTGCCAGGAGTCTGCATTTCATTGACTTCCCATGACTGTTTATTGAAGGTTGAGAACTTCATAATACATAAATATATATATGCAAGTATATATATATATATATCATTTATACTTAATCACTTAAAAGTCCTAGTCCATGCTGTCTAGAACAAATTGTGTGGTCAATTCTAGAATTAATTGTGAACTACCAAGAAAAATTTAAACTTAAGAACTATGAAAATTTAACAGAAGCCAAACAAAAATAAGTGAGATATATTTATATAAGCATATATGCACGTATGGCAACAATAATATGTAAATGGATATATAAATGCTGTGTATATATATACTGCAGCAGCAATAAAAAGATAGATGACTGATAGATAGATGCAAACATAGATTTTGTTAATTGGTCCAGTTTCTCTGTAAAAGTCTAACAGTACAACCTAAGTAAAGAACTGTTATGACTTTATTGTCACGTGATATTGGTGAGACACAAACATCGCCTAGAGCATTTGGCTCACCAAACTGAGTGTTTTGGAATGAAGTTACTCTGAGGAAGGGGAGAATCTGTGCATTGAGTCTTCACTGTGGTATCAAATGAAGCAACTTTTACAATAATGGAAATCTGAGAATGTGCAGATTAACAAGGACTGCCTGTGGCCCGTGTTTTCCTTGTCTGTATCACTCTGCTCTCCAAGCTATACTGAAGAATCTGCAGATTTCACTACTGCTTCTGGGCACGCAATATTGATGAAGAGTTTTGCCTCTCCGTGAAATGGCTCAGCTTGGGTAATTATTTGTCTGCACAGGCTGATGCCTCTGGCTTAGTGCCTATGGACTCCTTCGAGACCAGCAATGGGCATGATTGACAGGGAGCTGAAACTCTGTCACCTGGGTAAAGTCCTGGTGGTAATGAAGCATTCATACTCAGACCTGGCCTTTCCGGACCTGCCAGGCTGCATTTGCTGGCGGCAGCTTTGAAAGCTTTCCATGGGAAAATGATGTTTCAAAGGTGCCAATTACAGCACATATGTATTTCACCTTGAGAATTTCAATTGGCAAAGATAATATCATGGGTTGCCCTTAGAGTTTTGATGGGAGGTTCATTTGTGCTCAGAGATCTGATCGAAATGCAGTCATTAACAGAGGCTTTTGAAAACAGTGAGCAAAAAGCAATGGGGGATTGTTTGCCTAAAAGCCTGTCCTGCAGGACCGTTTACCAGCTAGCTCTCGGCACATGTTTAAAGAATAATGGTGTGCCAATAAGCAAGTACTCCTAGACACCAACTGGATTTGGATTTCCCGACAGAACATGATATGTAAATAGAAATTACCCCATGGTGTTGGACACCAAGAGGCATTAGCTTTCTTTTTGTGCAACACAGGACCCAGCAAGAAGGCAAATGGAAATTCCTCTCATCCCAGCTCTATCTAGCCAGTCCTCAGCCTTACTCTCCTCTGTTGCTCTTTAGGCAACTCAAACAAAGTCACGAAGTCACAAAACGAGTGCAGCTAGTAAACTGTTTATGGACCGTCTCCTGCGGGCCACGTGCTTGCCTTGACTTAATCTGCTTGTTAACCTAATCTTCATAAAACTCCGTGAATGTGGGGGAAGAATATTGCTATCTCCTTCTTCTCAGAAGAAACTGAGTTTAAGATATCAAGTAAACCATCTCAGATGGTCTAGTAGATAAAGTACAACTCAACCCCTCTGCCCCACTTACCTTCTTCTAGGCATCTGTTTTATTCAGGGCAAAAGCCTTTGATGAACTCCTCATTCATATTCAATTGATAGGGACTTAACATAGGCTGCCTATCCTGGGCATTGTAACGCAGGTCAGAGAGAGACAGGGCAGGACTTAAAAAGGATTGCTTTGTAAATTGATTTTCAAACAGTTGGAATTGTGGTTTGGGGATGGAGTTTCCTTGTGTCCTTCAGATAATCCCTTGCTGGGGCCTGTTGTTTCCAGCCCAGCCTCTGGCTTCACATCCCAGCTTCTCTTCCAACTGTTTGTTGCCCACTGTCTCTACAGTTCTTCAATGCTGCCAAGCCCTAACATTCTGCATGCTTGCTGTCACTCCACTGGCTAAACAGGGGCTTTCTAGAAGGCAGTTCTAGAATAGAGTCAAAATGTGGGTGAGATTCTTGGGAGTATATCAGATTACTTATACATAAAACATAATTATATGTAATATATTAGATACCATATGTGCATATTTATGTGCTGGGGGATGTCCTTCTATATGCTGTGAATATACGTTGTTCTCATTGTTTAATAAATAAGCTTCTTTGGCCTATCACAAGGCAGCTTAGAGGCAGGCAGGAAATTCAAGGAGAGAGAAAGGAAGGAGAAAGGCTGAGTCTAGAGAGACGCCAGCCTGCGGCCCAAGGACCAACATGCCAGCAGACTGGTAAGCCATGGAACACGTGGCAGAACATAGATGGATAGAAATGGGTTCATTTAAGTTATAAGAGCTAGCTAGCAAGAGGCCTGCCATAGGCCATGCAGTTTGTAAATAATATAAGCCTCTGTGTGTTTACTTAGGACCAAGCAGCTGCAGCACATGGGTGAGAGAGATTTGTCCCAACTGCAGGGCTGGGTGGGACCAGAGGAACCTTTACACTACATTGATGTGATTTTTTTTTTTAATAAGGATTATAGCTTCAGATCCTTCTCATTTTCAGGGGCCTGATCTTCCAAGGATTCAGATCTTCAGTCTTGAACACCCTAGGCCCTGGCTAGATCTATTCTTCTTCTAAAGTTGTTACTAGAGCAGTTTGACACAGGTTACAGAGGAAGCGAGCCACGTATCTACCTGTCATAGCGCAAACATGATGAGCCCGTCTTCCATATGGATGACCCAGTTCAACCCAGGAGGGGCCCTAACAGGGAGGAAAACCATGGGCTGCTAATTCTCAGAAATGACAGCTCTGCAGCCATTACAGGAAAACCAAGATCTTGGTTGGTTTTTGTTTTGTTTTGTTTTGTTTTGGTCAGGAACTCTTAATATTCTGAGCAAGTGTGATACACAGCAATGCAACAAGGTGAGGCAGTTCATTATCCACAAGGAGTCTGAGCAAAGAAGGCATCCAGTTTGACACTGCTGTGCTCAAAATGAGGCTTGCCCCAACCCCCCTGTCAGGGGTCCCTGTGGCAGGGATAGATAAATGGTATATCAGACCCTCACCTTCCTCAGTGGCCTTGTCATATTCTCCCTGAGGACTAGACACAAAATTCAAGAACATCTCTGCTTACCTGTCATCTTATACTGGGCCTCCACACAGGGGAGATATCCCTCTAGCACCTGATTTTCATAACAAAGTGCCAGCTTGAGTCCTGCTAGTCAGAGACTACACTGCTTGAGTTCTTTTGGCTGCCACAGCACACAATAGCTGCTGGCTGGGTTCTGTGTCTCAATTCCTAAGTGTCTGCTCCCGTCAGACTGGAGCACAGAGCAATAGTCCAAGAGACCTGCCAGAATAGCAGCCCCTTGCAGAAATTGCTTACTGCTCTCAGATCTGACCACCAGAAGCCAGGGACCAAGACGTGTAACTTCAGCCGCTCACAGTTAAACCCTCAGGGAGTTTGGATTCAACATAATGCCCTGGGCCTTGAGAATTAGCCATATTTAAAAAAAAAAAAAAATGCTATTGCTTTCCAAGAGTTCCGAAGAGCTGGAGGTGGTCTCAGTCAGGGATGTCCCACCCATTACTTTGGATACCTCATCTTCTAAAAGGAAGAGTGAGTTCTCTTGAAGGGCCATGCTCAGTGAATGTTTTCTCCTGTTGAACGGGGGCATGTCTGTGTATACGACAATGGGAACTCTTTCTGTGCCACAATTCTCTTTTGGCCAGAGGTGCAAAAGTCCACACATCTCAGCTTACAGCAGCATCCTAGATCTTAGGATCTAATTATTCCCAATTTTTATCCCCTCGTTCCTGGACATTTCCCTAGACACAGAACTAGAAGTATCTTGTTTATCCTCAGAACCACAACTAGCAGTATCTATTTATTATTTTCATTTCATAGATATGGAAAAATAAGGAACAGGGGTGTGATTAGCCCCTACTAACCAAAGTTACAAGCAATGAACACAGGGGTGGAAGAATTGTACAAGTGCTAAGCAAAATCCTCTTGTGAGTTTCAGTGTTGGGTAGCTCTAGCCAAGTCACTCACTGTGTTGATGGGCCTCTGGCTCAGCAAATTGCCTCTTCTTATGACAGACAAGTCACTATTATGAACATGCCAATATGAGGGCGAGAAAAATATGAAAGATAAAACCTCACCATTAAATTTGAACATCCACATTCGAAGATACATAGCTAGTGTGTACATGTGTGTATACATATATACATACATATATAGACATAAATATATACACATATTATATATATATATATATATATATATATATATATTGCCCTACCATTAGGGAGCAAAACTTATAAAATGAGTGATTATAATTTAAGCAATTTGCTTAATACAGTACCTAAAATTACTATCAGATAAACATTTCTCAAGAAGATCAAAATATATGGTTATTTCTCATTTTCCCATTTGGATCTCTTTCCGTTTGTAGAGTTTATTAGCTTGGTTCAGGGTCTTTGAGCATTAGTCAACATTTAAAGTGTAGGTTTTTATGATTCTGGGGGAAGCAATTGCTTCCAAGGGAGAAAACATTCTGTAAATTACATGTAAATGTTTTTACTTGGAGGAGCTCTCTCGCATCTGTGCGGAGGATCATTTTAATTTACACAGGAATGAAGGTTTTTCCATGATTGAATGTCGTACGCATGCTTGTGTATCTAATTTCTACTTCATTTGTACCCAAGTCTAGCAGACACAAGGGGCATTTTGCTATAATGTAAGTGCTGCTTAAAAATAAAATAAAATTATAATAAAAAGCCGAGGATTACTGTGCCATTTCTAATTTTATTTCAGGACTGCCCCTCGGAGTGGGTTTGAGCAGATCTGAGTCATGTAATTCTGGCCTTACGATGCTCTAAAGATACAGGCCATAAAGACTGCATTCTAGGGACAAAACATAAGAAATGCTCAGAATTCTGTTGACTTCAGAACCTCAAACACTCCCCCTTTCCCTCACAACGACAGTTCAGAGTGGAGTATGCCCTTCCTGTGTAGAAGATTGTTCAATAGATCATTTTCATTTCTTTATTCCTTCATCTCTGAGATTAGCTAGACATTTAAAAAAAATGGGTAGGACATTGGAAAATCCAAAGGATTCTAAAGGTATTGATCAATTCAGTTTCTTCTGTTTGCAGCATTGAAAACTTCCAAAGAAATAGCCAGCTCTGGTTCTCATTTGGTGGCAGTGAAGGAGATGTGGTATTTCAACATTAATCAGTTGCTGAAGTGAAAGCAATGGTTTGGGTTTTAATGTTTTAATTTTATTGTTCCCATCATTGATAATGTAATCATGAAGATCATTAAAATGTGAAAAGGCATATGGACACTAGATTCTTTCCAAACTACAAGCAAAGACATCGTTGTTATTAATCATATTATGTCTGCATTATTAAATGTTGTACATTAATGGAAGTTTGTGGCTTACAGGCTTGGCTTCACAGAAGACAGCCACTTCTAAGCTTCAAGTCTCTGAGCTCTCAGCTCCTCTTTGTGGTATCTTCTTGAGCGTAGTTATCTTTTTTTTTTAGCACATTTTTTTTTTCTGTAGCCACTATTCTTCCTTTGTTTCTGGCTTTTTTTTTCCCCCCTTTGGTTACCTTGGGGAATAACATTGAAGTTTATCCTGACGGCAGCCTGGAAGAACACAGGCATCTTGCCCAAGATAAGATTAGCTGGCAAAGAGTTTACCCTTCTCTGGGTTGGCACATTGAAATTGCTGTTGTCCCAAGGTGAAGAGGACACCTGTGAGCGTGGAACATGTCCCTTTGGGATCCACAAAAGTACTGCTTTCTCAAAAGCTCCCCAGTGGGACACGTAGAGAGCAAAGGCAGCTGCCCCCCCCCCACCAGGCCCCAGCCAAGGAGAATTAAACAGGATTTCCCAGAACACCTGCACATTCAGTATTTTGGAAAGGGCTACATTTTCACATTCGAGGACCCACATGCTCCAATCTCTGAGTGTTCAATTAGTTACCTGCTGCAGATTCTTTATACCCATCATAATTGATATCATCTTTCTTATCACAAATTAGTTTTAAACTCATCTCAAGTCCTCCAAAGTGAAAGGAACTCTTGAATGTGTTAATGAGACATTGCAATAGACTTTGAAATAGAAAGAAAGGGTATCAGATAATTTTTTAAAAACCTTCTAAGCTCCTGTTTACTTTCCTCCGCTTTTGTTTGTCTCATCTTATTTCAATTTAATTGCTTTGTATTGTCCGTGGTAATTATACAAACAGTAATTACCTGAATCCATTTAATTCCGTGGCAGTCAGTGTTATCCATCAACTGTTCAGTCGAATGACAACATCTAAATATGAATGCATGGCTTAACTGTCTATCACAGGATTTGCATTATTGAGGAGTTATCATCTTGGAAAGTACAGAAACTTGAAACATGTTTTCACTATAGCTTTATTTATTAATAAGATAGAAGCCATTTCCACCTTAGAAGATACTGCTTCAAATCCTGCTACAAAACCCCAATCTAATTCCTTAGGATTGGGAGAGGTTGAATCACATTTTTCAAAGCTTTAAAATCATGTTCTGCTCCAATTAATTTCGTAAGTCTGATTATGAACACTCTCCTTTCTAAAAGTCTACTGTACTGCCAATATTAGTTTTGACTCTCAGTTGGCTTCCGAGACAGTCTTTCGAATGTTGTACAACCCCAGGAAATTTCACCCAAGTTCAGGTGCACATACTCAGAGATTCGGGTAATGTTACTTAACAAATTTCCACATCTAAGTTTGACTCAATTCTCCTTTCCCTAAAAATAAAATAAAACTGTGTCAAGATGGTAAATATAACCAATATTTGGTTTATAGTCTCACCTAGTTCCTTCAAAATGAAATGTGTAAGAATCATCTTTTAAAACTTGTTGAGAATTTCATACATGAATAAAATCTTCTTTGATTAAATACATTGTACCCTACCCCTGTCAATTCCTCCAACATTCTCACCACACCACTCTTCCCTCCTAACCTCATGTGTTCTTTTTAAAACCCAGTCCACTTAGTGCTACCAGCATATGCATGTGTGTAGAACTACCCAAAGAAAACTGACTCTTCCAGCCTCGGTAACCATCCATTGTCAATAGATCCTCAGCTAAGGGTAGGACTCTGTGAGACCCTCCCTTATGGATGCTGGAATTTGGACTGGCTTCATCTTGTTTGGGTCCTGTTGGTGACAGACACTGTGAGTTGATGTATACAATGGCCCTGTGGTGTCGGTAAAACACTTCCATACATCTTTATGGTAGACAAAAATACATGAGATAATTAGAAACTTAGGTGAACCTCAGCTTTCCTCTAAAGCAAACCAGATCCGATCCACAGGGCAGGAGATGCTTAAAACAAAGCACAGAGCAATAACAACAAAAGTCACAAAACACATACACATCTACTCTTAATACCGCCCAGATAAAATACAGGGAAGGATTAGTGGTGGGATGGGTATTTCCAATGGGCTTTCCAAGCTCCAGAACAATAAATACAGAAGTGGGAAAGGCCTCTGAGCAATGGCCATGACGACTACACAGAAGCCCTGGAGCTGCCCAGCCAAGGAGCCCTTTTTTATCTTTAACTTCTGTTGCTCTATGGGCAGCAACAGAGTCTCTGGTTTTATGGAGAAATTCTACTATATGTTTAAAGAGGGTATGATTCCCATGTTGCATAAATAATTCCAAAGAAAATGAAGTGTTAGAGTTTCCTATCTTATTCCTTAAGGCTAGAACAGCAAAATTCCAGAAAGTAAATTGAAAGCTGTAGGCTAAACTTATTTCTAAAGTTAGATGCAACAAAACTGATTAAGTAAAATACAAATAAATCTGAAAATACACTTAAAAACATGTTTCACAGGACTACAACTATGACTTATCATTAGTTATTCACTACATTGTAATACATTAGAAATTAATGACACATTAAATAATTTGAAAAAATACTATACTTACAGATATATATATATATATATATATATATATATATATCTGCCATGTGCTCATTTCTGTGGATGCACAATACTGCTTCTAATGTAATTCAACCCCAGATTCCAACAAAAGCAATGAAATAGAATGGAGCCCCAAACAGAAGAAAACCGTTCTTGAAAAGGACTTGAATGATACTGGTGTGTATCACAACCAAGAACGTGATGTTGACCGTTCATCACTAATGTTACCAAGGAAAGAAAAGTCTCCATGGTACATGACACTAAGATGACTCTGTACTTTGGTGGACCTGCCCCGGTGGAATTTCTTCTTGAATATGGGGACTTGTGGCTTCCAGCCAACAGAAATAATGGGACAGCACTCCTGGACTTACTGAGCTGTATAAGACTCCATCTTGCCAGCATGTTTTTTTGTTTTGTTTTGTTCTTTCTTTTCTCATTCTCCGACTGACAGAAAGCCAGCTGCTGCATTATAAAGTTGCACTAAGGGAGCTAAATGACAAGAAACCTGAGGTTGGGATCCAGTCACAGAGAGAATACTGTATTCAACAATAAGGCAAAAATTCTGAAGAGTTTATCCTGACAGAAAAGAAGGAAAAAAGCCTGCCAACATCTTCAGCGAGCATGGATTGTAGATTCTCTTCCAATTGAATTAGGAGGTGGGCATGTATCACCTGATGATAGCTCCTGCAATCTTGATACAGAGAACCCAGATGAGCCCACAGAAACTGTGAGAAAATGAATGACTGTATTTAGGAGCTTCAGACTAAAGTTTTTAAAAAGTTTACAGTAATAAATGAGCAATGAATAATAGAGCTTATTATCAATACTTTCTTTTCAACACTTAAGTTTTTAATGCTGTAATGTAAGAGGTTCATTGACATGCAATAGGCCATATTTCAAATATCTATTTGATAAATTCTGATGTATATGTTCATGTATGAGAGCAGCACAGTGACTAATCACATTCATGTTTCCCAGGGCTCTTTGTGACTCCACTCCTGATCCTCATTGCCAGGGGACTGCTATTTGCTTTCTGTGATTATCAGTTAGTCTGAATCTGTGTCTTCAAGAATTCCAGAATGGACAGGTATTGTGGATCCCACCCATACCCCTGCTGCTTAGGAAGCTGAGGCAGAAGGATTGCTTAAAGCTAGGATGAACTACATAGTGACTTCGGGCCTAGCCTGAACTACAGAGTGAGCCCTGATTTCAAAACAACAGCAATAAAAATAACTCTTGTAGGTAACATAATACGGACTCAAAAGGTTATATTTAGGAATATGTATATGCAAATACATACATGCACGCAACAAAAATTAATGAAAAAAGAGGCCATGAATTTAAAGGAGAGTGGAGGTTATGGAAGGATGTAGAGGGAGGAAAAAGAAGGGATACATGTTATCAATAAAATACAATCTCAAAAATAAGCAAAATAAATAATGCTAATACTTCTAGAATATTCTTGAAGTATTTTTTATCTTTTTTTCCCCTCATTATAATCATTCTGAGAGTCAGCCCTGTAAAAGCATGTATTAATGGTTTATTCGATTTTGTTGAGTGGTGGTGGATTCTATAGGAAAAATACAATTTGTTTTTGTCTGTTGAGTTTTCATATTTTTTTTGTTTTTTGTTTTTGTTTTTTGTTTTCAAGACAGGGTTTCTCTGTGTAGCTTTGTGCCTTTCCTGGAACTCACTCTGTAGCCCAGGTAGGCCTCAAATTCACAAAGATCTGCCTGGCTCTGCCTCCCGAGTGCTGAGATTAAAGGCGTGCACTACCACCGCCCTGTGACTTTTCATATGTTTTATGTAACAAACAATTCTGAGCATAGGTATACAAGTCTTTGTAATCAGGTCTTTCTTTGGACCACCAGCTCCCAAATAATGACACAGAAACTTATTATTAATTATGAAAGCTTGGCCTTAGCTTCGGCTTGTTCCCAGCTAGCTCTTACAACTTAAATTAACCCATTTATATTAATCTATATTCTGCCACATGGCTCATTACCACTGCTCAGTGCCCTGTGTCCCACTTCCTCTGTGTCTGGCTGGAGAATCTCACCTCTCTTCCCAGAGTTCCTATCTGTGCCCGGAAGTCCTGCCTATCCTCTCCTGCCTAGCTATTGGCCATTCAGCATTTTATTAAACCAATCAGAAGGTGCCTTAGCAGAGAAACATCTTTACAGTATACAAAAAGATTATCCCATAACAAGCTTTTATGTAAACACATGTATTCCTTCATCTGGGAAGAATAACTAGGCACAGAATAAGTGAGATCCATGTTCTAAATATTCAAATATTTTAAAAAATGACAGATTTTTTTCACCAGGCAGTGGTGGGTAACGCCTTTAATCCCAGCACTCGGGAGGCAGAGGTAGGTGGATCTCTGTGAGTTCGAGGCCAGCCTGGTCTACAGAGCAAGATCCAGGACAGGCTCCAAAACTACACAGAGAAACCCTGTCTCTAAAAAACCAAAAAAAGCAAAAAAATGACAGATTTTTTTTAAACATACAAAATTATTGCATCATTTTACATTTTCATAGGCAGTATGAGAGAATTTCCTTTCCTCTGCATCCTGTCATATCTATCTGATCAGATCAATACAGATGTTCTAGAATGTACATTCTACATATGTGTATGTGTAACATCTCTGGTGATTTTAATTTGCATATCCCTCATTACTAATGATGGTGAACATTTTATCATGATCTTATTCTCCATCCATGAATCTTCTTTTGTAAAATGTCTCTTTTAATTTCTTTTGATCTATTTTATATTGAATTGTAAATTTACTGCTCATTTTTTGAGAGTTTTTTTTTTTTTATAATTTGGCAACCTACCCCAGTGGGAATCAATTTGAGTACCCTAGTTAACCCCTTCTAGGGGTGACATCCTGATGATCTAGCCTTCTCCCCCTAGAGCCACTTCTTAAATGTTCCACATCTCTCAACATTACCAAAGCCAGGGAAAGGAAAGAATTCGATATACCTGGAGCCCATATAGAACCCAAAGTTTAAATATTCTAAGTACCCTTGTTATCTTTGGACCAAGCCTCTAAACATGAACCCCAGGTCACAAAATTGATCCCCAAACTATACCACTTATTTTGCTTTTTGTGTTTTGGTCTAAACATTCTTTGTTGCCATTTCTTCTTGTTCCCCTGTTTTTGTGTGTCTACAATGTCCAATTTGACATTAATCCCACTGGTAATCTTTTTTATCCTTATCTTATTTTTAACCTTTAGAAACTTTGACTTGGCTTTTTCTGGTATGTCCCATGTCTCTGCATAACATGTCCCATGCTCCCTCTGGCTTCTTGAACACACATAATTCAGCTGTAATAACTGTTTCCATGTCTCTCTCTCTCTCTCTGCTAATTCCATCATCTGTGTTATTTCTGGGTCAGGTATTATTAGATACCAGATATTTTTAATTTTACCTTATTGGTGGCTAGATTTTTATGTTCCTATATTCTGCTTTGTTCTATCATCAAATGTGGGTCAAAGGATTTTCTTCCTTTCCTGAAAGAAGATTTTTCTTTTTGTCCTAAACATGCTCACAGATCATGAGCCAACTACAATCCCGATATAATCTGACTATGAAGAATACATACTGTTCTAGACTAGGGATTGCTTCTGGTCCTTTCTCTGGCCTTGATTATTTTGCTCATACTCTTTGTCTATTGGGACTCTGCTGTATTTTCAGTGGGAGCCCTTGCAGATCTTGGGAGCTTTCTCTGTGTTTCTCTTTCCTCTTTGAAATGCTGTTTTCAAGTACACCTGCCTTGCCATCCCCAGACTCCAAATTCTGTAAACTTACCTTGGGCAGATTGCCAGTTTCTATTTGATATCTCCATAGCAGACTTTAGAACCTATCTCTAGGCAGGAAAATGGGATAATCATAGTTTACTTACCTTTAATAACATAACAGTTAAATGTGGGCTTGTTTGTGTGTTTGGTTGCTTGTTTTCTGAGCCAGGGCTAAGGAGATTGCTCAGTGAATAAGAGTGCTAGCTATACATGCCTAAGGACCCCAGTTTGCAGTCTCAGCACCCACATAAAAAAAAAGTTAGTCCTAGCATCACATACTACTGTAATCCCAAGGCTATGGAAGTCAGAGACTGGAAGGTTCCAGAGGATTCATGGCTGTCAGTCTAGCTCAAGATTCAGGGAAAAACCTTGTTTTGTGAGAATAAGAGGAAGAATGATATTATGGGATACCCCACATCCTCTGACTTCTGCATACTTGAGTACAGATGTACACATTTGCACACAACTTACACCCACACGCTTTCACTCATAAATTAATTAATTAATTAATTAATTAATTAAAAATTTCTAAATTAGAGGAAAGAAAACACCATAAGAGTTTATAAAACCAAATGTGAGACCAGGAGAAAATGCTATTCCATGTATAGAAGAAATAATATTATTTAAAATGTAAATTATCAAGAAAAAGGCAGAACACTCCCTAATAGTAGTCAAATTCACAAACAAATAGGCATGGTTAAAATGCATACACACTTACACTTGAGCTGAGAGTCACAAAGGGAATGTACATGAAGCATATAAAAATAGAGATTCTTGAGGATCACAGATATCAGTGCATATTTAGATAGCCTTGAAGAAAATTTAGGCAATTATCAATAAGATATTAGATATGTTTGTCCTTTAACTCAGCCTTTCCAATTCTTGTGGCTGGTCCTAATTTACTTACACCTTTTTTCATATCATGCATAAAAATTTTCAAATATGGGGACAAAAATATGAGAACATCAGTGGCCAACAATAAAAAATGGCACAACACACTATGGTCTGTGCACATCATAGAAATCTATGCAATTATCAAATTTCTATGTTAGCCCTATACAATTTGACATAGATGTTTCCAAAGCATATTATTAAGTGCAAAATGATAGTCTTACATACAGTAAGATCCTACTTACGTTTTTAAAAAATAACTTTCCATATGAGTAAATAGGGGTTTGTTTTTGTTTTTGTTGTTGTTTTGTTTTTTGGTTTAGTTTGTTTTTTTTCTTTTGAGCTGTAAGAAGATAAAAAATGAAAGATAGGAAGGCTATGGATTCTGTGCTGAACCAAAATTACCACTGGGAGAAGCAAGGAAATGTGGCGTGGACCCAAGAGAAGCTTTTATACTTCTATGACTTCCATATTGCTTTAAGTTCAAGAATAAACAATCCATGTCGGTTCTGGGGGAGTCGCTCAGTTGGAAGAGTGCTTGCCTAGCATGCACAGAGTCCTGAGTTCAATGCCTAGCATCACATAAACTGGGTGTGGTACTGCATACTTGTAATCCTACTACTCAGGAGGTAGAAGTAGGCTTATGGTTATCCTTCGCTACCTAGTGAATTCAACCCAGGATACATGAAACTCTGTCTCAAAAATTAAATAACAAATAAATAAATAATCCAGAATATTCTAAAAAAAAAAAAAAAACCTAAATGTATGGTTTTTTTGTTGTTGTTGTTTCCAAAATGGAATACTGGTTTTCTTCTTTTAAGAATTTCATTTGGAAGTGCAATGAATATCCCCCTTCATGTCCTTTGTTTTTTGTTTTTGTTTTTGTGTGTGTGTGTCTGAAACCTACTGAGTCCAATTAGTGTGGCCCATATATAGATGTGTGTAGGGCTGACAACTGGAGGCCATGGGAAACCTATAAGAGGACTTGTCTCTGAAGAAAACTGACCCTCCCTTAGCAGCCATTGGCCACTGTGTCTCCTCAGCTAGGACCGGGGCCTTGTGAGCTCTCTTCTCATCTATGATACAATGTTGACTGGTGTGGTCTTGTGCAGACAACCTCAGCTGCTAAGAGTTCCAGTATTCCATATCCTTTTTGCATCCAGAAGATGCTATACCGAAGCAGTCCTCCTGGTCCTGTATAGGGCGTCCCAGTCTGACATCAAGCTCAAGATCCTCCTGTCTCAACTGGGATGACAGTCATGGATCAGTGTACCCAGTTCTATAAATTTTAAGTTATACACTGTTCTGAGGAGTGTAGTAGAGTCTAATGTCACTCTGCTCCCTCCCACCTCGTATGTGGACTATCCTTTTCAGTTTGGTATCTATAGTATGTACATTATCTGCCTGTTGATTCCCTAGTGGCTGTGTGTGTTATTACATTGACAGCAGCAGGTCATAGCACTTTGATAAATCAACTCACAAGAGTAGTGAATGATGACAGTTCATCAAGAGAAGCCATCAAGGGCTTCTTCTGAGAGTCATCTCAGGTCATCACAAGGATAGCACACTAGGAATTTTGAGAGACTAAACTAATATAACTTCTATGATAGTCTATTTTAATCATTGTTTCACTATTAGTATTGTTAACCTCTTCCTGTGTCTGATTCATAAATCAAACATTATCATAGGGACGTATGACGAGGATGTGGCATAGCGTATACAGGATCTAACATTCTCCACAGTTTCAGGCATCCACTTGAGATCTTGAATGTATTTTGTGTGGGTAAGGGAAAACCATTGTACTTTTTGTGTAACTATGAAAATAAAATGGAGAGGAATTAAATGCCACAACAAAGAAGGAAACCAAAATACAGTCAATAAGACAATAAAAGGAAGACCGTACAGTTTTGGGATTTGTCATGTGGAATACGGAGAGTTGCTTTACACATTCCTGGTCTGTTTTGGAGAGGGCCTTGGGATGTAGGGGAGATAATAGAATTTTAAGGGTGGCGTCTATCATTATTCATCCTGCTGTGTGTACTGGAGTGAATGATGAGATTAGAGGTGTAACCAAAGCAATTCCATTTGAGGAGGGAGGAAGAGCTCTCAAGCCTGCAGCTTGTTGTTAAAGACAGACAGGTAATACCATAAGATCTAATGTAAGGAAATGGAGGTTTCTAAAAAGAAGAAATCCATTTCTGAACTCATTTAAGCTTTCTCCTTAGATATGAGGCTGAAAGCTCATCTCTTGTAAATATGCAGGCCTTTCCACAGTGACAGGGTTTACATTAGAATATAACACTGAAGGGTTTTGTGGGGAAGTAAAATCTCACCATTGGAGCCTGACAAAAGGAAAAAGAAGACCAGCCTTCTACCATGTCCCATTTCTCCTGGCTCCAGCCTGCTCTCAGATATTCAAAAACTTCAAAAATTCTGCATTTTGTGACAACAAAATAACTCAATGGGTAAAAGCACTTGCCACCAAGGCTGAGAACCTAAGTGCTATCCCTAGGTCCTACAGGGTAGGAGACAACCAACTTCTGTATGTCATCTTTCTTTTTCTCCATACATGTGGTCCACATGTACATACACACACACACACACACAGAGAGAGAGAGAGAGAGAGAGAGAGAGAGAGAGAGAGAGAGAGAGAGAGAGAGAGACGTGCACACACACATGCATGCACATGCTAATTGTAAAATAAAAATTAAATTCTGAATTTTTCTGCAATATTTCTTTAAGCAAATATTTGTGGGTGGGTCAGCACCCCTGACTGTGGTCAAGTACACCAAGTAAGCCCTTAACAGCAAGTCCGGGTGCATGTCTGGGAGCCCCAGCATGACTGTGACCAGGGCTCGGGTCCTCCTGGAGTGTTGATAGTCAGCCACCATCCTCTCTCCCGCTTCATTCCTCCCTTTGCTCTCTCTCCTGTTCTTTGTTACTTTATTCTTTTCTCCAACTCAACAATAGTTTATTGAGAAGTTACTCTTGTCAACATTTTACACTGGCCAATTTTAACAAGGGGAAAACCATCATGGCTACAGTTCCCTCACCCTTCATCTGTTTTTCCAGAATGGAACTTATCAATGTCGAATGCGACTTTCCTGTTGTGGAGAATATATTCTGACCAACTGGCTTATAAACTTAATTATAAGCATGCAAGGCAAATGAATTAACAGTTTGGCTTTTAATCAAGCCCTCGGAAATTTACTTAGTGTGAATTACACTCTCTGGATAGAATTTTGTTTGTGTTGACAAAGATCATCTTAGGTACCTGTAAATCTAAGTGTTAGATTGGGAGTTCAGCTTCCCAAAGGCCCTAACTGAGTTCCCTCTTTGAATGCCACCTTTCCCCCATCTCTCAGATGCTTGGGCAGGGCTCAGGCTGGAGCTCATTTGGTAGAGTCCTTGCCTGGCATGCACAAAGCTCTGATTTTGATCTCCAGCACCACACACACTGGACCATGGTGGCACATCCCTGTAACCTCAACACTCAGGAGTAGAATCATAATCCCTGGGATACTCTGAGATAATATTCCCTTAGAGGATGGCTTCAGTAGTCTAGTTGCCAATTTATTAAAAATAATGACCAGAGACTTGGAATAAGATGGGATAGGAGGTCTGGAGAGATGGTGCAGAGGTTAAGAGCACTGGCTGCTCTTCCAGAAGATGCAGGTTCAATTCCCAGCACCCACATAGCAGCTTACAACTGTCTTTAACTCCAGTTCCAGGAGATCAAACACCCTCACACAGACATACATGTAGGTATAATAACAATGCACTAAATAAAAATAAATATTTTCTTTTTTTAAAAAAGATGCCATTTTAATACAATAGGGACACATCTGGGATAGCCACCCTCAGAGGCATGCACGACACTTCAAACTACTTTTTGATGGGTTTAGTGTTCCCTAGACTTCTGCTTTAGTCTTTTTCCCATGATGCTCCTCTTTAGGCTTCTGAAGGCATTATTCTCGGCCACTGCAGCCACTGCTGTTTTTTAACAGTAATTCACGTCTTTGAAGTACCGAATATGTGTTAGAAACTGTGGTTAGTATTTCACATTCTCACATTCCCACTGTGAGATGGATGACATTGTCTCCATCTGACAGAGGAGAGATGTGAGGGTTAGAGATGTGAGGGTTTGAGAAACTTGTCCAAGGTCATCGAGCCAATCATGAAGCAAGAACATGGAGGCAGAGTCTTTCTATAGCACTCCTGCTCGTAACCACTCAGCTGCCTCAGAATTATTTTTAAAAATCGTTTAAGATTTCTTTTCTGTGTATGAGTGTTTGGCCTGCATGTATGTTATGTTAGTATACTGAGAGTATATTGTCTGGTGCCCGTGGAGGTCAGAAGAGAATGTCAGATCCCCTGGAAATAAAGTTACAGATAGTTGTGAGCCACCATGTGGGAGTTGGGGACCCAACCCAGGTCCTATGCAAGAAGAGTAACTGTTTTTATCCACTAAGCAACTCTCCAACCCCACTATTTTTATTGGGCAAATGAATATGAAAAACATACCATTAAACCCCAAATAGTTACCGTGGGATCAAATGTATACTAGCTGTGGGGCCGGGGTGGTAGCATAGTAGGAAAGTGTTTGCTAAGAAAGCGTGGCGATTGAGTGCAGGTTCCTATCACCCACATGAAATCCAAGCACAGAGGCTAGTATATAACCCCAGCACTGTGGAGGCCGGCTGGTCGAGGTGACAGGGTCAAGGTGACATGGTTTTTTTTTTTTTTTTTTCATCTCACTTCTCATGATTAAAAATTGTTTGTGTGGGAGGGGAATGAATTGATACCAAGCTTGATTCATTCATTTAAAACCAGTTACCCAATTCCAGCATCAATAGAGTAATTGGTTTTGTTTGGCAAAAAGAGAAGCTGCCAGGAATAGCCCAGGCCAGGCCAGCCTTAAGCATGGGCCCTGCCTTCCCTTACAGCTGTTGAAATACTATCCATAATATATTGTCATTTAGAGGTGGCAAAGTCCTTAACAGCTGTGAACATTACAAGTGCAACAATAAAATATGATTTTTCTCTCCTGGAAAATGCCCTTGTTACAGTGCTCCAAAAATGAGTTAGAGATGATTTCTTTGTTGCCCCTATGGACCTTTCCCTGGAATGTATTCAAGGCTTTCTGTAGCTGGCATCCTTATAAATTTATTCTTGTCAGGTCTAGCCATGTAGCAGGCTCCCAGAGTGAAATATGAGAATGAAAATGGAAGCGGCATCAGGTGCTGACACACTCGCCGGAGGAATTCGGAATGAAGCAGGCAGTCCGAGCCGTGGGCCCGGGACAGGGGACCGCAGGTGGCATCTGCGGCTCCCCTCTCATCCCTGCCACTGCTCAGATGCCACAAGCTGAGCCAATGAGAGTAATGAGAGGCGTGATCCCATTACCCTGCCTTGGCCTGGCCACCACTCATACGTCTCAAAAGAATAATAAAAGCACATGGTGCCTGAGCAGGGGAGATGCAAAACCAGAAAGAGTTTACCAGCTAATCTGACTTAGGCTAGGGGAGAAAATCAGATCACCTGAAAGGGTTCTCGTAGTAATCAGATACAAGCTCCTGCGAGTGGACAGAGAAACAACACCAGATCAGCCATATCCGGGGAAAACTGAACTGCAAACAGCACCCAACTGTCAGGGAGATTTGTAAGGACAGTAGCCAATCAGCACTTGGATTCCATTAACAATAGCCATAAGGAATATGTCATGTATGGCTTTAAGACCTCTATTCTATCTTAGAGAGTTTCTCTCCAGTCTATGTCACCTCTCTGGAATGAACATAGGTTATCTACACAATCCAACCTCCTCGGGGTGCTGAGGAACTTTGCTATTTTCCTGTGACTAAATCCCCAAATAAGTCCAAAAAGATGTGAGGGTTAATACTGATTGACAACTTGATAGGATCTAGTACTGTGCGGAAGACAAACCTCTAGGCATATCTGTGAAAGGTTATCTAGATTAGGTTCACGGAGGTGGGAGTCCCACTCTGAATGTGCGTGGCACCACGCTGTGGGCTGTGGTTGTGGAACATATTAAACGAGGTGGCTGACTGAACACCAGCATTCATCTCTCTCTGCCTCCTGATCGTGGATGTCATACGACTAGCTGCCTTGTACTATCACCGTGGTTGCCCTGCCATGCTAGGCTGCAGAGCTATAGGCCAAAGGAAAGTCTTCCTGCCGTAAGTTGCTCTTGCCAAGTATTTTGATCATAACAGTGAGAAACATAGCTAACATACAAGGGTAAGAGGATTCCTTCTTCCTCCTCTGAAGTTTGAAGGGGTAAACCTACTAAAATAAACTGTTATTAGGCCATAAAGAGGAAGCATATTTGTGTGGAGGCATCATAGGAAGAGGAAATTCATAAACATATATAGAAAGCAGGAAAAGAAGGGCAAAGGCAATTTTAAAGAGTAATAAATGATTTCTAGAGAGATCTTGAAAGAACAATGTTCTGGACATGAGTTTATTTTCCCTTGGTTAATGAGCTTTCAGTTAGAAAACAGGATAGCTGTCTTCTGGGAGACCTAATCTTCAGATAAATAAGGAAACTTCAGAAGGAAGCTTCATGCAGTGTGGACACACCAAGGTGCTGTAGTTTACATATCATTTTGTGGACCTCAACAACTGAAATCCATCTATAACACATTTACTGAGTTGCAGTGTGGCGAGTGGAAGTGTGTGAGAGGTAAGGTAAACTCCCTGTTGCTCCTAATCACCACAGAGACACTCCAGTAATAAGTCAAATTCCCAAAGACAAGTCTGAAGGTAGTGGATAGAGGGTGCTCAAAGATGGGACCATTCCTGTTGCCTGTTGACTTGAAGGAAGGTTCCACGGTGCCAACCAGGTTGACCTCAGTGTACGTGCCTACAGAGCAGGAGTCTCAGCAGGATGGTGGAAACAGCCTGGCTGGGGAGAAGTAAGAAAGAATGCGGGGAAGAATTACATAAAAATTAAACTGATAAAAGAGAGGACAAGTTGTGGTTTCCAAATCAGTAACGTTGCTTACATTAAAGTGAGAGAAATAAAGTATTCTCTTGGATAAGATATTATGATACAGCCTTTCTGTCGAGAAAAATCACAACGAATATAATGCCTTTTATATTATTATTAAAAACATGAATCTGTCATCAGTTTGTACTAGGAGATTTTTAGCCACAACCAAATATTCGTAGCACCAGTAAAGAAACACTGTTAGACCGGGTGGTAGTGGTACACGCCTTTAATCCCAGCACTCGGGAGGCAGAGCCAGGCGGTTCTCTGTGAGTTCAAGGCCAGCCTGGTTTCCAAAGTGAGTTCCAGGAAAGGCACAAACTACACAGAGAAACCCTGTCTCAAAATACCAAAAACAAAAAAACAAAAAAAACAAAACAAAGAAACACTCTTAGTTGTTACAACTTGGCTTGGGTGTCCCTCATAAACATAATGCTCAAGTTAGGAGGCCACTCACAAAGGACCACATATCATATGTTGTATATGAAAATTCAGCTGTGATTACCTGCACAAGACATCCACACCCTATCACAAGGAAGAGGGAGGAGCTCCTGAGGCTCCACCCCTTCCTGAAGAGCTATGGACGGTTAATGGTTGCTAGGGGACAGAAAACCATTTTCTTGGGCGGTGTAACTCCTGCTAAATTGTTGTCTCTATAAATAACTAACCCCTCACCCATGTTTCTTCTAGTAACCCTGCTTAAACTCATTGGTTGACAAAGGGAAACAAAATAAACCCACATTGGAATCTTGTGATTCAAAACTAACCAACCAACTTTCAGTCTATAATGTGAGACTGGATTTAGACTTTTGTAAAGGGAATAGGTACATTGGATAGGAGAAATTGTATCAAGTACCATGGGAGTTGTATCTTGGCTTCCACCAAGAGGTTAGCTCTAAAAGTGTCTTCAACTGTGGATGAACGAATGATCCACAGACAGGGCTCTCAGCTGGATCCATTCCCCAGTCACCTCATCAAAAGGGTCCTTACACATCTGTGCCACTCCTACACTCCTACCAAAGCCACTTCCTTATAATCCAGTTTCCCATTTACTAGAGAAGACACCAAGGCCCCAGGGTGATTGGCCACAAGGCACACTGTGAGTAGGCAGCTGACTCAGGTCACGGCTGTGATCTCTACCCTATACCAGTATCCTTTGCACAGCACTCTGTGTTCAAAGCTTGCCCTGGAGTCACAGTTGGAATAGTCATACCTGACCATCTTCTGCACCTGTTTAAACAGGGAAAATGTCCTTTGGGCAGCTTGTGGGGACCAACAGCTAGCTATTCAGGGAACTGAAGCTGGTAGAGAAGTCCAAGAAGTATACCTGGCTTCCCTTAAAGTTCAATTTGGGAACAACCCAGGAAGGTTATCTAAGGTATCTAAAGTGAGTATAATTGGATTACTTACAGGCATATGGGTGAACGGTTACTTATAGGACAATGGACAGCTTAACAGTGTCTACACAGCTGGGTGGTAGTGGCGCATGCCTGTAATCTCAGCACTCTGGAGGCAGAGGCAAGTGGATCCCTGTGTGTTCAAAGCCAGCCTGGTCTACAACATGAGTTCCTGGACAGCCAAGGCTGCACAGAGAGACCCTGTCTCAAAACCTACCCACCCCCCCAAAAAAAACTAATGTCTACACCACTGAAGAAAATGTTAGTCGCTCCTCCAGAATTAACTGGCTATAGACCAATGGTTCTCAACCCATGGGTCATAACCCTTTTGGGGGCTACATATCAGTTATCCTGCATATCAGATATTTACATTATAATTCATAACAGTAGCAAAAAAATAACAACAAAATAATTCCATAGTTGGGGGTCACCACAACATGAGGAACTGAATTAAAATGCCGCAGCATTTGGAAGGCTAGGAACCATGACAAAGATGCTTAGAAAGAGGTGGAGCCTCATAAGCTCCTTCCCACTCCACAACAGGATGTAGATAAGCCCAATGTTCCACAAGTCATACGCAGGTAAATAATCACAGCTCTGTGAGTTTATGAGTGAAATAGCATAATAGCATATCATGTCCAGAAGAGAGGGTTCCATATCCCATCACCCCTCGTCCAGCTCCTACATTCTTTCTACCCCTTTTTATGATGTTCTTTGAGCCCTCAAAGGGGTAACATGTCAGTTGTAAGTCTCTACAATAATTGAAACTCACTGAAGACAGAAGCCTCTGTAATCAGAGTGGTCAGTGGCAGTCACCTATGGCATAAACACAAATATTTAGAAGACAACTTGAGTGTCACATCACGTACATTTAGTTAAACCACAATAGTATCTTGCTGTGGGTTCCATTTCTGAGTGATTATCTGTCCACCTCTAGGAAGGCAGAGTCCAAGTTGGATTGTTAGGTTGGTCTTTGTCCTCTAGAAGTACCTAGAAGGGACAAGAGTTTTGAGATAGGACTGTTTTTATCAAACTTACCAGTGATATAACCATTAAAGATTAGTATCTGTTTATACTAACTTCTTCATATTTCATATTATACCTTAGCCTTTTCTCTCTCCTTTAATATCTAACTCAGAAAATATTTTAGCTCCAAGTTTTCTTTTTGAATCATCTGGTCTTAGCCAATGAAAAGGCTATAGTTGATCTTTAGGAACATGTACATATATACATTCCTATATGCATATACCATGATAATTAAGCAAATAATGTCACCCTACATCTAATCATAAATGCACACTGATTAATGAGTATGAAAATCAAATAAGATAATGTCTATTAACCATGCATTGCATTGAAAGTTATAAATCAATTTCCTCATGCGAGGTGTTAATGGCCTGCTCTGAACTAGATCCAATTGGGGGCTATTCATGCAGCCTGAATATATACCAGTTGTTGGAATGTAGGTAAGCTGAACTGGAGTGGAGACTATTCAAGGTAGATGCCTGAAACCTTACGTCTCTGGAAATGTTCGGGCCCTATAGTGTGTTTGTAAGGCTTACAGAATATGTGTAGATGTTTAATTCATTGCTAACATTTAAATCTGAGAAGTCACCAAAGTACATTTTTAAACATTTGTATTTTAAAATAGCATGTTTGACAAGGCTAGTTTTGCATACACAGTCTTTCATACAGTTTGTAAGTTTTGTCCTTAAGTAAGCAATAGCTATATAAATTTGGGGATTTTTATGTTCTTGCTCTGCAGCAACAATAAAGTCTTTAGAGACATGTAAGTTCTCCAGTGTACCCCAGGCCTCTGTACTTCCTGTCTTTCTCTGCCTCTCCACATTGGCACTCATAGTCATTTGAACAGTCTCCTCTGGGTTTGGAATGGTTTTAGGAGTTTCACGAAAGTCTTCCCTTTCAAAAACCCCTTCTATTCACTCTCTGGAAGTTCAGATTAATGTTTAATAGCCAATGTACCACAGTTAAGTAGACAACCTCACACTCTAGGTACAGGTAAATTATTCCCACCAAATTCAAATTGCTGCATTGTTGATTTGGGTAAAATTCTGGCAGACATTTCTGAAGCGCTCAAGGGAGACTCTTGTCTCTTCTTATGGGACAGTGAAGAGTTTTGGAGAAAGAACAATGGAATCGAGAAGCAGACCAGTGAGTGCCCATAAAGCAGACAGTATCTGCTTGATAACAGTGTTGGCATTCATGTCTTTAAGACAGTCTCAGCACCCCTGAAGTCTAGACGACTATGTCCTAACCAGCATTTCCCCAAAGCTCCACCAACATTCTGCACCACGGAACCACTGTGAGTGCATAGGATGAGTTCAGAGAAAGGACCATATCTGCCAGACTTCCAAAGATATCAAAAGGAGTTAGAAGGAGGTGACATTGCTAGAATACACTAAAATGGTTCACACCAACCAGAGATTATGACTACTTCCCTGATGTTGAATTGATAAGGGTTTATAAGCCACAATACATTCTCTGAGACTCACAAGGAATTTGCAAAAGCTCCCTGGGAAATGAGCCAATTCTGCTATTTTGCCTTTTGTCATTTCACTGCTGATGTACATGCACGCACACAGGTCATTCATAATGAGCAGCGCGCAGCGGTAAAACCAGCCCTTGTAATGAACATTGTGGCCCTGGGATGTGATGTGGAAGTAGGTGACATATGAGAAAGGTGTCTAATGGGAGCCTGGTCAGCAGGTCATCTGCCAGAGGGAAATGAGGAACTGGAGTAGTTTCCTAGACAATTCTGGAAAAGCAGAGACTCTCTATTTTCCTCACTAATCATGCCCGTTATTTATGCCATTCTAAATGCAGGCTGCTTGCCTACTCTAACACAGCATGCCAACCTCTTCCTGGAAGACCCAAGGAAGGCCAGGGCCAGGTGATTTCCTGGGTTAGCTAGAAATGCCATGCCATTCACTGTTAATATTTTTAAAGGATAAAATTAATAGATGGTCTCTAGGGAAGTTATTATTCTGTACAAATACTTTGCCTAATCTAGTTTTCTTTTTGATGAAAGTAAACAAACTAAGAATATGTTTCATATTCATCTGTTAATTTGTTGTTCATACCTGGGTAAGATAGCTGAGTGATCAAAATCTAGTTTTTTTTTTTTTTGAAGGAGGCATATTACTGTACTCATAGAATAAATAGTGCTACTTCCCCAGCTATGACGGCAGGATTCAAAGCATAGCTTCACTAACTACTAACTGTATCATTCTGATTGAGTCTCTTAATAGCTCTGTTCCTCAGTTTTCCTGTCTGGGAAATGGGATAATAACATTCAATCTCAAAGCGATAGGAAAATTAAACCATTATGTATGTGTGCATATATATTAAGAACTTCTATAAATTTGTATTACTTCTTTGAAAGCATTATACACTGTGTTTTGGTCATTTTAACCTGCAGTTCCTTCCTACCACCCATTCCCTAACCACCCAATTTTGTCTCCTTTTACTTAAAAAAATAATCTTAATGGGTTAAAGATATAAAGTGCCACTCTAGCATGTGCAAAGACATGGGTTCAGTCTCTACATAAACAGGTGTGGTGGCACACGCATAATCTCAGCACTTAGTAGAGAAAGACAGAAAAACCAGAAGTTCAAGACCATCCTGGGCTACATACTTGTTCAAGGCCAGCCTGTACTACAGAAGACACTGTCAAGAAAAGAAAAAGAAAAAGTAAAGAATGAATGGAAGTTTTAGAAGGAACAGTGCCTGGTCCAGAGTGTCCACTCAATATTTGTCAGCTAATATTTGTTTATTCATGTTTTCATCTGTATATACCCATGTGTTCATAGAAGTGTGGTAGTTAATTGATAGAGTGCATTATCTAGAGCATACTTGTCTCACCTTTTGAATGAGTGGACAGCAATTCTATACAGATAGGGCAGCCTGTCAACTACCACTCCTTCCGGACCCAGAAGCGACTGTTCTGTGGTTACAGAACTTGCATTGCTTCCTCCGCTGCTTAAGCTCATTCTGATCACTTGTTGTAATAGGATAAGAAATGGTGCTCATTCTATTATGATTTCCTTCCAGTCTAGAATAAATAGATAGTGTTTACCATGTTGCGGGACCCTTTCTACTCTCCTGTGGGTACTGAGACTCTTCCGCCAAGCCCAGGAACTGAGAGGATTGACACTTGTGTTTAAAAGAGTGAAAATGAACCTAAAACTGACTCCAAGAATGGAAGACAATGTGATTGTCTGTCTATTCAGCTTTTATTCTCTAGGCAGTACTAGGAGGCATTAGACCTCACATCATTCCTGCTACGTGTAGACTGTTACAAAAATTCTCTTATTCATGTGAATTACCATTTGTTTGTTTTGGGACATGTCACCATGGATACTGAAGATTGACACCTGAGGCTGTCCCTTGACCTCCACACACATGCACACCCATGTGCAGACGCATGGGGTGCATCTATGCATATGTGTTCATGCATGAATGAATACCTATGTATCAAAGATACTTTACAAAAACCAGATGAACAATGAACTCTAATCCATCCCTAAGGTATTATGCATGAACATTCTCTGAGAATGTGTAGACCTTGACATAGCTTTACAGAATTCTCTGCTGCTCCTCCATCTCGTGGAGAACCACAGAGATCATTTGCAGAGCCTTGTTCTCTGGGCAGCATACAGTAATGATGCAGGCTTAGCTGGCTTTAACCTCTTACTTCCTGACTTACTTCTTGACTGTGGGAACCTTTTTCTTCTCAGAACCCACATTAACCTGTCAGCAAACAAAGGATGTGCAAACACTTTGGGAAAACTGACCCGAAGGGTTGGCTCCTTTTCTTTGTAGCTGTCATCAATGATTCATGCAAATGAAAGAATTCTTTCTTCTGTTAATATGATTCTAATTGTGAGAAAAAAAAATTGTGTGGTCTTGTATTTCATATACAGCACCCCAATCTTGAAGGATGACTTACTTTCTAAAACCTAATATTAATTGGCACAAGAATTTCTTGCTCTCATACAATGTATTTCAACCTTGTTCAACCCTTACTCCTCTCAGAACTACCTCCTACCCTCCCATCCACACCTACCCCATGCATGTTCTCTTGTTTCTTTATAAACAATTGAGTCCAGTTCATACTGGCAATATGTGTGTGGGTTTAGAGACATTCACTGGAGCATAGGCAACCTACTGGAGCCACAGTGCTAAAGATAACTAACAGACAGCACCTGCCAATGGTTGAGACCTCATGAGCCCCAATCCCCTCTGTGCTAGAATGTTGACTGGTTTGGTCTTGTACAAGCCTTCCACAGATGGCAGATTCCTGTGAGTTCATGAGTGCAGTGGTCTTAGCACAACCAGAAGACACTATTTCACACCAATCTTAGTTGACCCCTGACTACAGTCCTGCTGCCCCTCTTCCATGATGTTCCCTGAGGCTTTGTGGAATTAGTAAGCCTACAGATGTCCCATTTGTGGCTGATAACTCCAAAGACACTTTTTTTTCTGTATTTTGACCAATTGTGAGTTTTTGCATTAACCACTGACCACAGCACAAAGAAACTTCTTTGATGGGGACTGAGAACTTAATAGTTTATGTGTATGGAGATACATATTTATGCTGCAGGACACAGAAATATGAAGGAGTTCAGCGGACTATGACAAAGCTATACCTGGAAGCCAAGGGCTTCTCCAGAGGATAAAGCCAAGACTTAAAGAGTCTTGGTGATACTGGCTTTTGAATATTAGCTGTTTCCTGCTATAAATTTCATGTGTGCTATTATAGCTTTCCCAGTTGATTCTAAGAACTTCCAGCGGTATGATTGATCCCTGTACAATTAAGGTATTTGGAAAACTTCCCCCAAGTGTGTTGACAACAGTCATACAGGCAAGACTTCTTTTTTCCAGGCTTCTGTCTCCCCTTTTTAGCATTAAAATCAGGTATCTCCTTTAGCAAGTATCCAGGGCCAGGGCCATCTACGGACAAAAATATTTTATCTGAGATAGCTCTCAAACATCCAAGGAAAAGCATATAGATAAGCATGCAGATAGATAAGCATCCAGACTACCTGCTAGTCTCCTGAAAGTAAGGTAAATATCCATAGGGAGACAGCCACTAAGGCCAGGTGGATATTGGATACAAAGCCTTGTTTCTTGTGCAAATTAAGCTTAAACCCTCCTTTCTCCCATAGCCCAAGTGGTATCTCTAGACTTCCCCTTTAACATTTAACTCAGAACAAAAGGGCTTTTAACATACCAGGTACATCAAGCTGTGACACAGGCTGCCTAGCTACCCCTGCCCTGCCAGAAAACAGTGCAACTGGGATTAGATTGAGATAGATACAGCTCCAAAGGGAAAAAAAGGTTGTTTTATTTGGCCCATAATTTAGTGACATAAAAATCCTAACATTTTACCTAACCATTTCTAAGAATATAGTTTGAGCACATAAATTTCCCTGTCTGATTTATTAACTGATTTTAAGCCTTAGTTGACCCCATCTCCTTTAATCACTCCCCTTTTGGGTTGCAAATGAAGCTGACAATGACTGCTCTTTGTGTGTATCTTATGACCCAGAAAACCTCATTACATTGTCAAAGCATTATTGTTTGTAAGTATATATACACTGGTACCCCCACAGCATGGGGAGATGTTGGCTTAGAAGAATAAAGTGAATGAACTAAAGAGCTCAGTGTACTTAGATTCATTCAACATCTTTTGGATTAGTTTTTGCTGCTGGTAGCATCTCTTCTGGAACCCTAGGAAAAGACTATAAGGGGTCAGACCCCAATAGTGTTCTTTATATTTAGAAGAAAGTTTGATAGTATGTCTATTTATTGAAATAATAGTAGGTTCACTCCTAGGTCCTATGAGCTCCCCAGTCATGGGTTCTTGGCCATATTTACCATACCAGATGTAGATGAATCTTAGAAGGTCTTAATAAAAACAAACCTGAAGCCAGTTATTTGGGTGAACGCTGGAAGATCAGAGAAGCAGAACAAGCCACAGTTTCCTCACCTCGCCAATTCCTCATCTTATCCTGTTTCCTCAGACTGGAAGCTTCTGAGTCCTCATCAAAATGGATCTCAGCTGAACTGTGCTGCTCAAAGCCTAAAAGACTAACCAGGCCAAAAGCTTCTAGTTTCTGGTCTTCATGCCTTATATACCTTTCTGCTTTCTGCCATCACTCCCTAGGATTAAAGGCTCACTCCCTGGGATTAAAGGCATGTGTCACCATGCCTGGCTGTTTCCAGTGTAGCCGTGAACTCACAGAGAACCAGACAGATTTCTGCCTCTGGAATGCTAGGATTAAAGGCATGAGTGCCACTGTTTTCTAGCCTCTGTATCTAGTGGCTGTTCTGTTCTTTGACCGCAGATAAGTTTATTAGGGTGCACAATATTTTGGGGAACACAATACCACCACAACCAGGCTTATGTTTTCTCCTGGATGGGCCCTTAAATCCAATCAGAGCATAGTTGGTTGTCCCCCTAACATTTGTGCCACTATTACATATCTTATCAGGCCCCTCTATTTTACTAAGCTTGTAGGGTTTATTATAACTTGCAAGTTCCACATCTAGGTGAGATAGTTAAGGATTTTTCTCCCCAGACAGCCAGTATAGTACCTTTTGGTGCTGTTAAAGCTTCGGGCAGGAGGAAGCTTCCTTATCAATACCAGCTTGAAATCTCCATGTTCTGTAATCAAAGTGTGTGGTGTCTTGAATGATGAATTCTTAGCCATTCCTTAAAAAAACTCTCAAATTCTACTTAAACTTTTCTGCTTCTCTCCCTATATACCTTTCAAAAGAATTTTCTAGAAACTGTCCCATCAAATCCTGATTTTTATCAAAATTATGTGTGTACATATATGTGATGGGAAGTCAGAAATTATGCAAAATTCTTCACAAGACTCCCCATAAAGCTAGTTTAAAAGATGTGCTTAATAAATACTTGGGGGAGCCGGGCGGTGGTGGGGGCGCACGCCTTTAATCCCACCACTCAGGAGGCAGATCCAGGTGGATCTCTGGGAGTTTGAGGCCACCCTGGTCTACAGAGTGATATCCAGGACAGGCACCAAAGCTATATGGAGAAACCCAAATATATATATATATATTTGGGGGACTGGTAAGATGGGATAATAGGTAAAGATGCTTGTCTCCAAGCATAGTGATTGAGCCCAGAATCCATATGGTGGAAAGAGAGAATTAACTCCCACAAGTTTTCCTCTAACTTCCACATGCATAACATGCCACATAGGTGTGCACACATGCATGTCCGTGCGTGTGCGCGCGCGCACGCGCACACGTACACACAAATAAATGTAGTACTTTTTAAATTGAAAAGTATTTTGGCTAAATTACAAAGCATTAGCTCTATAATACTCCTAAGGATTCATTTTCTAGAAATGATCTTTGAGACCATAACCTTATTTGCCATCCATAACATCAAAGGGTAAGGACTAGTGTTAATTATTTTCTCTAGGAGGTCAGACCTTCTGGAGGAGCGGCAAATCTTGAGCATACAGTTATAATAGAGCCAGTGTTCCGTGGATAATTACTTATTAGTCATTTGATAGCTAATTTGATTAATATCATTACTATAAACCTTTATGTTGATTTTGTAAAATGCATTACAAGATAGGTCAATATTCTGGCTCTCGTTATATGGATGGGGAAAGAAGATGTAAAAACTTGATCTGATTTATTACCTCAAGGTCATCATCTATAGCAATGATAAAACAAAATAAAAACTCACCCTACCCAATGTCAAACAGAGTGAATAGATATTTTGGCTAACTATGTACTTTACTGAAAATTGAGAAATGCATAGCCAGCAGCATATTTCAGCAACTCTTTCAATGTGCTGGATAAGCCTACAAATATGGAATCTTATTTGCTGGCACATCTATATAAGAAATGAGAAGAACTTAGCCACATCCTACGGATATTAGATGTATTTGTTATAAAGGTTAGGATTGGAGAAGTGGCTCCATGTGTTAAGAGCACTTGCTGCTCTTGCAGAAGACCAGACTTCAATTTCCATCATCCACACTGGACAAGTCCTTGTAACCCCAACTGCAGGGAATCTGATGCCCTCTTCTGATTTTTGTGGGCAACTGCACACACACACACACACACACACACACACACACACACACACACACACAATAAATCCTTTTTTTCTGTTTAATTCTAAGATCACTTAATATACTGATAGGCATTGTGGATTGCCAAGGTAGTGCTATAATATGGAGACTTTCACATTTCATTGACTTACCTGCTACTGATTGCCTGGACTAATCCTCTGTTTCTAATTACGTCTTCATAGTCCCCTATAAATTAAGATAATGAGCCTAGGACTGACTAGATAGCTTTTTCTATTTTACACAACTCTGCCATATACAGACCTTCTCTCCATCAAATACAATGAGCTTGAAAGAAATTTTACATTTTGGACCAACCTATCACGTCACCCATAGATACATATTCTTCATTAGCACTTAATTTAAAACCACACTATGATTTGAAAACATGATTTATGAACATTTGTATTCCAAAAGTAAATTTTGGAAGAAATTTTATAAAATACAGGTGAGTGAGACTGAAAAAAAAAATCAGCTGCAATGTCACCATCCAGGGGTAACCACTGTCCCAGGTTTGGTTTAAAGTTGCCAAGTTGAAAAATGAAAATTCAGGTCTCCTTAAAGCCACAATTGGGTAAATCCCTCATGAATGAAATATGAACCCCAAACACCATTTAAAGTCAAAGGATAAAATACATAAACTTGAGATAAATTCCTTAAGTCTGTGGACCCGCAGGATGCTTTTCCTATGGGTTTTTCACTAGGTCTGACCACACCCTGGGCTTCCATCATCTGAGTTTTCTTCTTCATATTGGACCAAAGCAGTATATAGTGATTTCAAGTGCTCTCCGAAAGCCCCTTCTTTGAAACCCATTAAGTTCTGAACAATTCAAGCATGGCATGGCCTTTATTCACTTTATATCCCTGCGCCTAGTATACAGTAAGAGCTCAGGAATTGCTTTGTGAATGTGCGAAGATGTGTTAAAACAACTTCATCCAGAACCATCTGCAAAGCCTGTCCTCAAGTGTTTCTGAGAGAGGCAGTCACAGCATCCTGTGTGGAACTGCAAGAGATTTGGGGATGTATTTTAATGAGAATGAAAGAGTCTTTTCTGGAGGGTTTCCACTGGAATTATTCTTGCTTCTCTACAAACACATTTTTTTTTTCCTGTTTGGATTCCTTTTGATTTCTTTTCTGCCTTCTGGAAGCCTTGGTAGGGCCCGGAGGCCATGCACGGGCTGAAAGTTCAGATTCACATTGATTTTCACTTGTAATTGTGAAGTTATACTCATTTTCTCATCCATGTCCAAGCCTTCCATTCCTCACTGGTGAAATAAGGGGGTTGAGGTCAATGGCCTCTGCCTTACTCTTCTTCCAGCTTTTGCACTCCAGAATCCACAGATCCTCTCTCTGGCCAAACTAACAGCCCTTAAACGTTTCAAGGGGAAAGAGCCAGAGCTGAAAAGCAATTCATCTCCTGAGTGCGCTGACAGGTGCCTGGGGCAGCAAATCACTCTTGGAAGAACAGGTTCCTTGCTGGTGCTTGACTGCAGCACGGTGGCTGGGAAGTGCAGTGGGTAGAGTGTTCTGCAAGTCCTGCCTGGCAGGCATCCGTGAGATAAGTATACATACTTACACAGAATCCTTACTTCGCCTTTAGAATCTAACAACGTGCTATGCAGACATCCAGGGAAGTCTTTCTAAAGGTAACATTTAAGTCTTTCTTCTAACATTGATACAACGGATTTCTTTTGACATTCCACAGGAGCCCAGCTATCACTTCAGCAGAAATGATTGTTAAAAAAAAAAAGGCTTAGTACTTTAGGCTGTCAGCTGCAGTCTGGGGACTGAGGTGTCTTTGTCCCGGCTAAGAGTTTTTTCAAAGTTATCTGTGTGTAATAGCCAGCACAGTAGCTGCCTCTCTCCGCCAGAACATTTGATGTGTTTAGGCTTGTCTACATCTGATTCATCCTCCTTTCGCATCATAATTGGATGCCGAATTCACAGAAATTGAGAGGAAAAGAGAAAGTGCCTCCCCTGAAGTTTCTGCCTGTCCCCAAATTGCTTTTCACTCAAAGAATCAGTCTCCAGGGACAGACTCCACTCTGCATCTGGACTGGTTTCCCACTGAACAGCCTAGATGAAACCAAAGTCCTTAGCCTACCCTGAAGCAAGGGAGCCCAGGGGCCACGTGAATCAGTTTGACACTCACTCATGGCGTGTGGTTCAGCCCTTCCCTGAACCTTTTTAAAGTTTTTCTAGTAAAAATTACCTTGATTTTTGCCGGCATTGGTAGGAATAGGTAGAAATGGGAATGGGTGCCCCATGGTTAAGAGAGGTTTGAAAGATTCTGCTTGGATCTTCCTGGGCATCTTTCCAAATGCTGAGGTTAGCCAGCTCTCTCATAAGGACTGGGTAGCTCAGGCCTGCCAAGAACATAGGAGACCCGAGCCTAGGCAAGATAGCCCTTCCTTCCCTCCCTCCTACGCAAGGTCAGGTAGAACAATGGTGGGGGAAACTGGTCCACTGAAATGAGCTGGCTGAAAATGGGGTTCAGAAGCCCCAGCCATCCCACCCTCCTCAGTCTGGGCTCATTTGACACACAAGACATGCACACTGCTGCTTGTGAGGGAAGTGTCTGAGTCACCCCTCAGTGTATGGAGGGAAAGTTTGTACCACCTTCATCTTTCCCTCTCCCCTCTCTTCTCTTTCCTCTCCTCCTCCTTTCTCCTTTCTTGTTATCCTCCCTCTCTTCCTTTCTCTAACTTCCACCCTCACTTCTTTCTCCTTCCTCCTGTTTCCTTCTTCCTGGATCTAAAGGAGTCACCCTCTCCCTTCCTATGATAGTATAAAGGAAACCATTATCATGGATTAGTTATTTAACCAATCTCCAGCCAATCAAAGGCTGCTTATAGTATTTACTGATCTACACACTAGTGTGTCAAATTAGTAGTATGACTAATTGACACAGCGCCCAGGAAACAAAGGTTGGGTGCTGTATGGAACTGGAACAAGTGGTCCAAAAGCGTAAAACACTTACACGATAAGGCTTCCTTTCCCAACTTAGTAATGGCTGTGGTTTATTTTCCCACAAGCCTTCCACTGATGTTTTTATGTAGAGAGCCTTAAGTCAACTCCCACATCAGGAAACAGATTTTCAGTGCAATCTGGTGGGAACCTCTACATCACTAAAGGTGCAGTCCCAGTTGCAGACAGTTGAAGTGGTTGACCCTGGTGAGGCAATCAGAGTATGACCTTGATTGACACCACCTTCCTCACTCACCTGCTGTAAATTGCCTTGATGAGTGAGCTCCCTAAACACCATGCACTGCTTTCCTATTCTGACATGGAGATCATAACATGTGCCTCATAAGGCTATTGTGAGGACCAAAGAACTAGTGTCTCTTCTTTTCTCTTTGTCTAGGCTGAGCAATCGCTATTGAACATCTGTAATTGGCCTGCACGTAGATTGTATGAGCTCTTACCCCTACATGGACACTGTGTGTGACCTGTGGGTAATGTGAAAGTTTAACTCATTGCAGAGCAGACATGTGGAGAAAATGGGTGCTATAAGTATCAGGTGACCCAGTCCTGGTCAGAGAGTTGGTGAAGACGTTACCAAGTCTCATCAGGGATAGAATGTGATGGGAAAGATCTTTCCACTGTAAATGACACCTTGGATTTTGTGATTCTATCTAAGAGTTATTCCTTTGACTGAAAGTCTTTGTTCCTATAAAAGCAGATAGTCCAAAGAGAACAGCGTATGAAATCTTTTCCATGTGCAGAGTTTGGTTTTAGTTGTCCTCTTATTCTCTATAATGCGCTCTCTCTCTCTCTCTCTCTCTCTCTCTGACTGTATGAAATGTCACATGCTCAGATCCATCCATTTAATAGAGCTCTAAAGCTGATAACCTGAACCAAAATGCACATTTTTGGTATTTTCTTTTTCTTTTTTTTTGCAGTAATTTCAAAGGTGTAACTGAGCTTAGCCATAAATTGCTGGTTTTAGCTCTGCGTGGCAGGCAGCATTTGATCACTGACAACTTTGTTTTCCTCATTGTTTCCTGACTAAAATCCCCACAGTCTCTATAAATATGTAAATTACCAAAATCACTAGTTTTCCATTATTTCTGCCCCTAAGCTGCTTAAAATGTTTCTACACTCCTTCATATGCAGTGCAAAACAGAGCAGCGGGCGACTGCTGACTTTGGCTCCATTATCAACCCTCTATTTAGCAACTACTTGTTTCAAAATTTCTGATAATAACTTTTCCCCTGGGGTGGGATCCACATCCTGTGCAGATGTGGGCAGAGGCCAGACTGGACCAATCCTATAACATGAAATGCAAAGATGGGTGTGTGCTTGTTGAAGACTCTAGAAAATCTCATGCTACAGACAAGACCGGCTGTGAAGTCCGGTTTTGTGGTAGGATGCAATTGGTTTGATTTTTATTACTATTTCTTCAGCTGTAATGAACTTCAAATGGTGTCTATTGAGATTTACTTTCCTCTCCTGATTCACTGGCCATTAAGTTAATCTGTCATGAGATGGAACATTGAGTCTCCATGTGGGATAGTACCACTTTGTGGCAGGGAAGGAAAAAAATGTACATCTTGTATATATTCATATAGACTTGTCCAGACTTACATGTGTGCATATATCTGGGGGGAACCCAATGGAGGCAGATTGAAAAGGGACGAAATAGTAGGAAAGGGTCATTGATGTGGAATGACTATAGAAAGGGTCCTGGGATATGTTTGCACAGTTCAAACCCTTGTGCCAAGGAAGAGAAATCTATTCTAGTTATTGCTGCACAGCAGGTCTGGGGCAATCCTGAGAATGAAAAGTGTATACTGTCCGAAGGTATTTAACTAACCATCAAGAAGGTAACCAACATGACTATGTCGAATTATTTGTTTGTTGGGTTTTTTTTGTTTTTTGGTTTTTTTTCCATTTGACTGGAAAGTTTTTTCCCAGCCTTTTACTCTAGGGTAGTGTCTGTCTTTGAAGTTAAGGCAGCAGAAGGATGGATCCTGTTTTTGTATCCATTTTGTACCCCTCCATTTTTTTTTTATTTTGCAATACAATTCAGTTCTACATATCAGCCACGGATTCCCTTGTTCTCCCCCCTCCCGCCCCCCTCACCTTTCCCCCAGCCCGCCCCCCCCCATTTCCACCTCCTCCAGGGCAAAGCCTTCCCCACAGACTGAGATCAACCTGGTAGACTCAGTCCAGGCAGGTCCAGTCCCCCCCTCCCAGGCCGAGCCAAGCGATCCTGCATAGGCCCCAGGTTTCAAACAGCTGACTCATGCAATGAGCACATTATATAGATATTTATTTGAAGATAGAATGCATCCATTCTCAGGGGTATCCAGCAGGCTTATAACTTTGTAAATGGAATGGTACCTGGGCTACAGACTCTGTGGAATTGTGCAGACAAACTGGAGAATGTAAACTTCCTCCCTTTCCTCCTCTGTTAGCATCATTCTCTCTGCCTGGAACAGCTGCTTTGACTCCACCCACTTTTCTAATATTAAAATGAGGCTCTTACACACACACACAAAAAAAAGAAAAGTGTATACTGTCAATACCAGATGCAGAACAGGCCTGTGCTAGACATTCATCAGCACTGGGCCTTGCTGTGGATGGCCTAGGACCCCATCAATCTGGGTTTATTTGAATCCTAAAGGCCACTGTGTATACCCAAATCCTAGAAGAATCTACATTAAACCTAAGTCAGTACTGCACAGTCTCGCTGGAATGAAAGCGCATTATATTCATGTGCAACTTCACCCCCTGAAGGTCTGCATGGTATCCAAGAAAAAGAGCGAGGCCAAGATATTGATGGTAGGGATCCTTACTTGGCATATTAGAAGACAGACTCAAAGAAATTAAATACGACATCATTAGTGGGAAATAAGTGAACTAATACTAGCAAACTGTCTCATGCTCCAGCTGTTCTTGAAGATATAGTCTTACTGGAACGGCCACCTTATTTGTCCCCATATGGTCTGTAATGGTTTTCACACTGCGTCATTAATGTTGACTAGTTGTGACATGAACCTTATGGTCCTAAAAGCCTGCAATGCTTACTACTATCTGGCTGTTTACAGGAAGTTTGCCAACCAAGACTCAAGACACAGGTCCCCCAGGTCTGCCCATTCAGCCTGAAGTGAGGAAGCTAGTTCATGATGCATCCAAGGAACTTGTCCAGTGATGATGTGGACCCAGAGCCCATTGTTTAGGACATCTGTTACCTCCATGTGGATGTATTTAGCCCTCTATCATTTTGTTGTATGGTGATATCTTTGTAGAAAAGTAGACTCTTTGATGGGATTCTATTTTCTTCCATAGGACTCCAGGTAGGTACTATCCAATCCCTCCAGGACCATTTCCCGGTGGAATAAAAACAAGTGTGATCAACAGGTCTCTTTTTAAGTTCTTTGTCACTACACGTGTCCCATTTAAGTAACAGATATTCCCTCAGATGGCAAGAACCAGTTTCTCAGAATGAATGGTATCTCTGAGCTGTGCCCAGTTCCCATCAGTTGGACGATTTTGCTCAAACTTCTTTCTCTCTCCCCACTGGCAATTAGATGGTAGCTGGCAAGGGCTGTTTGGGGGAGGGGATGTCTCAGAAAGTCCCCCTGCGATTATTGGCTGAGGGATTGTTGAGAGGAGGAGTCAGAGTGTGTGAGAAGGGAACTTCCTGTTCTGCTAGGGTCCTGGTGCCCCTACCTCCTGCTGCTTGCTTCTGTGTTCTCTCCCTGCCCCCAGCCATTCCCTTGGTGGTGACTCTAATTATTGCTGGGTAGGTGGGTAAAAAATGCCACCAAAGAAAGACTTAGGACTCACAGAAAGAGAAGTTGAAAATCCCTCACAGAGAGCTCCCTTATAAAGCTTGTATTGCATGTAAGATCTCGTGCAAGTAAGTTAAAAAAAAAAAAAAAAAAAAAAAAAAGATTTCCAGGTCCGCTCATGCACAGGGTGCTAAGCCAATGAGGTCATTTATTTTAAATTCTCCAGACAGTACAATAGAGATGAATGAAGCTGGGTGATTTGTGCAGGCCAATCTATTTGCATTTTAAAAATAGAAAAAGAAGATGTTTTCTTCCACCAATACAACAAAATCACAGATAATTAATACGCCATTAAGTTTTCTTTGTAGAAATATCAGTTTTACAAACAGATTTCATAATTATATCTTCATTTATTAGTATGCTCAACATTCTAGTGCATAAAACGTGAATCTTTTCTGTGCCTCTTTGGCACAGATGGTACTAATTGTCAATGCTAGTCATATTTTCAGAGACAGAATTCATCTCTTGGTGATGTTTTCTTTTTAAAAAAAATTGAATGTTCTGTCAAATGTTACACAATCTCCTTCATGGTAGGTGAACATTATACATCGTTGATGTAACCTGTTGCCTAGGGCAAAATTGTTTCTTCAAGGCTTCTGTGTGACTGAACAGAAATGCTTATGAAAGATAAAATTGTGGAATTTATTCTTGATCTCCTTCTCTTAAAAGGTTCCTAAGGAGGGGGCAGGGAGTTTCCTTTGGACGTTTCTGACCACATGACCTCATGGGTAAAGCAGCATCTCATGGTACAGCCAAGGTCAACGTACAGAATCCTCCTGGCCTGATTTCTTGTCTGGCTGCCTCAATTGCCTTTAAAAACAAGGATCTGTGCATCAACCTAGCCAACCGCCAGGCCTTCTGAATGAGATGAGCATATCAGCTAACAAGTGGTGTGGGGGTGGACTTTGCAGGCCTCTGCTTCCCTTACAAGCCAAAGCACAGCAGCCCAGGGACCAACCAGTAGGATGTCACTGATGGTGGTCATAGAGCTCAAACTGGTACCCAAGTGAGGCTCCACTACTACTGTGACCTAAGCAGCAAAATAGCACTGCCACCTCCAGTCAGCCCTTCCCCTTGGAGACTCCAACATCAGCTTTCTTAGAAATGCCTTTCTGTGGGTGAAAACCCTTCTTTTATTATGCATGTTTGAAGATTCATGGAGTCACCTTCTCCTAGTGACTTAACTTCTGTTGTACCACTTCTGTTCTGTGTAACAAACCATCCCCAGAATGTGGTGACGTGGGATAATGCTGAGATGCTGTTCATGAACCCATGTGTCAGGTGAGTGGCTGATCTCAGGTGGTCCAGCCATGCATCCCCCATCAGCGATTCTGATGACTTGGAAGGATCTCATTCATTATTTGGTGATTGATGGTTGAGGATGATGACGAGACTGGGACATCTTTCTTGTTATGGACTATTTTGGCCAGGTTTTTCCCATGTGATAGTGACACAGTTCAATGGGTGAGTGAAGAAAACATTCAAGGTCTCCCCCTTGATGCTTCCATATGAAAGTGGAACACCGTTGCTTCTTCATTCTTTTGGTGAAATCCTATTAAAAAGTCACTCCAAAAAACAAATGAGAAAGTGTTTATTTATGGAAGGAAAATGTGTGTGTAAACAAGGTGCTCACACATATAAGATTTTTTACTTACTACCTCATCCTAGCTCTATCTTTAAATGAGGCAACTGGGGCTGTATCCCGTTAACTAGATCCAGTAACATGGGGGAAAGAAATTTTATAAATGGCATAATTGAGCAATTAAGAAAATTGGAACAAAGACAATAGAGAAGAATTTTGTACCAATGTTAAATATATTGAAAGCTCTCTTTTTAGTAAGAACACAGTCTAGTCTCATGAGATACATTGTCATATACTGTTGAAGTATTGCTCTTTCTCTAAGAGTCTCATTGCCATCATAGAGCAAAGATAACCTTGGTCCAGTAGTCATGGTAACAAAATAAGCAGAACAATATAATGATAGCTAGGCCTTTGGTAATTGAAATGGGCTCTTTTCAATCTCTAGAAGAGGGAGGAGGGTCTGAGAACCATCACTTTGGATCTCAGCCATCACTTCCTCCTGTTGCCAGCTGCATGCATACACAGGTGGAATTCTATGATGTGACATCAGTGAGGTATTTACCAAAATGAGGTGGGGTAATGTTGGCTACTTTTAGTCAATTTGACTAAAATGGAGTTACCTGAGAAAGAGGGAACCTCAGTTGAGAAATTGCCACCATCAGTCCAGCCTGTAGGAATGTGTAGATAGCATTTCTTAATTAGTGACGGATATGGAAGGACTCAACCCTTGATGGAGGATGCCACTCCTCCACAGATGGTTCTGGATTGTAAAAGAAAGCAGGCTGAGCAAACCTAGATGCAATCCAGTAAGCACCATTCTTCCATGGTCTCTGCTTCAGTTCCTGCCTCCAGGTCCCTACCTTATATTTCTGCCTCAGCCTCCTTCCAGGATGGACTATGACTTGTAAGTCAAAGAGACCCTTTTCCACTAAAGTTGCTTTTGTTCACAATAGCTAGTTGTCACAGGCACCAAGAAGTAAAGCAGAACAGGGCTTTTCAGTGAGTCTGTTAGTTTTGAGTCATCTATGCTCATGTAAGTGGGCAAATAAACACATTGGTTCACCAAGCTGGGGGTGGTACAGAGTAGTTCCATTACTTAGTCTTTTGTTGATGCCCTGTCTGGGGTGAACGGTCATTTGTTCATGTCTTCCCCAGGCAAAGGATTATGCTGTATGATGGACCTTCAACTGATTCTTGAACCACAATGGTATTTAAGTTTTGTATTTATAACAAGACAAGGGATATTATGAACGTGAGATAGTAGATAGGACACATTAGGTGAATCTTATTTTGCATTTTTTTCTGTAAATTTAAAATTATTTCTAACTGAAACGAAGTGAAAATGTTTTTTTAAAAGACAAGTAAGCTTGATTCTGATCTACCATCTGCTAGTTGTATAACCTAGTCCTCTTAACTTCTGTCCCCTCACTAGTTAAGGAAGAACATCACTTTACCTTCTCCTGATGATAAGGCAACGTATGTCACATGATTGGCAAAGTGCCCAAGACTACACAGTAGACATTCCATAAATGACCGATTTCTAATCCACATGGAATCATACTCAGATTGTCTTCTACGGAACTGCTTTGCTAATGGTAACCATTTTTTTATGTTAGAACAATCTGAAAGCTCTAAGAAAACAGTGTGTTTTATAACTGCAAACGATTAGCAAGTAGTGAGCCCAGAGCTGAACTGAATTAAGGGCAATCCACAGTCTAGTCCAAAGGTGGGAAAAACAAAACTGATCAGGTGCTGTGCCTGCCCTTTGACAAACTGATCTAAGTTGTTCATTTACTTATCCATCTAATGGCCAAGGAGAAAGCCTACCAAGGCATAGCATCTTCTAAAACTACTGGTTACTAATATGTGTTCACTGATCCAAGTGTGTACACCACCCCAAGATCTAAGACCATAGAGAGTAAGGCTGTGAGCTATGTTTCCACAGAGATCTTTTTTTGCCATGGTAAGGTCCCTGTGTTCTTTTAGAATGTGAGTTATAACTTCTGGGCCATAATGTTTTTTAAGATTTGAAGTGAGTAATCATGTCCCTGAAGTTAAATTCTCCAAGACCTAACAGAAACAAACACCAGAAGGCAGTAAGTGTCACCATATCCTACTGATTTATGGCAGGGAAAGAGAATGAGATTTATAACCCTGGCACACAGCAAATATTCATTGGCATTAGCATTCTGAATATTCATGTGTCGCTGCTCTTTCATCTTAAATATCTCCTTTTAGTTTTTTGGAGAGAAAAAAAAAGTAACGCTTTTCCTTTGGAAAGACTTGACTATATTTTCTGACTCAATGTGAATTATAAATTTCCAATTTTATTTTATTTTATTTTATTTTGGTTTTTCGAGACAGGGTTTCTCTGTGTAGCTTTGCACCTTTCCTGGAACACACTCTGTAGCCCAGGCTGGCCTTGAACTCACAGAGATCCGCCTGGCTCTGCCTCCCGAGTGCTGGGATTAAAGTCGTGCGCCACCACCGCCCGGCTTAAATTTCCAATTTTAAAGTTGGCTTTTATTTCGTTTATTTACTTACTACTTGTGATGCTTGGGACTGAACACAGGACCTTTTGTGTTCTGACTTCTAAAATGTGTTCCTGGATTTTCTTTGCCTTCGTCTTTAACTTCTTCAGAAGTGTTTTTGAAGGTATTTGAAATTGTACAATTTCACAGCTAAAGAAAAACTGAAGAGATTGTCTTACCTGTTGTCTTTTGAGACGGGAGAGGTGGGGTGACCTCACAGGGGTTGATGGTTAGTGACAGGCAGGATCGCACTGAGGACCCAGTGCCCCCTGCAGAGGGCTCTTATTTTTAGTATTACGCCTGATTTTTCACTAAATCCTTTTATAGCCGTTATTTAGTCCTTTGTAATTAGATTTAATGTTCACCGTCTCTTTGAATGTAAAAATCACTTGAGGCAAATTATTAGTAGTGTGTAATTGAAAAGGCTGTCAGCTCCAGAACTTTCCCTGCAAATTTCCCTCAACAGTATTTGCACTCCATGGAGCTGGCACTGGTAAGAGGAAGAAAGTGAGCAGGGATGGTTTGGATCCAGAGTGTGTTTTCTCTTGTCACATCCAGGAGGGCGGCACCGTGATGGACAGCTTGAGTCCCGGAGTAGTGTGTCTTCTCGGAAACAGTAAGAAAACGTCATAGGCCTGCAGCAATGAGTTAGACAGGCCCAGAACTAAAATCTATCTTACCCCCGACAGCTGGGACAGCCACTGTGTTTTTATCTCTACTATACATTTTTACAGATAGAAGAAACCAGAAAATATTTTTAAAATCTAAGACCTGAGTTGATTCAACTCCAGAGTTCAGGCAACCTAACGTTTAATAATCGCTAATGACATATTTATTGCAGCTCTTCTGAGGTGGCCACTGGTCTAGAGTAAGAGAATATCTATTAGCTAATGCCCAGATGGGTAAACTAACAAGAAATTGCAATCAGAGGGCAAAGCATCCCTGGAGCTTCTTATATACTCGATTCTGTTGTTTGTTCCAGAACACTTTTCTGGAACAAAAAGGAGAAGGCTAACACACACACACACACACACACACACACACACACACACACACACACAATTATAACAACAAATGTGTGAAAGAAATTATAAAACAGAATAATAACACGGACTGGGGTGTGGCTCAGTAGTAGAGAACTTGCTTCACATGAGCAAGGCCCTAAGCTCCATCCCCAATAACAAACAATTGTGTTTTCCTTTCTATTTGTTTCCTGTGAGTAGATCCACCATCTCCTATAATGTCCTAGTTACACCTATTCGCTGCCCCCCCACCTCCCAGAATTCTTCGGTGCCCTGCCCTTATCTTTGGCACAGCATTCAGGATGGGGCTAATGTTGTTTCTTGGTCACCCTGCCTCCCTCCTCCCATAGACCCTCTCTGCAGTGTCTAAGGAAACTGCAATAATTTAAATAGTTGCAATCATTTGCATGCATTTTTGTATGATGCTATTGTTATACTTTTTGTCATGTTGGAGAAAGAGAGTTTGGGTATGTGCGGGTTGTTAGGAGAAAGTTCTCCAGTTTTGTTTTGAGGCTAAAGATGAGTCTGCCCCCTTTCAAATTCTCAAATATATATAATCTGTGTCTCAAGTTTCTTATTCAAATCTTATGGCCAGCACTTGGGAGGCAGAGCCAGGTGGATCTCTGTGAGTTTGAGGCCAGCCTGGTCTACAGAGCGAGATTCAGGACAGGCACCAAAAACTACACAGAGAAACTCTGTCTTGAAAAAATAAAAAAAAAAAAATCTTATGACTATGAGTGTGGGTAGGGTGAGCTAAGTGAATAAGGATATTTTTCAGATAGTAAAATGGAATTCTCCAATCAGTTCTGCTGTAATTAAATTAGAATTTAAAGCTAAAAACCCAGACGTTCAATGATGTGTTCAATAACTCGTGCTGGGATCTCCTCTTTCAGTAATGCTTATCTTTCCAAGGGGCATAGTTAATTTCTTCAGTTCTCTGTAAATTATTACAGAAATTACAAATCTACTAGAAAATCCATACAACTAATTGTAAATTAATAGATTCCTAAGTGTGAAGGAGCGGGTAATAATGTAGATGAGTTCTGCAAAGCTCATGGCCATCCCAGCATCAAGGGCTGGGGGGCTCCAGCTGCCTCATGTGACATCTTCAAGTATAAACACATTTCTTCCTCTCCCCTACCTCGCCTCACCCACCCCCTCACTTCCCACTGATTTAGTCTGCTACCACTGAGAATAACATTTCCATTAGCCACCTACTGTTAAATCGCAAAGTAACGATGATAAAAAAAAATCCAACATGCAAACAAGCCAATAGAGGAGCAAACTGGGGTTACTGCCTGTCTCAAACGTTGTGTGTGGGGTGTTCAAGCACAAGGAAAACAACAGGCAAGCTTAAATACATTGTATCTAATAGGGAGCTCCAGCTTGTGGATTTGTATGAAGTACAAATCCGAATACTGTGGGTATATAATCATTGAGTTGATATGCTGAACAAATACACTTCATTGTTTTGTTTTGTCTGTGGTGCCTTGAATTTTAGCATAGGATTAGATGGTTATTTCTGTGTATACGCCACATCATTGCCAATCAATTTGGGGTAATTATGGGCTTGTCAATAGAAAATCACCAATTATCATAATCATGTTGAGATAATCAATGAGGGTGCCAAGGCCTTGCTATGTCCTGTGCATTTGGATGACTGCAGAAAGAAACTATGTAAGACTGGGTTCATTCAGCACTACACAGTTGACGGAAGGCTTTGCTATTGCATTTTTTGTTTGGATAGGAGTAGGTCAGGGCAGATGTTACTCACATTCTGTAGATGAGAGAACTAATTCGGAGAGGTTGAGAAACCTGTGTCTACAACTAGCCGCTAGTTAGCATGCTTGCTCCGGGGCTGATTGTCTCATTAGGGTGAGGCTGGCATATAGAAGCCAAGCTGAGTTGTGGGGTCAGGAAATCAAACTGATTTCACTTTCACAGATGCCCAGAAGGACACCAGCTACATGAGAGTCAGTTCATTACTGTGGGGAGCTCTGCTGAGCACTATGGAATGCATAAGCATCTTTGGAAGCTGCCTATGACACTGGAGACCCCTGTCATTTGATGAAACAAGACAGTGCCCCCACACTTTTCAAAAACTTCTCCTGGGAGGTATTAGCTCTCTTAGAGAGTACCTGTTCTAAGGTCATACTGTTTCCCGTTGTGATCAGTAGGAGCAGAAGAACTTTCTGCTCATGTGAGGAGGAAGCTTTTATTCTTCCTGGTGCAGAAGGGTGTTCTGTGTGAGACAGAATGTGATCATAAATTATCTGTTCTTTCTTATCCTTTGAGAATACTGGGTGGTGGCTTAAGTATGTAGATGGTTTGGGTTCAGGGTTGAGGAGCTAAAGGGAGAACTCATTGGTTTAGAATATGCACTGGTCTTGTAGAGGACCTGAGTTCAGTTTCCAGCACCCACATCAGGTGGTTCACAACTGCCTGGAACTGTATCTCCAGGGATTCAAGGCCCTCTTCTAGATTCCTCCCACTTCTGTACTCATATACACATGCAAACTCACAGACACACACACACACACACACACACACACACACACACACACATACACACACACACACACACATAAATATACATAACTTAAAAATAATAAAAATAAATATTTGAATAAAAACAAAACATGGCTTTATTATAAGAAAAATGGGACGTGATGATTCTCTTACCTCAGATGAAATCAGAGCCTCTCCTTTTTGTGACCCTCCAGCACCAAACACACATAGACTTTGTATTTATATTTTATTTCTTCTCAGTTTTCAAAATTATTTACTACAGATAGAATTTTTCTTTCCTCCTTTGTAGAGCCTATGCTCAGTAGAACACGGATCCAAAATCCAAGGCTCTGCCGGACAAGCTAGCTCCCTCCCAATTTTACCGTACCTATTCCATATCATCTTGTTGAATCTCAAAATGAACACTGTAGAAATTAGTCTTTGGACTGTTTGAATCGCATTGACAAAGTCACTTCTTTGTTTGATGCCATGTGTTTCTGAACAAGAAATGGGGAAAAATCAATAAATTCATATTCAACTTACAGAATGTCATAAAAGTTTTTATTGTGCTTCAGAGCAAAGAGGCAGACTGCCAGTCTGTTGTTGCTGATAAGAATGTTCTTTGAATTCCAATTTTACTATGCATTTCTCTTTATTGTACAAAAGCCCATGGCAATCAATGAGACTTTCATATTTGGTTTCATCAGCATTTGCATATCAAAAATATTCAATGATGCTGTGATATATCACATAAAAATATACAGTTCAACATGCATAGTATTTTTCCTGGCATTTTTTAATGAAAAGACACCTTAAAGCAACACTTTGTTTGTGTTCTAAATGTTTTCCAGAGCAGTCCTCCACATCTATCTTTCATTTCTATTTTACATAAAGAGATAGAAAAATGCAATAATGTGATTTTTTTTTATAATAGCATTGAATTAGTCTCTTTCTTCTGGAACGTTAAAATCACTTTTCCATTGCCTTGTTTTAGCATTATATATGGCGTATTTGTAGACTAGGAGAATAGCAGCATCTCTGTTTTATAAGTGAGCAAAATGGAGCATAGAGGTGTTGGTAGGCAAGAACAAAGGTCTACACCAAATACTTCAGTGAAGACAGGGTCGTGTCAGCGAGCTGGAATCTAGGGTGGTCAGATGGGAAAGATCCAAGTCAAGCCCTGTTGACTACCCTGAACTTGGCTCATATGCAAGTGGTCTCACCCACGGCATCCAGGAGTGTCGGTTTTACTCAAATACTCACAGAATGACAAGCAGGTATGTCATTAGAAGTCTTTGGGGGAAATTTTACTTTTCCTAGCTACCAACTAGAAAATAACACTTCAGTCACATAGATAATAAAATTGTCTTTCTATTATATCTTTTTTTTTTCTTTAAACAAAGTCTTACTGTATAGCCTGGACTAGCCTTACGTTTGGGATTCTCATGCCTCAGCCTTATGCTGTAGTTTAGGAATATTGGACCACATCCAGCTCCCTCTCTTTCTTCTTGAAGTGAAAGCAGAGTTGTAGCAGATTTTATTGAGTGTAGTGTGTGTGTGTGTGTGTGTGTGTGTGTGTGTGTGTGTGTGTGCATTGGGATGGGGCGGGATGAAGTTAATCTTAGGGGAAGATGTACATACCATACCCACCCCACCAGCTGCACTTAGCCTCAGAGAATGTTGGTGTGCATCTACAGTACACACCCAGACATAGAATGTTGGTGTGTCTCCACAGTACACACCCCGACAGAGGCTGCTGTTGCCGTTGTTGAACATGATGTAGATGACTATCCAGTGACTGCTGTGTTTTAACTGGTTTCTGTGACAAAAATCACTGTGATATTGCCAAATCACCCTTTTATATTTCACATTATAAAAAGAGTAGGCATACTTCTAGGGAGGCAAAAGCTGAACAAGACCCATACTAGGACAACAGGAGTCAGCCCTTCAGTGAGTGCCTGTGTCTCTAACCAGGCACAGGGCCATATGACGGCTTACATGGTTGCTTCAGATCTCTTTCTCCTTTGGGACAATGGACACACAGAAGAAAGAGAAGTACCAACAATCACCTTAGACACAAGATTTGGCAAGTCATGGTCATGAAACTAGAGTGGAGGATATGAAAGCAGAGTCTGTTCATTCAGATTGGAAGGTAAAAGTGGTGGTGGCCTTCCAACACATATGTGGATATGATGTGGAGAAGGATGGAATGAAGGAAGAGCAAAGTGGGGAGTCTTTGGAATTTATTGGGGGAGTTGGCAAATGGACATAAAATTACTGTGTTACTGTAGAAAGACTCCTAAATAAGGAACTTCACATCCCATGCTGCTTAATATTTAGGATGGAGATTGCAGCAGATGAGGGATCTGGAGCTGAGACACCCTTCCTTGCTGTCTAATGTCAGGCAAATGACTGTTCTCTCTAAAATTAGTTCTCTTTAGGGTTTTCAGAGGCCCTTTGTTATTCTAAACAACATAAACTTCCATGACACCTCAGAATAACCCAGATAAATGTAAATGTCACTTTGTTACACCCAACATTAAAAGTGACAGAAATTACAAGAACTACTTAAGGACATCAGTTCTACCATGAGCTCAAATTGAGACTATTCGTTATAAAGCAGAGAAAATACGCCTGGTCCATGTTTCAGGAACCACATCACCCCAAAGGAAAGGTGTCAAAAGGCAGCAGGTTATGTGCTGAAATAGGAAATATTGCTTGGTTGCAAATGACCTTTCATAGATCATTCACTTACTGGTTTTGCTCTCACGGTACTTAATACTGCCCTTTAAAGGTCACTGCTGTGGGTGTGCCCATGGGCGCTTCCTAATATATGCCTCTGATTTACTTCTTCCCCATAAAATACACCCTCTGATGAGGCAGGGTGCGCAATGCCCTTACCTACTCTGAGTGTGGTGGGAAACACATTCACTCTTGGACTATAAGCATAGCATGTTAAAGATAATGGGGGAAAGGAAACAGAAAAGAACATTTTGATGCACAGCTTCACTATTTGCACTGATAAGGGAATGAGTTCATTGTGGTTTGACTGTGAAATGGCCCCCATAGGCTCATGTTTGAACACTTGCTGCCCAGATGCTGGTGCTGGTTTGGAAGACTGTGGAATCTTTAAGAGGTGCAACCTTGCTGGAGGAAGTAGTTCACTGGTGGTGGGCCCTGAGGCATTATGGGTTGGTCCCTCTTCCTATGCATGTTCAACTTCCTGAGTGTGAGTGCAATGTGACCGGCCAGCCTCCTGACCTGGCACCATACCTTCCCTGTCCAGTGCCGTATTTTCCCTACCATGATGGATTGTATTTCTCTGCAAGTGTAAGCCAAAATAAACCCTTTCTCTCTTATGTTGCTTTTGTTGGGATATTATGTCATAGCAACAGAAAAAGAAACTAATATAGAAGTCATTCTAGAAATGGAATTTTCCAGAAAGCTAGAAATATTAGCTGTATAGTAAAACATTATAGCTTTGAAAACACTGAACTCTTTGTAGAGTGTACTAATTATGCCCTGTGTCCATAATGGTTAGCTCTTCACCATCAACTTGCCACACCTAGAATCATCTGAGATCCTTAATTGAAGAAGTATCATGTTGGCCTACGGGGATGTCTGTGGAGGATTGTTGTAATTAGTGACTGATGTGAGAAGACCCAGCACACTGTGGGTGACATCATTCCCTAGGCAGGGAACCCTGAACTGTGTAAGAATAGAGCAAAAGCAGCAAGCCAACAGCATGGGTGCATTCATTTCTCTGTGCTCTCGGCTATGAATGTGGTATGACATCATCAAGCTTCAAGCTCCAAGCTCCTGCCTCTGTGACTTCCCTGCAAGGATGAACTATGATCTGGGATTGTGAGCCAAATAAATCCTTCTTCCTGGGTTGCTTTTGGTTAATGCGTTTCATCAGAAAATAAGTGAAACTAGGGCAAGCTCTGTGGTTCCAGCAACAGAGCAGCCTTTGAGTGAACATTGTGCCTTTTATTAATTCTTTTGATTGTGAGGTCTCTTTTGTGAATGTCTTCAAGTCAGGCTAACCATTGTGGAAGAGACCTCTGACCAGAAGGAAGGTTTCCTTTGGGAAAGGGGATACAGGTGAGATACAATGAAGAAGTAAAACCAAAGAATAGGTCATAGTTCCAGACAGGTTAAAGGTGCTGATGGGTGTCAAGTCAGCTGGCTTAGAATCCTTCCAGAAGGAAATCAGAGGTCTCCAGTGCTTTTATCTCTCTATACCTGGTAGCCAGCAGTAGGCAAGATAGATGCAGTGGAAGTGGTGTCCTCTCGTATCACAGTCTCCAAACAAGCAGGTCTTGGATGTAAGGACCCTGGGCCCTTGGCAAAGCCAGTACTCCAGTTGTCAGGCAAGAGTCTTTAGGCCCTTGGCTTTGAAGACTTGGCAATTCTCTAATCTCTCCTGAGGGATGGCCTCAAGGTTCTTTTCTCTAGTTCTTTATGATCCTTCATCAACTCTCCACTTTCTTAGTATGCCTCTCCTTTGGCTTCCCTCCCATTTCCTGCCCTGACTGCTCTCAAAGTATTGCTCTCCCTCTTCACTTTCTTCTACAACCCAGTGGCTACTACTTGGATAACTCAGGGTACCTGCCTCTGCTGGGATCCTATTCAGGAGCCAGGGTGCAAGACAGGGCACCTGGCACTTCTTGGGAGCCTGGACTTAGGATGAACAACTGAGTATCTGGGTGCCAAGACTGACCAGGATCATCCAGGCATGGGTGTCTGCAGTGGGCAGAATCTGAATAGGTGGATGATTCCTGGTGAGCAGGTGATCCACTGCATCTTCATCTCTCAAGCTTCAGTTGCCTGGAGACTGTTCTTGGAAGCCATGGCTTGAGGTTTCCACACTGGTTGCTGGAGGATGAGAGCTTGACTGTTCAAGAGTCTACCGACAGGAATCAGAATCCAGGAGTGAGCCTTTGAGACCACCTTTGAGGAGAGTGGGCCAAGCCACCAAGGGTCCTGCTGACTGCCACTGCACTCTGAATGTTACCAGCTCAGACCACGCTGCCAAATGTAGCAAGAGAAGACCACTTGAGAAAAGATGTTATTGGCACTGGTATTACACCCCCAGGGGAGGCATAACAAGAGAACGTTTCCCAGCTAATTCACTGAAGGACTCTAAACAGCTTGCTTAAAAGCCAGGGAATGGGTGTTTGGACCAATTACAGCCATTGTCTCTGGACCCAATCACAACTTGGCCTCAATAGCAACAATCTATTAGCAGATGTCTAGTACCAGACACAGGAATCCACCCATCAAGAGAAGGGCGCCCCCTCTGGCCAACATAGAAACAGTTCACTGAGGCTCCCTATAGCAAAAACTCTGCACAAACTTCCAAAACAGTGCTGGCTGCAGATGTGCATTCAGGAGCCCAGGCACAGAGCTGCAGTCTCTGTGCAGTTGTCTCCAGGAGCCCATGGAGTGTTTGAGAGAGCTGCTGCTGCTGGCATAAGCGTGGTCCAGGCTGGAAGTTAACTGATAGTCCTTTTGCTCAAGGCAGCTCAGGCTGCAAGAGAGCCCAGCAACTGCCTCAATAGGGAGTCAAATTGTCCCATCTCTAACATCTTCACTTATATATATGAAAGGAACATTAGAAGGGGTGTTTACAATATAAACTGAAAGAACTAACCATTAACCAAAACAGCAATTTAAAGAGATAGTTTATAATGTTTAACACTGTCCAGTGCCCGGAGAGAAGTGAGTCCCCTATCTCAGAGGTGCTCAGCAAAGTCTAGAGGTGACAAGAGGTTCAATCAATGGATGACAAAATAGGGGGTGGGGATAGGGACAGCAGCAGAGAGATGCTTTGGGAGCATGCTTTTTTTATGGTATGGGTGTTGTCCCTTGGGCTCTCACATACCAATTTGCAGGTTGGCTAGTCTAAAGAACAAAAGAGCAAAGGTTGGAACTTATCCACATGACTCTGGTCTTGAGCATTAGGTTTTGCTATCAGTACCAGCCATTGGGATGTCTGGGGGTTTGGGAGTCTGAGAGGGGAAACAAATGTGCTGAATTGAAAACAGTCATACAGGGGTGGGAAGTTCTACTGAGACCAAAGGTAAAAGGGTATGACTAAACTTCAAGTGGCTTGTACTTGCTTGAAAACACACGTCGAGGCAGTGACGGTATCATGAACACCTAAGATGCTGCTTTTTAGTGGTTTTAGCTTATAATGTAATATGTGCTTTTACACATACATACACACACACACACACACACACACACACACACACACACACCCTGAGTATCTCTCTTATAACTGGCCTATTCCAGGATTGGAATAGACAGATGCAAACCTTGCTTTGCATGAGTTTATGATGGGACCAGGTATGCCATGGAGACATGGCAGAGCTTGACTTGGTACTCCTACATATTCTCACCTCTCAAGCTCACTCATACATGACAGTGCTAATAGCCAAACTTCATAGTGGCATCATATGGCCTTGTGGGGGACGGGGGAGGGGGGGTGTCAAAGTGGCTAAAAACAGGAATGTAAATGAAGGAAGCTCCAGGCCATATTAGACATCTCCTCTGCACTTTGCTTGATGCCTTAAGTTACAATGTACCCCCTCATCACCTGCTTATAGTTATCCTTCCCTTCCTGCTCCCCCTTGGATCCTTCTGTGGTCTTTAGTATAACCTGCTGCATCCCCCAGGCTTCTCACTCCTACAAAAAAGCCTGCCCTATAATGGACAGAATGATCTTTTCATCCAGGTCATTCATTTAATGGATATTCCTTTAGTTGCTATGTTCCACTGATTGTTCTGAGTACTGGTGCTAAGAGAAATTAACAAAGTGAACAAAACTCTTTGCCTTCATGAATCGCTGTTTGACCTGGAAGAAGCAGGCAATAAACAAATAACCTCATTCCATATAGTCTGTCATCTGAAGATGATATGGTGGGAAATAAAGCAGGAAGGGAAATGGACTGGGAGGAAGGTATAAATAATCATCTAAAGTAAACTCTTCTTTGGTAAACCAACCATGGTAGGTCTCAATTTGAACATGCTGTATTTTTCTCTGTAGATGTTCAAAGGTTGTATATTGTTTCCAAAGGAAGTTTTATGCAGGTATTTATTGAATCAAATATGGGATCTCAGGGCCTGGAGAGATGGCTCAGAGCTTAAGAGAATATAACACACTTGTTAATGACTCGAGTTCTGTTCCCCACACCCATGTCAGGCAGATCACAACTGTCTGTAACTCTAGCTCCAGGGATCCAACACCCTCTTCTAGCCTCCATGGGAAACTGCACTCTTGTGTGCATACAGATACACATATCTTAAATAAAATTAAACTTCAGAATTTGTATCTCCAAAGACCAAAATGTTTGTGAAATGGGACAACCCATTCCCCTTGGGTGAGTGGCTTTGGTAAAGTCTATCTGGTGATGCTCTTGGGTGTTAGCCTGATCAGCTTGGCCTGGGAGGCAGGGAGATGTATATTCCTGTACCACAAGTAAGTCCTTGAGAAAGAATCTGAGGACCTAGAAAGTTTCTAAGACCTCAGTAGGCAGAGAGAAGCCTTGGGTAGTTCTGTGCTGCCTGTGCTGAAAAGCAGATTCTCATAGCTATGGGGACAAAAGGCCAGCCTGGAGATCAGGGGCTCCAGGCTTCCTGTCTGCTGGTTCTGCAGGGAAACTTTGCTACCCTCCTTCAAAAGACATGGCATTTTATCACAGCAATAGAAACCTGACTAAAGACATGGCATGGCCATTGCACTCATAAAATCACAGTAGCTGTGGTTACCTGCATAAGACCTCCAACGTTCCATTACAGATCGAGGGGGTGAGAGTAGGCATTCCTACTCCACCTTGAGGACCTATGGGCAGTTAATGGCTCCTGGGGGAGGGAAAGTTTCAAAAAATGAGTATGATTCAAAGAGAGGGTCCTCTCTGTCTTATTCTCCCTCCACACCCACTTTTTTGCAAACAGATTTACAGATCTGAGCATTCTACATCTGCAGTCTGAGAAACTGTGTCTTAGAGCAATTCTTTAATAAAACAAGCATAGTGTCGATGCCAAATTACTCTTTTGCAGGGGTGTCTTATGGCATTAAAGAAACAAGCCAATCTTCATAGATTACTGTTGTGTGTCTGCACATGTGGGAATGGGTGTGTATGTGTCCATGTCCGGTGTCTTCTTCGATTTCTGTTTTGGGGAAAGGTCCCCACGCCCACACCAAAACTAGATCTTACCTATTCAGCTAGAATGACTAAGCAACAAGCCCTAAGAATGCTCTTGTCTCTTCCTTTCAATGGTGGGATTTCAGGTACCTTCTTCGGCACCTGGCAGCATGTGGGTGCTGAGGATCCATGCATGAGGCCCGCAGGCTTGTGTGGCAAGCGCTTTACTAAATGAGCCTTCCCCTGGCCTCTAGGTTACTGTTTCACCAGTGATCAATAAGAACTTGACATCCGTTTCGGACTATTATTTGAAGAGATGTTACATTTGTTTGTGCTATGGAACATTTGTGTAATGATACAAAGATGTGTTGTATTCTTCTATGTTGTATTTTTTTAACTATGTGAAGCTGCGTTACTTTGCCTGTCTAAAACACCTGATTGGTGTAATAAAGAGCTGAACGGCCAATAGCTAGGCAGGAGAAAGGGTAGGTGGGGTTGGCAGGCAGAGAGAATTAATAGGAGGAGAAATCTGGGAAGAGAAGATTGAAGAGCGAGAAAAGAGGAGAGGAGGACATCAAGGGCCAGCCACCCAGCTACACAATCAGCAACAGAGTAAGAAGGAAACAAAGGTATATAGAATAGAGAAAGATAAAAGCCCAGAGGCAAAAGGTAGATGGGATAATTTAAGTTAAGGAAAGCTGGCTAGAAATAAGCCAAGCTAAGGCCTGGCATTCATAAGAAAGAAGAATAGGGAGATTTATTTGGGACCTGGGTAGCAGGCCGCCAAAGAGCAGTAAGAGTAAAGAACAACCAACTACAGACATCTAACACTACAACTCTTCATCCCAGTGTGAAATAGACATAAAGAAGGAAGATTTAAGCTGGCATGCTACATAAGGTTGGACAAGTTGGACAAGATGACTCATGCCTAACAGCATAGGAATTAGCCTCTTGGGGAAATATCTACTGAAACAGACTCAAAACATTTTCATCCTCATGGAAAAGCATTCTTTCGGCAATATTAATAGGTACAAAAAAAATCCTCCTATATTTTTTAAGGGAAAGAGATACCAGATTAGGAACTCAAATACATGATTCCATAATAGATCACTCTGCCAACGGGACAACCTTGGCAAATATTTCCTGGATTTTGCACAGCTTGCCATCCTTTGTAAGCCAGGGTAGAGCAAACCGGCAAGACATATTCCAGGTAATATGCCAGAGCCAAAGCCTATGTATCTGCATCCTGGAGTCTGACATCGTTAGCAATCTCAAAGCCCACTCAGGTTTTCCCTCAGAATTAGGAAACAGAGAAAGGGTAACAAGTAAGAACCAGTAAGTTTATAAGATTTAAAATTGAAAGCGCCTCATCCACTGGGGAGATTCTGTATCACTACACGACTTACTACCACCATTCTTGTCAGATCAGGCACTTAAGAGGAGACCTAGTGACATCTGGAAGAAGATACAAGACAGAGTAAAGTCACAGACACCAGCCATTTCTCCCAGCAGGAGAAAAACAGCCATAATTAGAGGAACACAAGGCAGAGTTTGAAAGGCTCTTGGGCCATCTAACTCTTCTTAGTCCATTAGCCTCCCTAGGCTGATCATGACCTCTATGATAAAGGTTAAATTGAGATGATTTTTTTTCATAGCAGCTTTATCACAAGCAGAAAGAGGAGACATCCAGGGTCAAAAAGCAATTCATTGCCCTCTACTTTCTCCCTTGCCTTCCATTCATCACTTCCAGATTCTTTGCCAAAATAAGCTGGAAAGAGATTTTTCACTTAGGTGAAACTATTTCTGAGACCACAGGACAGCTCTTTCCCCTGCCCCTTGTTACACTTTCCATGATCCTAGAATTCATGTCTCCACACAGCAGTCATAAACATTGTCATAGCCTGTACATGTGTGCTGGAGGAGGAAGGTGGAAGACACGGAAAGATAAATCCAACAAAAAGCAGGTCCAGCTTTCCAGAGACACACAGGAAGACAGGAAGACAGAACTAAACTGCTAATATGTCCTTGGGAACTGAACAACTGGCTCGTCATGGCCAACAGCCATATGCCACCAACTCAGCTCTGTCTCTGCCATCTAAACCTTATTGGATAAAGACTAAGGGATTTTTCCTGACAATAGCATTAAAAGAACTTCAGATAAACCGCAAGTTTCCTTTTCTTTTGAAATTCAATCAGCCATATTCAAATAGATGACTCTTCCTAGTAGAGGGGATAAAGTCTAGAGATTATCAAGATACAAAGAAACTCAAGTCCCTTAGCAAGCAAGGGTACATGATCTATAACAGAGAGATCTAACCAGCCTTAAGGGCTATCTACTACTTTCCTGAATTAGGCTTATGGAAGAAGACTGTGCAGAAAGTCACTATCAGGCCCTGGCACTTTTCTTAGCCTTGGGAGCAGGAAAGGTGGACCATTACTTCACAGTAATGCAGCTGGACTCAGGATAATGAACTATACATCTCAGTGGAAGGATTCAAACTGAAGTTAGAGTGATCATAGGATTATTTTCAGGAAAGCATCAAGTGGTATTATTAATAACCAGAGGGCTGAACCATTCTAAGTCTGTGATTTTGTGGACCAAAAGTCTATAGGAGGATTTAAGGGTTAACATTGGCCTATATTTCTTGTAAATTAGAAATTGCCTAGGAGTTTTCTCAGGTACTTAGTTTAAAAAATGAAAACTTAAAGTTAGTATATGTATGCTTAAACATGCACAGTACTCCTGGGGAATAGTACTTCCAGCTCTCTGAAACACTTTATAACAGTTAGGACTTTTTCCATGGGAAAATTCATGGCTGGTTAAGTTGAGTCATTTTTGAATAATAGTAGAGCTCCAAGCAGAGTGAAAATTCTTTGTAATTCAAGAGGTGATTGAGTCGTCAATGAACCTATGCCTGTGTTCCATTCTAGGAAATATTGGCTTAAAGTGGGAGATTAATCTACATTAGTGAGCATGCGTGTGATGAGAGGAGCAGATCAGTCCTACTCCTCACTAATCTATGCTCAGCAAAGCTTTGGTCTCTTAGTTATCCACCTAGTGCTTTTGAAGACCATGAAAGAAACATTTGTTGTTAATACTTCCATTAAAGAACTTTAATCACTGCTGTTGTTAAAGGAAATGTCAAAGGTCGAAATAATTTTTTTTATTCACTCAATGAATATTTATCAAACATCTATTTTGTGCTGATGAACCTATTAAATAATAGATGGTTACTGGCCATTAAGACACCAAGTAGTAATTCAGAATCTCTTCCTTTTCTTTAAGGATTGGGGTGGGAAATTAAATGCTGATATATTAGAGTGGGTTGCTTCAACTGAGTAGATAGGACCTGGATTCAGTAAAGGAGAAGTATTTGACCTGACATAAACTATTTTTCCTCTCAGTATTCTGGCTCCAAAGTATGTGTGATTTTCTTCATCCCAATGATTTCCCCAACTCTTTGTATCCCAACTGGTTAGTTGTACAATAATTCAGTTAAATTCTGGAACAATTTCCCCAGGTTAAGATGTCAATGTCATAAGCCCCATATCCTCAGCAGATGCCAATTCTAGGAGTTGGGTGCCCAGGGTGCCCATACATCTGGCTGACTCTCCTGCAGAATCTGGGACTCCTATAACCTTCTTCTTTATTGGAAGAAGTATTAAGATCAACTCCATGTAGTTAAAAGGGAGGTTTATTTTGTGGGGTAACTTACAAGTAAAGGGATAGGTTACACGGTCAGGAAAAGGTGTAGTGCAGTCCAACAGTGTTCTCTGGAGAACTCTGCTCAATCTACCTCCAGCATCCAGGATCCAGGAACCAAGAGAGCCAGCACATCCAGATCTCAGGTCTTAAGGGCTCCTGTCTCGGCCCTGCCTCATAGGTGTAACAGTTACCGGAAGCTTCAATGGGGGTAGTACTTCCAGGTCAAAACTGGAACAGCTACCCACTACACTTCTCAATTGCTAAAATGGCTTGCAGAACCCAGGAAGACACTTTGATCAGTTGTTTATTTTAAATACTCTAACCCAAGAGCAGATAAATGGTCGAGGTATGGTGCAATGATTAGGGAGTTCCCATACCTTCTCTAAGCATGCCTATTCCCACCACCTTGATATGCAAACCAATTCTGAAGACTTAGCCCTCTGTTTAAGGAGCTTATGGAAGTCTCATTATAGAAGCAGGGCTTACTGAATCATTACCCACTGGTTTTGACTCAGTCCTCCGTTCCTCTTCCCTTTGTGCAAACTGACATTGGAGCATGAGACAGAAGGTGGTGTGGAAGTTATGACCCTCTAGCTGAGGCATGGTCTTTCTGGCAGTTAGCTTTCATGGTCCTATCTAGGGACCTCACTTTACAGTGCTACGATTCATGGAAAGTTATATCTTCAAAGCCAGCAGCACACACGTGCACACAGTGACCCATGCATACGAATACACACATGAAGTATGCTAGCAAGATGGGGCCTTCCATTACCTTTCATGTCCTGTGGGTTTGAAGGAAGTCCCACGCAAGGGTATGAATACCAGAAGCTGAACTCCCTGTAAATGTGTTGCCCACAGCTGATCTGCTGCAGGTCTCCCTGCTTGTTCTCACTGTGAGTGTGAATGTGGCTACAGAGCATCTCCCCAGTACAATGCATTGTTTGCTGTTTGGAAGCAACTTCGATCTTAGGAAAATCCTAGGAACCAAAATTCTTCCAGGACACAGTCCTGAGAGACCACCAAATATTATGCACTGTATATCATGCCTCATCTTGTGGTCAAAAGGTGTAGGATTACTCACATTTTTGCCAGACCTTGCTCTGCTGATGTCTGCAAACTATTTTTTGAAAATTTGGTGACTGAAACATCATACAGGCTTTTTCTCCCACTTACAGTTATGTATGTTATTTTCCTCTTCCTATATAAAAAATATTAGAGGCACTAGATACCTGGGTCCGATGTGTTCTGCAGGGTGTGTAGCATGCCGTCAGGGAATTTCAGTCTCTAACGCAATGCCATCTGCTGATCCCGTGACATGTGTGTGAATAAACACCCCCTCTGCTGCTTGCTTGGTCTGTGCATTTAATTAAGTGTACAAATTCCTACAGGCATGTGGTTAAAAGGGCTCTGGCAGATTTCCCCTCTGGAGGGCTTGGCTCTGGGTAGCTAGAGCCCTTGCTGGCACTGGAATTCCAAACATGCCTGCCTGTGTAACAGTAAGTCCTGAGTTAATAGCGTGGCAGCCTTTGTCAGCTTCGATTTCGTCTCAGCACACAAGCACTGGAATAACTCATACTGAAATAGAGTCATTTGAGGTACGCGCTATCCGGTCCTTTCATAGAAAATTAGCATTTGTGAGTGAAAAACATAGGGACGTTAACCACATGAACACTTCAAAACAATCTACTTGGTTTTAGCCTGGTGGTTGCTGTGATTCATTTCATTTAGTTTGCAATACAAAGCAACCTACCAAGAATGTTACTTCAGTGTAAAAACCTACGAAACAAAACTAAAATATTTCTGAAAGGTATTAACTGACATAAACACGGTACCTTGGAATGCAACATAACGAGCTCAAATCAATTGTGTGTGAGCATGTGCACACACTCACGTGTATGTAGTTTTCTCAGTGGGGAAATTTACTGATGTGTGGTATTTACTGATAGGAGTGATAACGAAAACCAGGACAATATTGCTCTGGGTTCAGGAGTTTCTCATTTGAAGAGGATCGTTCTTGCCCTGAGTCTCATCTGAGCACTATTAGATCCCTGAGAAAATGTGAAATAAAAGCAAATGTAAACAGGACATAGTCACATGACCCGTTTGACTTGATCTTTAGCCATGGTGGTGTCTGTGTGACTTAAAATGCTTTGCATAGCTTCCTATTAACCTTGCCATGATCAGCAAAGAGTAGGCAGAGGGTTGGGACTGTAGGGAAGTCCCTCCAACTGTGAGCAATGAAGAGGTCAGTGTGGTGGCTATGGGAACACCTCATCTCCTACAAAGCACAGGCATTGATCTGTTAGTTGTTGGCTAAAAGCTCCCTGTGGAAAATCCGCAGCTACAGCCGTAGTCTGGTAACCATGGCATGCTAACGGGCCTGCTCTGAGAATTCCCAATTAGGGGGAAAGAAAGAAGGAACACTGGACTGCTCTCTCCTCCTGATTACAATCAGTTGGAGATCGATTCTCTTGTCTGGTGAAAGGGGGAGGCATGGTAAATGGAAATAGCATAACTTCGAAGTACAGAGAGGCTTAAATCCCACAGATGCTTCTGTCTATTGCTTCATCTAGTTGGGAATACAAATTCCAGAACAGAAACCTTAACATCTCCTAGATAAGTTAGGATTAGAGGACACAGTAGGATCTATAACGTTATTTTATTTGCCAGTAAGTTTCCGTTTTCATCTTCAAAGCCTAATGCTGTTCCTCCGGTTAGTTTGAGCTTTTCCGTCTTTTGTATCCTGTCTCTGTCCTTGCCATCGTGAGAAAAGCAGGAAATAGAGAGCCGGCACCTGCTGGTCCTGACCCTAATCTCCCATGACTCATTGCTTTTCCCTTGAGACCAGGCTTCCGCTCAGTCACCTTGATAAAATGCTCTCAGTGGAAAGAGTGTCCTGCCTCCTCAGTGCTCATCTTCCCTGACGGCCCTGCCGTCCTTCACCAGCCCATCCAGCTCCTCCCCGGGCTCCCCAGACACTGCAGCTCCACCTCAGCTGGCCCCCACCATGCTCTTCTGCAAATTCCATTGATTTGGGGTCTCTTTCTGCGCCTCCCCCCTCTCCATTGTGTCATGCTAGTGTCTTCTGTGGGGGGTTTTCTCTCCTTTCTAGTTGTCCTCTGACCTGTCATGATCTTCTAGGACTGAGACTTTTGTTCCGAGGCCTGAGAAATCTCCATCTGCATCCTCTCACCTGAACAGACTCCTGACTCTCCATTCCAACACTCTGAATGTGCACTAGAGGCTAAAACCTCTGCTTATGTCAAAACCAGTCTCATCTCATGGTGTGTTAACCACTTGGTCCTACTAGTCCAACCTCAGTCTTTTGTCTCTTTGCTCTGGATATCTGATTGCTTGGAGGTCGTTGGGATGTATCTGGCTGACCTGATAGAGAAGGAGAGTAGCCTTAAAGGTCATGATCCAAGCCTGACTCTGGCTGCTCATTGGCTGATTGTGGAGACAAGGATGCTACTTCTAGGGAGAGACTAAGGATGCTCTCTAGCGGCCTTTCCACCTCTCAGAAATGTCATCCACTTCTCCCCAGCTTCCTGTCTCTCTCCCTGTCCACCTGTTTCCTCACTATATCCTTTAGTGAACATCATAAGAGAGCCCATGCATATTTCTTCCTACCTTAGCATCTCTGTCATCAGAATACCCAAACTAAGACAAATTCACATCCGCAAAAATGACCGACTATTCTCATGGGGATGCTCAGGGGTTTTTCCTTTCTTTTTTTTTTTACAAAGGGATGCTCATTTCCTAGAGTTGCTTCAGGAAAGTACCACAGACAAAGGTGTGTAAATAGCAGAAGTTGACGGCCTTCCATTCTTGTAGCTAGAGATACAAAAGTAAAATCTTGACAGGATTTGTTCCCCTGGACACACTTTGAAAATGTGCTTGCTGGATAGTTTTATAAACAAGACAGAGTTATCTGAAAGGAGGGAACCTCAATTGAGATTAAAAAAAAAAAGTGCCTCCATAAGACCGGGTTGTAGGCAAGCCTGTAAGGCATTTTCTTAATTAGTGATTGATGGGGGAGGGCCCAGCCCATTGTGGGTGGTGTCATCCAGGGGCTAGTAGTCTTGAGTTCTATAAGCAAGCAGGCTGAGCAAGCCAGGGGAAGCAAGCCAGTAAGCAACATCTCTCACGGCCTCTGCATCAGCTCCTGCCTCCAGGTTCCTGGCCTGCTTGAGTTCCTGCCTTGACTTCCTTCAATGATGAACAGTGCTGTGGAAGTGTAAGGCAAATAAACCCTTTCCTCCCATGACTTTAGTCATGGTGTTTTGTCACAGCAATAGAAATCGTCACTAGGACAAGTCTGCTTCATGGTTCTTCTTGGCTTCTTGTGATAGTGACAGTCACTGCAATCCTTAGCTTATAGACCCGTTTCCCACCTTTAGCTCTTTGTTCCCATTGAATTTTCCCTGTACAAGTCTTATACACAGGAACGATATTATATTGAACAACCATTCCTATTGTTAAAGACTTTTAACCTCCAAAGAGTATTTACCCATGCATAAATACATACCATATACTCGTCTGAAATTTATTTCAAAGAATTAAATATGGCCAAGTAACAGACAAAAATATCACTTATCCAAGATGGTGAGTTCTTTGGAACTGATGTCAGGGATTTGGATAAGGTCATTCACTGAATAATGAAACTTCTCTATAAAGTGATGGTTAGTAGCTGTGTAGGAGAGGAATTGCTGGAAATTAGATGTTGTAGATATGAAGAAGCAACACCTGAGTAGCATTGGCCAAGTGAAATGAGCAGGCACATGGGCCCCATCCTCCAAGACCTGTGCATGGGGATCACTGAGACGATGCATGCCAACCTTCGTGTCCCTGTAAGCACATAAGAGTTGCACTCTGGAGAATCTGTCCCACATCAGACACAATAGCAATAGGGAGTAGAAGAGTAAGCAGCCACACTGTTGTCTGAGCTCTTTACATGCTGGTGAAGACTTTGGTCCACAGTTCCCTTCCACCATCTTGATATCTACAAAAAATCCATTTCCCCTGAACTTTGAGGTTGTTGGTAACATCAATGGTGCTTTCATAAGTTGTTGATATCTGTGCAATGTCTATGATCAACTTTTATATACGTAAAGCATTCAATAGACATCTACTGAATAAATGAACAAAGCAGCTATGAATATTTTTGGAGATGCAAAAGTAACTTTGGCCTATAAACCATTTCCTTGACATTTTTTTTGGGGGGGTGGCACATCACTCCCAGCTATGTTTCTTATTCCATTATTTTATTATAAATTCCTTTTTTAATAGTCACAAGACTTCGGGCTTTAGAAGAAAGACTATTCCATATTATAAATATAAGAATGGGACAACTGAAGTAGTTATTTATGTACTGCAGACTATTGCTGCACACTGTTTTAAATATGGGCTAATTTCTAGTGCACGGTGTCTGTTGCCTTGTCTTGTTACCTAGTGGGTAGCTGAGCCATAATTTTTCATTATAAAAAAAAATTAGAAACTGAAATGAGAAGTCTCATACAAATTATTATTCACATTTTGAATCATCATTTTGAAATATTTCAAAACAGTTAGCTGAAAGTCAGAGTGGTTATTTCATGGTCGCAAATCTGAGGACTTGGAAGGCAATAAGCTATGGTTATTGCTTCTTCCTCAAAACCTCTGACTTTGGCTCTGGGAACTACTTGGCCAATCTAATGCGTGTGGAGAATGGAGAGCCCTGGTTCAGGGAAGCAGACTCTTTGGTAACTGGACAGAGATTCATTGTACAGACCTGTCTGGGGTTTGACTCTGGCCATCTTTTCCTCTGCCTGGAAACAGCTAAAGTGTATTTCCATTCCTTTCAGATTCCTGTCCACAATCCCTACTTTAGCCCACCTAGGGTAACATGTCACCTTGATTTAGAGTGAAATTAACTCACAGTGGGTTTCAGGACAATACAACAATGGAAACCCTCCTTACTCCTCACCAACTTCCCTTCGTGTACAAATAAACTAAATTTTGCCGCCCGCGCCCCCCCCAAAAAAAAACCTTACTGATGCTCACTATGAAAATACCAGCAGCCCAGGGACTCAGATCATCTGAGAACTGCTATAATTGTCTTGAAACGACAGCATCTTAATCTCTATTTCTCTCTTTTTTTCCTAGGTAAGTGGTATTTCTTCTTCGTTGCTTCGGGGAGTATTGATCTGTCGGGTAAGTGTTCGCTTTGTTGTGGGACCCGGTGTGGCTCCAAGGCTACATGAGAAGTGCCTGTGAGAGTGAAAACACAAAGTGGAAAACACGAGTTACTTTGTAGTGGGATGCTGGTGTGTGTTAAATCTTTTTGAGAGGGATTTTGGTTTTGGGTGATTGTTGTCGGGAGCTGTCGCTCACTTGGTTCTTACTTCTGGAAGAAGGCCCAGCGGCTGATTAAGTGTTGATGAAAGTTGCCTTCCAGACATTCTTTTTAAGTGGATTCTCTTTTCTTATTTTTCTGAACTTCTTTCTGCTGTCATTGGACTTTTCTAAATGTCTCCCATACCAATTATTATAAAACCATAAAACTCCAGAGGGAGGTGTTTTATTTAAGGTTTTGCTGTGTATGGGAGCGTGTTGTTCTGCTATAATGGCTGTGTTCCTCTCACACTCTCTCTGCCATCATCTGGTCTCCTCCTCCCACACACACTGACTTAATCTGTACAGTATTGGGGGTCTAGAGGGACTACCATGATCATTAAGTTCTACTGTACTACAACATTTCGATTAAGTTACAAAATCCAGTATGCTCCTATCTCTCTACTTACAATCACATATGCATTGGGTTATGGATTTCTTTCTGCAAGTTAATGACAGGAATTGGTATTTTTCTAAATGTTAACGTTAATGCTAAGATCTCTCCCTTCAAAGAATGACTGGAGCATAACATAGAAAAGAAACAAACAAGAAAAAAAAGGAAACCTGAGTCCACTCTGACTTATACATAACACAGTAGAACCTAAGTGATATAGGGGTGCCTTTGTTTACTTTCTGAGAGTGGACACTTCCACTTTCTGGAGATGACATAGAAAATGCTGTCAGTGTTGTCTTCTGGTTGAGGAAGAGGAAGAGTCACATGCATGTGGCTTTCTTACATTATTCAGGGTATTGGTTCTGGTGGACACAGTTGCTCCTTAAAAGCACTGGACTTGGTTCGACTATATTCTAGAATCTGCTCCTTCACGTTCCTCACCCAAAACAAGCAAAACAACCTTGCTCTTACATTAATTAATGAATCAGAGATCTAGGTAGGATTTGGGGCTCTTGTTTGTTTTTCTTGAACAGGGTTTCATTGAAATGTTTAGCACTAGCTTGGTTTCTGGGGAGGATTTTTCTATAATCAGACCTTAAAATACGTTTTACTTGTGTTTGTGTGTGTTTAATAGGACATGTTTGAAGAAGAGTCCCCAGAGGTCACCTAAGTTGCTCTTGACATGTTCAAAAGACTACAGATGTTGCTTTAAATAACGTGTAATGGGATTCTGAGCGCCTGCTGTTTCCAGTCTTTCAGTGGAATTTTTCTATTAAAGATTCTGGATTAAAGAGATCAGAAAAGGGGAGAGAAAAAGATGGCAAGGTGAAGGGGGTTAGATTTCAAACTTGCATGGGCTTTCCCAGAGACTTTGAAGCCTATCAGAGCCCCACAGACATGTGAACCAAGACGTTATTTGAACAGCTTGCTTAACAATGGGCCAGACGGTGAGCCACATTTTAAATTGACAAAGTTAGCCCTTGTGGGTACTTTTTATTCTTTGCCTTTGACCTTATTGCATGCCATAAATGAAATATGGTGGTGTGGGTTTGAAAAGGCCAGGGGCTACGTATTTATACCTCTCCATTGACAGGGGGGTGGGGATGGGGGGGAAACCAAGGCGTGAACAAACACAGTGTGTTTAACTCCATCCAGTTTGCTCAGGCGGCAGTCATACAAAGGTGCTGTGGTTCTAATCTGTAACTCTGTTTGGGTATGAGATCTTCCTTTGTTATTTTTAAATTCTTTTCATCTTATTCAGGTAAGCCATGCAGAAAGGTCAGATATGAAGAAGTATCTTGGCTTTATGTTCACTATAAAAGGAACTAGAAAATACTTAATGTAAGAGAGTCTATTTTTAATGTAGATTTCATGATTTATTCCATGCTATTTCTATTATGAATGGCTTCCACTTTGCAATCAGATGCAGTTGAGTCTCTGCCTGTGAGTTCATTTCAAATATCCTTATTTGTCATACTAGAAAATGCCAACATAACCATCTACAACATTTAATGACCATGCCAGATTTCTACATGATTATATGAGTGATAGTTGTACAACATTCCTTTCTGTGTTGCTTGAAAATTCATGTGCAATATCATTAACTAAGAGATATTATAATTCTTCAACATTAAATTTTTAATTACATTACATTCATTTTGCTACATAGCATTTATCATATAATCCAAATATGACCAAGTGTGATGAAAAATTGTCCTGAATCTTGAGAGGCCTTGTGATTAATCTCTTCACTTTAGTAACTATGTCCGTATTGTACTGATAATGAGAACTGCAATGTAGCCTTGTCCTTATGAAACTACAATACCAAAGAAGAGGTCATAGGAAATGTCAGCCTTAAAAAATGGAGATGATCACAATGCAAGATGGGATCTAAGACACGGTGTAGAAATCAGATGTCTTGGGAGAATTGGAGGATAGGGAGTATTGAAATTTGTGCATTGTTCATTGTGTAGGGGAAAAAAGCACAACTTAATGTTTCTAGAGCTGAGCTGATCTTTATGAACTCTTGCTTCATCAAGTAGGGGAACCTGGATTTGCTGATGACTTACTTGATCTCAGTCTCTTATGTAAATGGTCTTCTTCCATTACAAAAGTAAATTAAAATACAGAGGTTCACCTCCCTAAGGGTTCTGACTACGAGAATCAGTTGTCCTATAGCACCTATGATAGCCTGCCTAGGCACAGGAGGGTGCTTGAGGCAGCATCTCTCAGTGCCCTGCTGGGTCATAGATACACACTCCTGAGACCTCCCTGAACTAGGTCAAAATTTGTGTGGGGGTCCCAGATTCCTGCAGTGAACTGTGGTCTAGCCCTCTTCCCTTGATATGTCCTCCTAAGGTTTAGCTAGAGTGCATTTGTCCTCTAGCTGGCAAGGTTATCCTGCATTCAGACTACAGGGACAGGTAGGCTTGGGGGTTGCCAGTCAGTGTTGGTGAGGCACAGAAGTCCAAGGCATCTACACAGAGCAGCTCAGCTAGATTGACAGGTTTGTTGGAGGTTTTTGGTTCCCTGCTGCATCAGCCAACTGCACATCCTGAACCCCTTCAAAATACTTTCCCAAATGCCCCCAAAGTATGCAAGCTATTAAATCTCTTACCCTCAAATCAGTGTAACACTCTTGTCATTGAGATTATGGAGTAGAGCAAGCAGATAAGATAGCTTCTCTGCTCCTTCCTCACAGTCCTTTGGAAATGGTCTACTTTTTTCTTTTACTTGTTTCCTCATACTCTGGGGTCTCTCTAGTCCTAGTGTATGGTAAATTCCAAGAACTAGTAGCCAAACTGGTTTTATTCTGAAGGAAAGCAAGTAAGACTTCAAAATATTCTTTTCTCATCAGCGCTGACTTAAGAATTATTGACTTCACTCAAAGATTGTGTTTAGTCATCAAAGGCTGATTACAGATACTTTCTACCCGCCCCCCCATTGTTCCTTTTATTTCCACTAACATAACCCAAAAGCCCTTTCTACACCAAGCAGGTCACTGCCTTGGGCTCGTAAGTGACCAATTCATTTACACAGAAATTGAGAAGAAAATACATTAAAACGTGTGAGGATGTTTTCAGGGAGATTGTGCCTTTAATCAGCACAGGCTAATGTGAGGGTTGCAGCGAAAGACTCCGCTGGCGTGAAGGGAACGATGGGCCTGGGCTAGATTAGCAAGACATTCGGTCATTGAGAAGCACATTTCTAAAGCAACCTGGGCAAATCAGTGGTTCAATAAGATATTCCGAAAGACACACAACAATTCCTTTTGAGAGTCACTCCATAGCAAGTGTCCCTCCAGGAAGATCTGTAAAATGTTAGCAGGTTAACATTTCAGATAATTCCTGACATACAGGCATGAGTCTAGCACCATTTAGCCTGTGTGGGCCAAATTCATGCTATACTTGCTGACTTAGAGAAGTCAGCTGCTGCTAAATTAATGATGAGCGAAGGGTAGTTCTTAAGGTCTAAGAACTCCATACCATTCTATTAAGGACCTACTATGTAAAAGACATGCCAAAAATGTATGTCAAGTCATTTCTTGTGGGTTTGGAGTTTGTCAAAATTCCTGGCTTCCTGTTTAAGAGGTGTGAAATATCAGCTATATTCACTACCTGTATGTGTACCACTCCTGAGGTGGTAGGGCCTGGGGGAATGGAAGTGATAAATGAGGCAGACTAACGTCTGATGTAGTAGCCAACTTTATTCAGAGCATCAGACAATTTATACTCTGAGATTAAGAAGAGTCACAGGAGCAAAGCACACCATCACAAAGACAAGCCACACGTGATGCACAAGCTGCATATGGCAAAAACATTTTTCCATAGAAGCATATAAACAGATAACAATGGCCACTTGTAATGAATACTCTGAAGTAAACTCACTCCTATCTGCTACACCTGGGCAGAGCACAAAAAACACATTCTAAGAGCAATTCCATGCTCTGAAGAAACTGAGGTCACAAGACTCTTATTTTGTTTCCTTGGAGTTTTCTCACAAGCAATCAGAATTCTCCTCCCATGACTCCACTCTTAGACTGTGTTCTGACACCTGTTCACTACCTGCTCCCCTCAAATAATTGATTGTAGCAAATGGTTTCCGCATTTCCTTTTCTGAGTTAGCCTAATGATTAATAGTAATGTCTTCCAATTACATTCCACAGTTTGAACATAACATCCAGATATTACAAAATATTTATTCACGTTAATTTAAACTAACTCTTCTGGTGATCTTTGAAAGGACTTACATGAAATAACACTCAGGGAGGCCTACCTTTCATTTTATAATGGAATACCTCCTTTTAAAATTGAAAATGTTGTAACTTTTCATGCTAATCATGACAGAATGCCTCAGAGGACTTTTTAATTATATTTTTTATGGCTTGACTAATTTTATGTTTTAATTTCTCCCTCCTTCCTTCAAATGGTGTTCTTCTTTGAGTGTTCTTCTCTCTTCACTGAGCACTCTAGCATATTCAAAATACCCCACAGTTCCGATCCCTTAAACTAGGGGTCAAGATTTCTGAAATCGTCTAACTCAAACACAGCTGGGTTTTGTTTTGTTTTGTTTTGTTTTATCAATAACCATCCTCTGAACCTTGTTCTATGTATGGTGTGTACACATTTGTTAGAGCAGGTACGTGTGTGTGCATGTAAGTGCATGTTACTGAATGTGCATGGGTGCATGTACGTGTGCATTCTTGTGTGTGTGTGTGTGTGTGTGTGTGTGTGTGTGTGTCAGTGTGTGTGTGTGTGTCAGAGATAGATGTCATGCCTTTCTTCAATCATTCTCCTTTTTTATTTTTTGAGACAGGATTTCTCAGAGAGCCTGAATCTCTTCAATTTAGCTAGGCTGGCAAATGGGCTTCTATTCTGTTCCCCACTCCTTGCCAGTGCTAGGGCGACAGGAATGTGCCATATGCCTGGTGACGTATGTGGGTTCTGAGGCTTCAAACTCAGATCCTCACACATGCATAACAAGTGCCTTACAGACTGAGCCATCTCCCCAGCCCCATTCTGTCTCTTTAAGATCATGTAGCACAGCTTGAAAAATATGTATGTTTAGATCTTTGGAAGACAAGGGGTCAAACAAGTCTTTATGATAATTTTTTGCTTATTCAACTGTAACTTCTCTATGTTTGGTGAACTTTTCCTTTCTCCATTCCTTTGGTAATTTTGGCAACTCAAACTTTAACTCTCAGAAGTTCTATCAGAAAAAAGTAAGTAGATATTAAATATGCCAATGATCTCTAGGGAAGGTCAAAAAGGAACGTATGATATTAGAGTTACAAAGGACCATAGAGAGCACACAGCCTGGCTTTCTGATTTGCTCCAGAATTATCCTTGTACCTCTCAACGACATGGTCTTTTTGTTGTATAAAACAAAGTTTCAACAATATTTAAAATTATACATTTGTCTGCAATTTAGTGATTATCTGTGGTAATCTCTAAGTATACTTATTTTTAATCATATTCAATTCAGCTAAAATACATACCATACATAAAGTTCTACTCATGACCAACACTATAAAATTCCTCCAGTGAGATGATATAACTATATATTATAGGTAAACCACTCACTATTGGAAGTCTAAATATGCATGCATATAACATATAAAGTTTCCTAAAAATGGGCTGTAATATATTCCATGGTTTACTTGCCTATTCTGCAAATATATCTTTGAATACTCAATCTTAAGTACAATGCATTTTAATAGTTGCTTTACTGGGGAATGAACTATAATCATGGAATTCAGATTTCATATTATAATAAACTACTATCATTTCCTTTAGAAAAGCTAAATTTATCAGACTAAAAGAAACTCAAGTATATTTTCATAGATGCACTATTTTGGAAATTCCATAAATATGGCGTATTTTTCTTACATTTATTTTGAGAGAGAAGGAGAGTTACTATGTACTTATAGAAGTCAGAAGATAAAATTAAGGAGTCGGTTCACCCCTTTTACCATGCCTGTTTCCAGGAATTGAACTCAGAAGTCAGGTTTGGCAGCGAGTACGTTGACTTACTGAATCGCTTTGCCAGCCTAGATAAGACATTTGAAGATCAGTTATGGCCGGGCAGCGGTGGTGCATACCTTTAATCCCAGTACTCAGGAGACAGAGCCAGGAGAGTCTCTGTAAGTTCAAAGCCAGCCTGGTCTACAGAGCGAGATCCAGGAAAGGCACCAAAACTACACAGAGAAACCTTGTCTCGAAAAACAAAACAAACAAACAAACAAACAAAGATCAGTTATGAACAATATTAAGCTACCAAAGAGACCCCTCAGAATAGACTACCATATGTCCTTATGCTAATGGAACTTAGGCTATATCAAAGCTAATGCTAATTTTCTATGCAATTACTTTGTAATTATTTTGATATTTTGAGAGTTTCATCTATATCACTCCTGCTTCTCCATCTCTGCCTCCGAGTCCTCCCATGCCCTCTCCTAAATTCATGATATCTTCTTTATTACTCTTTTGTGTATGTATATGTGTACACATACAAATAGATACATATATATGAAATATGTATATACATATATATTACACATATATACATATATTACATATATATTTATACATATATTACATATATATATATATAACCTATTCAATCTCTTTAGTTTCCTAATATGGTCATGTTTTCAGGGATGACCAGTTGATATTAAACAGCATATGTGGACATCTGTCCTTGGAGGATACTGTTTCTCCCTCTCTCCATAATCATTGACCATATATAGATAGCTCTTCATGTGTGGGTGGGACCATGTAAAATTTCCCAGTCCAAATTGCCATGTCAACTGATATTGTCATTATGCTGATCTTGTTCAGGCAACCATTTTGGTAAGACTTCATGGGTGCCACTTCATGTCAGGCATAGAGGACACAATCTCACAGCAGATGGATGTCCTAGACTTCTGGGTCTTAAAATCTTCCTGCACCCTGTTTCCCAGCCTGAAATGTAGGAATTGTGTTGGAGATGTACCAGCTATGGTTGGAAACCCCACAAAACTTTACATTTTTTTAATTGTCACAACAATATTAAGTAAATGAAGTCACTGTTTAATCTCCTTGGGGATTTTAAAAATTTAAAATACATGTTTAACTAAAATATAATTACATCACTTTCCACCTTCTCTTTTGTCCATCCAGCCCATCCCATTTTTCTCATTCCAACTCCTCCCATACCCCCTTAAATTGATAGCCTCCTTTTCTTTGATTATATTGTTTTATATATATATATATATATATATATATATATATATATATAGTATATATAAGTATGCACAGTTATATAAATACATCCTGCTGGGTCTGTTCTTGTTGTTTGTATGTATATGGTTTCAGGACTCACCGCTTTGTAGTGTATAACCCATTAGGAAGTTCATCCCTGAGAAAGACGACTTCTCCGTCTCTCAGCAGTCATTAATTGCCTGCAGCTCTTTGTCTAGGGTGAGACCCCATATGATTTCTCCTTATGCTTTAGCATGTCTCTTGATACGGCCGTTGTTCAGGTCTCACTTATGCAGCATATCTAGGAGGGTCTGCTTCGCGGAATACTTCCTGGTATTCTGGCTCTAATACTCTTTCTGCCCCCTCTTCTGAGAGGTTCCCTGAGCCGTATATGCAGGAGCTGTGATGTAAACGTATCCATGGGAGGCTCAGCGTTGGGGATCAGTTGTGATTTCCTGTGATCGACTCCATTTGCTTCAAGAGGAGATTCTTTGATGAGGGGGTGAGGGTTGCACTCAGTTGAGGATACAAAGACAAGATTTGGAATCTAGTTAGGAATGATGCTAGTCTTTTCAGATCCATGTCCTCCCTAGCACTAAGAAGTTGGGTAGCTTTCTAGTACCAGGTATCATTTCCTTCCGATTACAAGGATCTTAATCCAATCAGATAGCCGTTGGTTATAACCAACATGTGAATGTGACTTAGTGCACCTTATGACTATCTTGTCACAATGGTCCTTGCTGTGGTTCCCCTTAGAGTTGTAAGTTTGTGTTTACATTGAAGAGTATTCAATAAATAAAGGAGTCTCTGCTCCTTCCATTAAACTCAAAAAGTAAATTTGGAAACTGGTCAGAGTCTAGGATTTCAGGTTAAAAATTATTAATGATGAGACATTTGATAGTGTTTTCTTTGTGCCAAATATATTCACTAATTTTTTTTCCATTTATGTAGAATTTTGGATGATTCTAGAATTGTCTAATGGAATTCGGTGTTGAATTTTGTAACTCTGTGAAATGCTGATAAAGTTTAAATAGGAGCTGAAAATACTTCAGAGATTGCTATGATTTTACAATAACTATGTAAAGTCACTATGTAAAGAAGTGACTTTACATAGTTAATTTGTAGGTTTTAATTTTGATTGCAACGTATTTGAGCTGCCAATGGCTTTAATTTTCACTGCTCACACTACACCTACAAAAAATATTAAAAATAACTTTTTAAAACTAAAAACAGTTAAATTATCTCTAAATATTTTATTACTTACTGGCAATATTTTAAAACAAGTGTGTTTCCTTTTGTTGCCTTGATAAACTTAAGCCTAACACTTTTCTTTAATATAAAAATTAAGGTTTCAGGATGGCCAATGATTGTTACCTATGAAAGAACATATTACTTGGCAGATTTTAAATTGCTTGAGGGTACAAAGAAGTATTAAAAAATAATCACATAGATTGTAAGAAAGATAATATTTCAGTTTTTGCAAAATGTAAAATTAATTTGAGCAGCTAAGTCTATTAGCATCAAAGAGTGAATCTGTTTGAGTGAAAAATTATCTTCACATATAGGCTTTTTATGAAAAATATTAATGGAAATTTTTCTTATATATTGAATCATCCACCTTATTTGATATGTTTTCTTGGAAAGCTAATGCATTTTCTTTATTATATCCCTCTAAGGAGATATTAAAAAGTCATGTGTAATATCTTTGCTTCATAACCAGTGACACAGCATTTGTACATCTGTCCCTGCAAACTTGATTCTAGCTGAATCTGCACAAGCAGAAAGCTCCTCATCCCAGATATTCCTCAGTTAGACTATTAGTAGAAGGGACAAAAAACTGCTTTACTTCTACCATTAAACTAATTTAATTTTGTAACCAAATACATCAACTCCTACCATCAAAATTTCTGTGCCCTGGTCAACTACACTGTGGGCACACTGTATTTACCTACTGTGAGCCACCTCCTTTGGAGCCTGTGATATGGGACTTCTACTGTATTTGATATACAGTGCAGAGAACTGTAATGAGGAAGTGATGTATGAAGGTGTCACAATGAAACTCATTCTATTGTGTATTGAATATGTTATTCATTAAAAATAATAAAAAATAAACCATAAACGTATTGCCTTTCTCTGACATCTATTCCACTGATGAGTCTACCAACAGCCCCTTGTGAACAGTATTGTCTTGTTATAGGTATTTTAGTTAAAAAATGGAAATTCATGCTTTTTCAGGAAGAATGGAATTTTCAGTATAAAGTGTAAGTAGACACACCTCAAAAGACACCGAAAGAAGCACAGGTGACTGACTGTCTTTGGGGTCTGAATTTTTACTTGTTTATTTTAACACAAATTTATTACGTTTTGCATTTTTTTTTACAACACAGTGTCAACAGTAAAGATTGTTTATGTTGCAAATCTTGAGGAAATGTTGAAGCCACTGGCATGGAAGGAGCCTCATTGTTCACCACCTCCCCTCCCCCCATTCCCCTCACTCAGCTTCCACCTCCCACTCAGTTGGTCACAATCACTCCTAGCTTTCTTGGAATTGGAAAATGGCCAAGGCCTTTGCACAGAGTCCCCAGGATGGCTTTCCTTCCCCTGTGACCCATGAGTACCTAGGGGCAGACTGAGTCACTTGGTATGTCCCAGCCTGGAAGGATGTCTGACTAGACTTAAACACAACACTGATGTCTTTGTGGGTTTCCAAAGAACATAAAACTGGTGGCCTTTCCCTGGAGCTTACCCTGCAATGATTTCTTCTGTCTGTGGCTTTTGAGTGACATTTTGTGTCTCCATAGTAGAGCCCAGGGGAGCATGCTAAGTTTCTCTTTCCTTCTTTCTACTCTAAAGCATGCTAACTCAAAAAATACAGTCTATTCTAGCTGACTCTAAGGGCAGAATCTACTCCCACAAGTAAGGTATGGCTGTGCTTCCTAGCATTACCTCTCCTCTGCTACCAAACTAAAGAATAGCATGTTTAATCTAAGTGAAGTCCACAGCAGGCATTGAGGGGTTTTCAGAAGGCTTCCCAATGCTTCAGTTTGAGGTTCAAAATGTTCTTGGAATGTGCTCCATGTTTTGAGCACTACAGGAACTAATAGACATTCTTGCAACCGACACACCATGGGTGTTCAAAATGGCTGTCTATAGACTGAAGCAAATTAAGTATCAAGAGTCCCAGAATTAAATAAATTCTCTTTGAGGACTTTTCTTCATCAAACAATGAAGCTCTCTATGAAAGGACTTTACTTTTACACTTGATGTCTCAAAACTGATAGAAATTTCAAAAAATAGTCCTGCAAATGTTAATATTTGTGAGCATTCCTCTAGTCCTAGGAGAAAAAAAATGGAATTACTAGTGTACAGTCATGCAAATATATCCAGAGTCTACATAAAGTTACTTATTGAAGACTTTGGTAATGAACCATATCCTTTAGGGAAAAAAATCTGCAACATGGATAAATTAAATATTCAATTAAAAAATAAATTAGTGTGGCTGCAGTTATATTTTATGAAGTCATGTGGAAAAGTTTTTCTAAATCCAGCTAAATGATTGAGTTGTATGAAATGCCAATATCCAAGTTTTTTTGATGTGTAAAAATGGAGATTTTATGACATTGAAATCAATTACCAGTGGTTATATTGAACATCACTGTCTAGTTGAATTTTAATTTCCTACAGTAATTATTATTTAAACCATAAGGAATAATGAATGCCACAGTGATTTTTATTAATAATGCCTAAATAAATCCTTTATATTTTCTTCTTAGAAAAGAAAATGGTGTCAGACTATTGGTCTCGAGCCCATATTCCCTTGTAATTATGCATGAGTCACAAATTCCTAGATCTGTAGTGTTTCTTTACTATTCTGGAAAAATCCAAGAGAAAGACAAAGCCTTTCTAGAATTTTCTGGTTAGCTCTTTGACTACACTACAACACTAAAGTGCTCCCCAGAGAAGGTGATAATTTACTCAGTAGAGTGTTTGCCATATAAGCATGAGGAGCTCAGTTCAATCCCCAGAACCCACAATTAAAAATCTAGAGGTGATGGTGCCACCTAGCACAGGGGAGGCAGAGACAGGCTGATCCCTGGGGCTCACCAGCCAGCCAGCCTAGTCTACCCTGCAAGTTCCAGGCCATTAAGAAGCCCTGTCTCATAAAACAAGGTAGCTAGCTCCTGAGGAATGATACCTAAGGTTGATCTCTGGCCTCCACAGGTACACACACACACACACACACACACACACACACACACACACACGCACAAACGCATGCATGCATGTATGTATATATGTGCATTTCCCATATAAGTACACACACTCACATGCATGCACATAGACATGGATATCACCACATACAACACACATGCATGCATGCTGGTATACATGTACATATCATACATATATCATACACACACATACACAGTCCATGCCCATGCACCCAAATGTGTCTCGTATATGAAAATGAAATCACTGCCAACCTTGAAGTATTAGCATGAAGCTGCTTGAACTGGCAGATTCTCATTCGGTGCCTCCGGCAGAAGTAGCTCTGATTTTCCTGCAGGTGAAACTCTTGTCTCGCTGCCAGAAGGCAGTGATATAGCAGAGCTGTGTTACCTTGTAAACGTATCTTTTGAACCACAGCACTTGACAACAGACACAATTTTGGAATAGACCAGCTAGTTCACTTTCCATTTCTGTAATAAGATATGCATGACAAAATAAAATTGAGGTCAGACCGTGATTTGGAATAAAGAACCTCGTTCGCGGAAAGAAACTGTAGAAATTATTTTTCAAACGATTATAGAAATTGTCATTTTCTGGAAATAGTAGATAAGCATATACAAATCAAATCACCTAAGCATCTACTTTAACATTAGAGAGCTAGCTGAATTTCTTGATGGAATTATATGACATTACCACCAGCTGGCTCTTCTCAGTCTTAAGTATAATTCCATTTAAGGACTTTGTTATTATATCAAAACAGAATAGAAAACTCATTATATAGTTCAAGAGTCTTCACAATTGGATGCTCTTTGATTGTGCATTGTGTGAGCTGCTCACATGACTAATCCCTGCTCCATCTTTATCATCTAGTCCTATTTTAGCATCCTTAACAGCACCTGCCTGGAAGTGATGGCAATGGTTCCTGTTGTATGAACAGTGGGTTACTAGGACTGGAAGAAAAGAATTCTGTAACTAGGAAGGGCCTCTTCCCATAAGGACAACTTCAACTCTGAAGGATGCTGAGACCCCTTTCTACTGTACCTTCAGTCCTGGCCTCACAGGCTCGGGGTCAATAGCCCTTCGTATGCAGATTTAGGCTCATTCTCTACTCCATCAAAATGCCTACACCTCTGCTGTATTCCCAATCCAACACCAACACTGTAAGAACTCATTAGGCCCGGGAAATGAAGAGCCTGGGAATCAAAAGAAAGAATGAACTGTGGTTGCCTGTAGGTCATCATCCTGAAAGCAGGCCATGCATTTCATTAGCACCCTTTTATGGTGCAAATATAAAGAAAGGAGATGGGATTTCTGAACAGATGGCATTCAAATATCTTGAATGTCTTAGTCTTCGAGGCAGAATAACATTAATAATGGACAGTGAATTTTTCTGCCTCCAACTCTCGGCTCAGGTAGAACACCCAGAAATCACAAGCTGGGCTGTAGTGCCTCAAAGCTGTTAATAATCCCCCTCCAAAGAAACAACATCAAAACAGATTCAGGGTGATTAAAGTGCTTCGGAAGCTCTGGGGAACTATTCACTTGTAATTTGTTATTTCTTGGACTGTCAAGGGCAGCTTTTATGAATAGGAAATGATTGGTATTTACAGCCATGTTTGCCTTTGATGGGGGCTTGTGTGCTGCCAAGGTTACCCTGGGTTTGAGAGAGAAGATCGAGTCCCCTTTCCTTAGATTAGTGGTTTGTTGAATTTGAAATAAAGCAAAAAAAAAAAATGACTTTCTTTTCATGGCATTAATAAAAAAAGATAAGAACAGAGAAAGACCTGGGCTGCATTCATGCTGACTGAATTGAAATACTGATTACACCATCATGTTATTTTGGATAATGTAGCCTGTCAATATGAAAAACTCAATGCTGTCAGAAGTTTGAGCCCAAATTCTCTGATATTTCTATTGACAGTCTTTGTTCTGGATTGAGAATTAGTTTTTTTGATTGTGTGTTTTTTCCTAAGAAAAGAGAAAAAAGGAAATTTTGGTATTCAATAAATATTTTGAAGAGAAAGAAGAAAACAATTTCCATTGAGAAAGGTAGGCAGTTGACAAATGTGATCCCCCTCTTACTTCTACAGAGCTAAAGAATTCCTCCAGCCATTTGGCTTCTGACTTACATAGTTTAGAAATGTGTACATTCAAGGATGGTGGTGTTGATGTTACACAGTAGCAGGGTCATTAGCACAGGAGAAGTTGCCTGTCTGCAACATAAAATCCAATTAGAAGCTCCAGGTAAAATTTTAATTAAAAGGTTATGGAAACAAACAGACTGTGCACCAGGCTTTACAATCTGCCAGACTCTGGTTCTGGTGAACCACCAAAGAGAGAAAAGCTGCAGGCTCCAGCCCTGTGATGAACAACGTCTGGCAGTCATTGGCACATAGTCTTGCCCATGACAATGAGCTCGGGGAGGAAAGATGTTGAGCTCTAAATTAGTTATTGAACAACTACTGCCTAGTGTATAGACCCTCTTCTGGAATTTCATGTGAAATGTACCCCCGATCTGAGAGGTCTGAGAAATATGGAAGAGTTTAGAGTCTCTTGTTGAGAAGGCAAGTAATACTGTGCTTCCTGTACATTTCCATCTAAAGTGGACCCAGATTTGTGAGCTCCTTTCTCTTCAACTGAGCAATTCACAAGTCTAAGTGAACTCAGGTAGTTTCTACGTTTCACTTGTCATTTCAAATAAAAATGAAAAGTCTTTCTACAGCTATATGGTTTGTCCCTTCTAGAACTTGGGTCGAGATTTGATATGTTGGGTGCTACTGGAAATCAGAACATTGGGTCAAGAAGGATAATGCATTTCTCTTGGAGTGAGCCTGGTTTTCAAAAATGAACTGAAAGGTCCTTCAGTTACCAACACCACAGATAAGAAGTGGTTTCCAGGGCCTTACTGTATGTTTGACTCAGTGACTGAGGCATTTGTAGGTGGAAGTTTCTCTTCTCAATAAGAGACTCCCAGTCCCAAATGCCTGCTCCCAAATAACCAACATGGAGACTTATATATTAATTATAAATGCTCAGCTGATAGCTCAGGCTTATTATTAACTGGTTCTTACATTTTTAAATTAACCCATATTTCTTATTTTCACTTTGCCACATGATGGTGCCTTTATTAGCATGGCATGTTCATCTCCTGCTCCCTCTGCATCTGCTGGCAGCTTCAGACTCCACCCTTCTTCCTCCCACCATTCTTAGGCTGGCTCTCCTGCCTAACTTTGTCCTGTTCAGCTATAGGCCAGTCAGCTTCTTTATTAAACCAATCACAGAGACAAATCCTCACAGCATACAAAAGGATTATTCCACAGCAGGAATTGGTGTGTACATGTTGATAGGTCATAGCATTCCTCTTGAACAATGTCACTTAAAAACTAGCCAATGCTTCTTGGTCTGGTACTATGTTTATATAATCTCAGAAACTGGATGGAGAATCATAAATTCAATGCTGCCCTAGGCTGTATAATAAGGTCAAGGCAGTATGGGATACATAACAAAACACTGTCTCAAATATTTCATAAAATAGAGATGAACAAATAGCAATCTACAGAAGCCACCTCTGAGCAGGGAAGCTGAGGTGAAAACATTTTTTAATATTAAATTTAAGATAAAACTACCTTTTGTCATGTTGTCAACAGCTAAGGATATTTAATATTTTATTCCCAGAGGTGATTCACAGAATTAATTTCCTCTGCATGGCTCTTTAATTGGCATGAAATTCCCAAATGAAAATTAATCATTATAAACAGTTTAGAAACCATTGAAACATATGTGTTATATGCCTACTACCTCTGTCTGATTCTAAAACATTCTCATCACCCCCAAAGAGTGCCCATCTCCATTCCAGTTATGGTGCCCTTCCTCCTCCTCCTCTTCCTCCTCCTCTTCCAAGCCCCTAGCAGTCACCACAGTAATTCCTGTCTGTACCAATTCTATATCTTTCAATATATAATTGTTTTTTACAGCTGTGTGTATGCTCATTTGTTCATCTTGTTTTGTTTTGATTGATATTTGGGGGGTTGGTGTTTTTTGTTTGTTTTGTTTTATTTAAACTAACATCATGTTTTTGGACTTATTATAAGTTATAGCATGAGTTGTTGCTCACTCCTTACATGATTGAAATCTCTAATTTTTTTGCATAGAATTTTCTTAATTCAGTGAACATTTACCAAGCCTTTGCCTTCAGTAATTTTTTTTGAAATCTGCATATGAATATACAATGTATTTTGGTCATGTCTACCTACTACTCCTTCTCTCCAACTCCCCCTGCACCTCTTCCAACATGTCTCCCTCCCAACTTTATGTCTTCTTTTTCTTTTAAATAACTCATTTTGTCCTGTTAATGCTGCTCATATGCATGGGTATGGGTTCATCCACTGGGACATTGGCAACAACCAATGACTGCTCCCCCCCAACCCAAAGAAAAGTGACTCACCTTGCTTCAACAACCATCAGTTACCATTAGCTTCTTCACTATGGGTAGGAGCATTAGGGTCCCCTCCCCCTCCCTGCTAAATCTTTAAGTAGCTTGATCTTGTGGAGTTAACCACAGCTGCTATGAGTTCAGTATGTAGCAGCCATGCCATGTTACAAGCTTGCTTCCCTATCATGCAGCACTTACATTGCCCACACTTCTGAGAGTTTCCCTTTAGGACTGAGCACTCACAGTCACATAGCTTATAGCTTCTGCGCTTTGACCGACGATGAGTCTCTGCATTAATCGCTACTTTCTGCAATAGCAACTCACTGGTCGGTTCATTCACTGTAGGACATTTGAGTTGTTTTTACACCTTGGCTGTTGTGAAAACTGCCTTTATGGTGGTTTTATTTAAGACCCTGGTTTTCATTCTCTTGAGTATATACTGAGAAGTAGAATTTGTGGGTCATATAGTAACTATATGTGGACCTTTTTGTGGAATTGCCAAACTGTTTTCTATAGTGGTCGCAACACTTAACACTCCCACCAGCAATCCACAAAGATTCTGTTCTCTATGCCTGCTTGATAATACTTGTATTTTTCCTTTAAAGATATAGAAATGATAGAGATGATAGATCGATGATGGATAGACAGGATATATATATATATATATATATATATATATATATATATAGAGAGAGAGAGAGAGAGAGAGAGAGAGAGAGAGAGATTGATCCTAGGAGACATACATATTTATATCTTAGAGGACTGAAATAAGTTTTATGTGCAAATTATTCTTCCTGTTTTTCTAATGACATTCAATATTCTCAAACATCTGATGAACAATTCATATTCCACCTCTACTTTTCAGTGAACCCCCAAAGTCTCAGAATCTGATTGTTTAAAAATACTTGTTAAATGCTGGATGGTAGTGGCACATACCTTTAATCTCAGCACTCAGGAGGCAAAGGCAGGCGGATCTCTGTGAGTTCAAGGCCAGCCTGGTCTACAGAGTGAATTCCAGGACAGCCAAGGCTACACAGTGAAACCCTATCTCAAAAAATAATCTTGCTAAAAATTATTAAGCCCACAATGACATTAAGGACATCATATATAAGCAAAATATGCCATAGATGCTATATCTATACAGAGGATCAATCAAATAAAGAATATTCAGCTTGTGAGGCTCCTTGGAGAAAAATTTAATGGAATCCCAAATTTAAAATAAGGTCCATAGAAAAAATTTCATTTTAATAAGTTTAAAAAAATCAGTAAAACATAGTCACCTATATTGATTTTCTGAACTGTATTTTGTACAAAACTTGCTGTATTATTAATGGCCTATTTTCTTAATCAAGTGTTTGGTATCTTAAATCCTTGGAACGACTTCTGTTGTCACATGTAGAAAAGAACATTAGCAGACAGTGTTGGAAAGGAGATGGATACTTTAGGAATTATTTTCAAGTTGAGCCACAGGGATGTTTGAGCACAGTGTACCACTCTTCGGACTTCAAATCACATCCTTGTGGAAACCTGGCAGGAGAAGAAGATTTGATGTCTGTGGTTTTAAATAAATTACTTGGTAGCATTTTTTTTTGCCAAAATTAAAACAATATGGAGCCCTTACATTAAATAAACAAGCAAACACACACAGGCAGGCATGCACACACACACACACACACACACACACACACACACACACACACACACACACACAATGACAACAGGAACTCAGCAAAAGGCAGAAGCCAGACTGCTCCACTTGAGTCAAGGATGAGGGCTTAGAGCCCCTGAGACCACTGAGCATCCCATGCTGTCCTGTTCCACATCGCTCCCACAGCCATCTTTGGGTCTTCCTTAGATACTGCAGGCCATAATTGGGAAGCACCTGATCTAGTTTATTGTCCCCCCCACCCCCAGACACAAAAACTCAAACTGCTTCTTTAACATTGAAAGGGACAAGGAGCCACTGCCCCACAAGGCGTCCTGTTTAATTTGGGAACGAGTCTGAACACTGGAAAGGAACTCGGCATACCACGGCCAACCATTCATTGTCCCTGTCATTTCAATCTGTTCGTTCTTGTCTTACATTTTGGAACTGTAATCCTATCTTCTCCATGACAGAATTTCAGGTTTGCAAAGACAGGTAATAATATATCTTTTTTTTTAGACTAAATATTTCTATGTACTTCCATTTGGGGGACATGACCTATGTCCAATGGCATAGAAATCATTGCACGCATCACCTTTGGAATGGTTCCAAGCTGTCTTGCATGATCTATCCCATGTTAAGTATAGATGACCTGCTTTCTCAGTGTTCTATAGGCTAGCTTTCACCAATGAAACTGAAGACTGTACTTTCTATGACAACCAAATTTACCATGAACATAAATTATGTTTGTGAACAACCACAGCCATGTGTTTTTTCCCACATGTATTCATGCCGAACCATAATTTTGCATAAGCTTTTAATGGGCTATATGTTAAGTCTGCAGAACATTCTATCTACAAAATAATTACCTAAGCACATCATGGTAATTTTGGAATGTGACTATTTTTCAGTCATCTGCTATTATAAGGATTATTTTTGGAGTGTCCATTCTTGAAAAATGAAACAAAGTAAAGAACCACAAAATCTTTAACATAATGAATACATGAAATGTGGCACACATATAGTATAGCCTATTAATTAATATTGTCACATAGCTAAGAAGAGGCTAGTAGAATAATACAATAGTATGAACTGTTTTCTTCTCTTCCCTTGGATTCATTAACCCTTGTATGACTTGTTTAATCACACTGGCAGAAATACCAAAGACTAACATGACATTGCATATCATACTCAAAGCTTCAGTTGTTAGAGATTTTTAGGTTATAAAATTTCTTAGAAAGACACTCTCAGCATTCCTTAGTTGCCGGTGGTTCTGTGTAGGGCTGAGGCTTCATGGTCTTTCCCCTGTCTCCTTCGGCATGTCTATTGTGGTCCTTCTTCAGTTCATGCTTTGGTGGTCATGTTGGTGAGACTATGGATGGGAGAGTTTGGAGGGAGGAAGGGGAAAAAGAACTGGTCTAACTATATAATAATCTCAAAAATAAAAGGAACATATAATTCATGAATAAAAATAGAGAAAACAATTATTTGTTGGAATTTATTGTAATCCTCTGAAACTGATCAGGCAGTATGATTATTTTCATTTTGTATTTAAGAAAAGAATCTCAGAAACACTGAATGATGAGTTGATGGCTATATTACTAAATACCCCAGTTTGCCACCTCAGTTTAACCAAATGTTACTAGCAATCTCATTTTTCCAGTTGTTACTGTTTTGAGACACAGACTCACTCTGGAGCCCAGATTGCCTTTGAACTTGTAATATTCCTCTCTCAGCCTAGTGAGCAATGGGGTTTTAGGTGTGTGCCACTATTCTTGGCGGTAAATATCTGTTACCTTCTTCTGCTCTGGTCCCCTTTGGGTTGCCATTTTCAATAGATGAGGGTACATTGCATCACAAGGCTGAAGTCTGAATTTCTCCTTGGTCTCCAGCAGGAGACTGCAGTCTCAGCCCAGGGACTTTTTGTGTTAAGTGACTTCCAACTGTCGACCCAAACATCTTGTTAGATGGAACTCCAAGGATATTTACAACCGAGTCGATTATAAAAGGAAGGTCTACTCATGCTTTTTCATGGTCCTAGAAGATACTTGAAGTTGAGATAGAGCAGATTAAATCAAGAATTGAAGAACCAGAGTTGGATAACTGTAGTTCTTTCCTTGTGTGAAAATGTGAATGTTGAGTGATCTGCAAATGATGGGAAATTAGTTTAAAAGCAGAAAAGTGGAGTTCTTTCTCCATCCTTTGTCAGCCCTCTCCTGTATGCTGGAAATTGTACAGGGCTTTTAAAGGAGTGTTTTGAAAGATATTTTTAGGAGTTGAAAAAGATTATTATGCTCACATATAGTAAATGATGTGAAGTTTTGTTCTGTGATCACCAAGGAATGCATTTCTGATAGCATCCCCTAAGCTAGCCACTAGGACCTAATTAGGAACCAAAAAATTTCAACACTGCATCAAATACCTTGATGGTATTTTGTGTTTTGTGAAGAGAGGTGTGTGTGTGTGTGTGTGTGTGTGTGTGTGTGTGTGTGTGTGTGTGTGCCTATGTGTGTATATACTCTTCGGTTACCTCTTTAAAATGGCCATGGTAATTTGAGGGGAAAAAAAACAACAACAATATTTGGGCATATCTTGCATCCTACACAAAAGTAGTCTAATCAAGATGTTTGAGAGGACAATAACAATAATAATTATCATTTGTTAATAGTATTGTTTGGTGGATCTGCCCCCACTGTATTAGGCCTGAGATTTCTGTTACAAAGATATTTGATCTCACATCAGTCTTGACTCATTCCGCAAGACAGCAAAACATGACAACAGTTCCTCCTTCAGGACAAAGTCAGACTTTAAAATGTTTAGGGGTGGCAAGATGGTTCAGTGGTACTTACCACCAATACTACAGACCTGAGTTCAATCCCCAGAACACACACGGTAGAAGGAAAGAAACAACCCATGGGAAGTTGTCCTCTGGCTTCCACATACATGCTGGGTCATGCATACACCATGGCTCAGATAAATAAAAGTAAAACCAAAACAGCTTTAAAGACTATGCTGCCAGCTAGCAGAACGACAATGGACCCTTTTCTCCTCTTATAGTAGTTACTAGTTTTCAAAGCTTCATTAAAAAGATTTTAATAGCTTTTGTTTGAATTCACCATCATACAAAAGACTTGCCTACGTCTCCATTTTCGACAGGTTTCCTCTAAATGTCCACAAACTGATTTCATGAATAGTGAGTCTCTATGGGTCTAACAGTGCTTATAATTTTGATTTCTCATTATATAGAGTTTATCTTTATTCCAAAAAATAGATGGAATATTATTAAAGTAATTTAACAATTTCTCTGACTCCGTATGGAATAGTATCAAGATGCTTGGGCCTGATTTTCTGCACAGATACATAGAAGCCTAAACCCTCCACATATGATTTGGCTCGGACCCTATAGAGATATGTACACCTATACATTATTGACATACACAGGCCTACAATTAACCAACAAATATTGGCTTTCAGCTTTCAGATTCTTTGATGTCGCATACTATATGAACCTGCATAGCCCTATAGCCTATATCTATAGTCCTACAGAGGCCTATATCTTAGGAACATGTAAAAGACATTGTCATAAATACAGACATATGCCTGGAAGTCAGAGTCACATAGAGGCCTATACTTCATGGACATGCACAAATATTTCTTGCTGGAAATTTAAAGGCCTAATACCATACCACTTGGTTATCTTTATAATCATAGAACGATCTAACTTAGATGTTTAAAAAAATTAAGACTTCCCCCTCCTTATGAATATTTGACAGGCAAGGAAATGACATTTTAGGTATTAATTTATGCTTGTAGATTTGATGACCAGGGACAAGATGTCAACATCTAAATCAAGGGCAATACCTATGTTCTGGTGTACAACCATAGCCCTTCTTTAAATACATATTGTACAACCATCCAGAACATAACAAAATGTGCTAAATTTGCATCCTGATTTGGTCCAGTGCACATGAGCTGCTCAACCGAGCCTTTCTTTATATGCTGAACTCCTTCCTGTGAAGGTATCAAGAGGTACCTTTGGAGTGATTGAATCATAAAGATAGAGCACCTCTATATGGACTTAGTGCCCTTATAAGAAAAAAAAAATTCCAAGAGACTGGGGAGTCAGAGTCAATAAAATGCCTTTAATGCAACTTTAGACCCCAGACATCCACTTAAAAGCTGAGCATGGGTGCATCCCTGAGAGTAGAGGCAGGTAGATTCTTCGAACTCACTAACTGCCAACTTAGCAAAGTGATGAGATCCAGGTCCCGTGAGACTCTGACTCAAAAAAATCAGGTAGGGCCAACCTAAGTTCAATCCTTGGGACTCATGTAGAAGCAAATAACCAACACTTGAATGTAGTCTCTGACCTCCACACACAAAGCAACCACAACACACACACACACACACACACACACACACACACACACACAGAGAGAGAGAGAGAGAGAGAGAGAGAGAGAGAGAGAGAGAGAGAGAAATGCATGCACACACATGTGCACAGACAAATAAATAAATGCAATTTTAAAAAGAAGATAGCCTAAGGAGATGGCTCAGTGAGTAAGAGCACTTTTGTGCAAGCATGGTGATGAGTTCAAATCCCCAGCATAGCACACGTAAAAGTCTTAGTGTGGCTGTGCAGATCTATAACCCTAGTGCTGGGGAGAGAGGGGAGAAAGGCCACTGGAGCTTGCAGGCTGCCCACCTGGCTCCAGGTTCAGGGAGAGAATAAGGTGGAAAGTAATAGAGCAGACTACAGATGTCCTTTAGCTTCTGAGCACACAGGCAGGCATGCTCACACACAGACAATACAACACATACACACACACACACACACACACACACATACACGTGCACGTGCGCACACACACACAGAGACACACGCCACCGTCACCACCACCACCACCACATACCACACCACCCAACAAACAAATAAATAAATATAGTAGATAAATATTTCTAAAATGGAGTGGAGAGTAATTGAGGAAGACACCCACTCAGCATAGACTCTTGGCCTCCACACACATTCACACATCCCATGAATCCATACAAATGTGTGTGTGTGTGTGTGTGTGTGTGTGTGTGTGTGTGTGTGTGTGTGTATGTGTGTGTGTCAGAAAGAGAGAGAGAGATCACATGCACAAATCACACACATACACACAAGATGAGTTCTAAGATCTCTGCACTTGAGGGCACAGCAAAATCACGGTTCTCTGTCAGTCACCATGCAGAACCTCAGTAGACAGTGACCACCCTGCAGCTCTTTGGTCTTTAATTTCCCATTATCCAGAAATGTAAGGCAGAAACTTCTATTGTTTTATTTCTGTTTCATGGTATTTTGTGACAGCAGACAGAAGAAAGGAAATTTCATTATTTCTATACAGTCTCTCTTCCCTGAACCTCCCTCATACCATGTTCCTACCCAAACAAGTATCGAATAACCCACCACAGTGTCAAAATGGAGTCTCTTCAGCTAGTTGAAGGTTTCCCGATACTTCTGCAGTTAATATGTTTCATTTAAAACATCACCCAGGCATATTGTTGTCAGCTTGTAATTTATTTAAATTGCCATTGGCTTCATTTCCATTTTCCAGTTTCTAGCTTGACATTTCAGAGGCAGAAATTGAATCTGAGTTCAGAAAATACAATGTATTTTCCCTACGCATATGTTAAATCTTGCCAGGCTGGTGAGTAACGACTGTTTTCAAAAATTAAAAATAAATAAAGAGAGCCAATAGGGAGTGGAGCATTTTTTTTTCTTTTTCCAGATGAGAAGGTGAACTCCTCAGAAAGGCTGTCATGGATATTAGACACCGGCCTGCATGCGGGAGCAGGCAGGACCAGGATAGGGTATTGATTCAGATATCATAATTAAATGAGTCTGAGCTGGGCGCAGAGAGGCACGATTTGGGAAGATGGATAAAGAGTCAGGAAGAGATATGAGTTAGAGCCTCAATCTCTAATAGCACTTGTCAGAATTTCAAGGATGAGAGGATCTATCAATTGGAACAGGGATGGCGTGGGTGTGATGGACTTTGGCACCTTATCAATTCTCTGCCTTCTAAGAGAACATGTGTGTGACATCTGTGATTTAGTTCTGATCTACCAGTCTGGTGAGCATGAGTCTGGCGTTTGCTGCCAAATTACCTTGCTCATCTACATGCTAAGAGGTTGCTGTCACATTTAAGGCTGCCAGAAATCTAGATCTTTCCCACTGGGAATCCCAGATAGCACACAGAATAAAGATTTGCTTTCTGTTTGCAGTGAACCACCCATGGGATTCTTATAGGTGCCGATCAGTTGTCTATTCCACCAATTAGCTCTTCCTCTCAATTTTAGTACATTGCAGTTGAAACAATATTACAGTCACATCAATTGAAATCTAAAACACAGAAGCAAATTCTGATAATCACACACACACACACACACACACACACACACACACACACACACACACACACACACCCCAACTAAGACATGTCTTCCTCAGTCTGTGAGGACCCTGTGGCATTAACTTCTCTTCTTAGGAAAAGGTCTCTGGTTAGTAGCAAACAATCACCATGAGGTGATGTATCCTTGAAGGAAAGAGAAGTTTTCTTCTCCAGGGAGGAGAATGCATTCATGGTGCAAGGAGAGAAAAGAAGGGGTCTCTAAAGCCTGTGTCCTGTAGTGGACGGGAATGAACTCGATTGCAGCAGCTCTGGAAGCGGACACATTTTCCTTATCTGCTATAGGACATCCAGAGGTCTTCTTTGTCAGCAACTTTTATGGATAAGGCTCCTGTATCTTTGCATCTTTAAGCTTCAAAGGGGAGTAGATGATATTAGCACATGAGGCCTACCCCCTCCCAGCTCTGTGTGTGTGTGTGTGTGTGTGTGTGTGTGTGTGTGTGTGTGTGTGTGTGTGTGTGTGTGTCTGCGTGCGCATGTACACATCTGCCTCCTTCCAGGCTAAAGCAGGGAGAAATATTTAAAGTTAATACACAAGGTTCTCTGGCCATTGAATCATGACCTTCCGACCTGGGAGCAGGCCTGACCTATGATATTTATGGAAAGACCTTACTCTTGCAGCTAGGCAGTCTGCCCCATTCATTTCTTCTCTATCTCCTTCTTCTTGCTTCATCTTCTTTAGTACAAGGGTCATTATTTTAAACCATCCAATTGCCTCAGGGACCATAAAGTGACTCTAAGTGATCATTCTCTGTATCCATAAGGCTTCACACAAAAAGGAATTTTGTAATACATGTTCTTACATATGAACTATAAATGAAGGGGGATGCTATCAGATGCATTTTCTTTGTCAAAAAGCTGAGTTCCTGTCCTTTTACAGTTTGTGGGCTGCCATGTTTGCCATTACACATGGCCTGTAGCACTTTCTAGGTAGTGGAGGATGCTCAAGTCTTTCAGAATGCCAAAACTGTAGAGAATTGGTTATTTCATCACCTACCCCACTCCCTAATCCCATATACAAGGAACAAGAGATCCTAAAAGGTTAAAATTATGAGCCCAGAATCTGGCATATGGATTAGAGTCAAAGGACCCAGTGGGAATCTGATTCAACTCATATCAAATTCCTAGGAGTCTCTGAATAAATTACATACTTTCTCTCTGTACTTGGTACTTTTGTCTGAATGAAGAAAAGATACTTAGGTAAAAAGTTATGCAGAGTGGGGCTGGAAAGATGGCTCTGTGGCAAAGACCGTAAATTGTTCTTCCAGAGGGCCTAGGTTCAGTTACTAGCCCCCACCCTGGACAGCTCCCAACTGCCTATAACTCCAGTTCCAGGAGATCTAATACCATCTTCTAATATCAGCAGCACCTTCACTCCTGTGGTGGACATACAGACATACAAGCACACATACATAAATAAAAAGAAATACATTTTTAAAAAGAAAGCTGTGCAGGTTAAACAACACTATTCCTGGCACATTTTAGTTAGTGGGAACTAACCTTTAGTTAATAGGAATAATCCTTCAGGCTAGAGGTGGAGATGTTGCCAGTGATTGGATCTTTCATATGTCCCAAGGAGATATTGAGCCCTGACACCCACCCTGTTCTCCCACCTTCTTCTTGCTCTAAGAAGAATGGAGCTTGTTTGGAAGGAAGGCATTTTCCCCGCAGTGGCATTTAGAATCTCAACCTCATGCCCAGATATGAAGGAAGTGTGTTCTGCATTTCAACAATCCCTGCTGGAAAGCATTGCCAGAAATAAACAAGCTGTCAGGAGCGAATGATTCATTTCTCATCTACTCCGATGACATCTGGTTTAAGTGTGATGAATACATGCTTGTTTAAATCATATGGTGACGGTGATGCTATCTGACAGAGATGTTTGCAAATATTTTGGGAATCCCCTAAGTGCTTGCTACCAAAGACTACGCTTGTTTTTTTTTTTTTGTTTGTTTGTTTTTTTTTGTTTTTTCAAAAAAGGAGAAACAGTATAAACTTCAGTTTACGGAGTCAAAACTTCCATCTCCTAAGGTCATAGGATCTAGGGATAAACCTACAACTCTGAAGATTTCCAAGTGACTATTTTGACATTAAATGTGGGTGCCACCAGCAGCATGCTGATGTGAAATAAATGTTCAGTGGTAATTGGGACATTTAGGAAATAGCCCTCAGAATAAAAGAAGTGTCAAGTGTCTCTGCATGTTTGAATGAAGCCCTGCCCATGCAATGGCTTGGCCATTGTTTTCAGTACTTTGAAGCTATTTATTTGATAATGATTAGCAGATTGCATTATGCCAAACACAGATGAGCTAAGAGGAAATAGAAAATGTCTGCTTGCTTAAGGGCTTCCCATGGCCACTGAGGGAGTAATCAATCTTGACACAATGCCTGGTCATCCAGATCCATCACAGACAGATGTGGCAGAGCCTATAAAATATCTATGCATTGGGCATTATCAAGTTTTTTGGGGGGAGGGGGCTGTTCTCACCACATTGATTCCTCTCCCTACTGACTAATCTGAGAATTAGCAGAACTTAGCTCAAATCCATTAGTTGTGATTCATTTGTAGGATATTTGAATTATATATAGAAAGTCTAAATTACCTGAATATTGAAAGATGAAGGTTTATGCATAATGCATAACAATTGCTCAGCAAGTTTGGAATAAACATTTACACAGAGAAAATTGTGTGAAGCATGTGCCAAAGTATGAGGAATGAACCCGTGATATCAAGCCCATCTAATAATGTATTTACTCGAAGGAGAGAACAAATTTTGCATTATACTCATGACATTAGTAGCTATTGCTTGTATAGCCTAGCACAATTTTTAAGATATTCTCCATGTATAATACCATATGAGATAATGATCCTATTTTGTTCCAGGTAATTAATTGTATTTTTCAGCAATATAATCCACATTTCAAATATGTGGTTGTTTTTGCTGAAACATCAATAAATGAGACCAACTTTATGAGCTATTTATATAAGATAGTCCTCAAATATTTCAAAATAATTGATTTTTATATATTAAGCCCATTATCTCCATTGTTACATTCTCTCCAAGTTATTTGTAGGTAATTTATGTTCGACAAAATAAGGAGGGTTATAAGCAAGTTAACAGTAGGCAAGTTAACATTGATGCAAGCAAAAATATATCAATTCCTGTTTAATGCAAATTACAAGTTTTTTTTCAGGCATATCTTAAAGCATTAATGGTATTAGAGTAAATAGACGGTAGAAAGAAATAATTTCTGGGGGTAGAGGGTTGGCTTGGCTGTTAGGATAACTTCCTGCTCTTGCAGAGGACCAGAGCTTGACTCTCATCATGCATGTCAAGTGACTCATAACAAGCTGTAACTCCAGCTCCAGGAGATCCTTCTGTACCCTGCAGACACTTGCCTTCATGTGTACATACCCACACAAAGACACACGCATGTACACACAATTAAAAATAACCAGCAAATCTCTTTTTAAAAAAAGAAAAGAAAAACTACCTGTTTAAAATGAGTACATCTTCAGAGGAGGTTTTGTGGTCTTGGATTGAACAGTATTTCAGAGTGCCTTCACTAAAAAATATAAAACTATAAAATACAGAAGAGTCCATGTGAACATATATGTATGAGAGTGTATACACATATGTATACACACTTATGCTCATTGATATGGGTATGCATGCAGAAAGGAGGCTGAAAGGGTGTGAGACCCTGGCAAATCATTACCTTGGAAGAGCAGTGTAAATGGGAACAGAGGTGACTGGAAAGGATGTTTTAGTTTTGCTTACTTACCACTGTATCATTTAGATTATATTTCATAGAAATATCTATCCGTCAATTGCTTATGTAAAAATAAATGAATAATGCACATCATTTATAGGCATGATGACAGCCAAAATGAAAAGTGAACGCATCTGTCTTCCTTGTTGGTTGGCTTATTAACGGCTCTTCCTGGATCTTCTTCAGGGGTTTGTGCAAACCCTCCGCCATGGCCCTTCCCCCTCTCCTCTGAACAGTCGTAGGTATACCATTGCCCGCTGATCAGTTGGCATTCAGAGTGGGAGGGGAGCTCTCCTGGGCAGCCCTTGCAGGTTTCCATGGTGCAAATATGCTCAAGGCGGCCAGTTTCAGCAACTTCCCATTGTCAAACAGCTCATGAAAATCCTTTGGAATTGTCAGTTGGCTCTATTTGGTTCTTAACTCAAGAAACCCAAAGTCTTGATTCTCCTCCCTTAGATCTGCCCTTGGATTGAGAATCGGGTTTGCCTGACAACCTGTGCTGTGGGAATTGGATGCTGAGGACAGCATGGAAAGACTTGAACAGCCATTCTCTTATGAACCCATGGGTGAAACTGGAGGTCACCAAGCCTGTTGCCAGATTGCAGTGGCAGCTGCCACTTTCTCCACAGAGGCAGCAAATAAATTCCCTCCCACTAAGTAGTACAGTAGTACCAATAAAGAAGAAGACCAGTTGGCCTCTTTGAGTACTTCATTCGTATAACAGAGAGAGTACATCTCTGTTTATCGTGGGGATGCCTCGTCGTCATGGTCAACTTGGGTGATTTCTAGGAGGAGTTGGATTTTCTGAGGGAGTCATCAGAAAGGGTTAGCTACAGGAAGAAGACAGCTTTGACTGTTGGCAGTGTGATCCTATGGACCAGAGTGATGGATAGAATAAGGAGGGAAAAGCAGAAAGCCAGCCATGCATTTCCTCTCCTCAGTGATGGGAACAGCTTTCACCATGTGCTTCTAGCACCGCCATGCACTTGCCTTCCTTCCCGTGCAGACACATGGAGCCAAGTAACCACGGACTGAGCACTCTGAAGCTGTGAACCAAAATGAATACGACTTTCCTTAACTTGCTTCTGCTAGGTGTTCAGTCACAGCAGTGCAAAGCCAGTCACAAGCACTTAGAAAATGGCATTCTTTGGTCAAAATATTTGAACCCAGTGTTTTTATCTTCAAATCTACATCTTTAAAGACCATGTAGCTTTTTCCAAATGGTGCAGTGTATGTTTGCTGGGGCTTTGTGCTCTCATTCTGTTCAGCACCAAAATCATTAGTTTTATAAATAAAGAAGGCAGTCTTTTGTAGCTCCATAGCACTTCCCCTCTTAAGGCAGCGTTTACCATCATGCCCAACTAGCCTGCCTCTTTGCTGTTGGCCAGGCCCCATAAAGGACAACTATACTGAGAAAGAGCTTCCCACTTGATTCAGACAAGGCTCTTTCAAATGACTGCCTAGGAAGCAGCAGGTAACCTGAGGGTAAGTGGTGGCTTACTACAGAGAGAACCGAAGTGACAAAGAACCTTTTTTGTTTGTTTGTTTGTTTGTTTGTTTGAGGCCTTAGGCAAAGATGAAGTCAAATTATGAGAATAGGGCCCTAGAGATGGCTCCCTTGATAGGAGCACATGCTGCTGGCAAGGCTGCTGACCTGAATTTGGTCCTTGGAACCCACATGGTTAGAAGGGAAGTACCAACTCTTCAAAGTTATTCTCTTACCTCCACTCATTTACACACCATACACACACCAATAAACAAATGTAGAAAAATATTTAAAGGCTGAGAACCTTTCCCCCTTCTCCTAACCCAGGAATATCCTCCGCCCTGGATGAGAGGGGGACTCTTGATCCATTGTAAGCAAACCGACACCAAGGGGAAATTGTGTCTATCAGTTTCATCTCCAGTCAGAGAAATTGCTGGTTGACTGTATGGTAGCCATCTTGACATGCGTTGGCATTACTTTTATGAAGCATTCTGGGAAAAGCACACCGACGCAGTCAGTCGAGAGTAATTTAGATTTTCTGTATTGCTGACTTTGCCCAGTATCCTACAGTGACCTTGAAAGGAGTCTAGGGACACTTTCTCCTCCATCTTTGCAATTCTCCAGGGAGGTGCACCTCTCAGAGAGAAGTGTTTGGTTTAGGGATTATAAACCTGAGAGAGGCAGCCTGAAGAATGCCTTCAACTCAGTCAGCTTTTGTTACCAGCTGAGAACATTGCTCCACAGGAAGATTAGACCTGTCTTATTTGTTTGGAAAAAGTATTCAGAAAGCCAGGTACCTCAGCATCCTCCAGCTGCTAGGCAAGTCAAGGGTGGGCCAGGAGTCTTGAGTTAAAAGTCTTCATTAAAATGTTTTTTCTCCCCTCTTCCAGTCTTGACCTACACAGGTAGTTGGTTATATTTATTTGATATTTTAGTCTCTCTCCCTCTCTCCCTCCCTCCCTTCCCCTACCCTCTCTCTCTCTGATTTCAGAGGGTGGGTAGCAGAGACTTGCAGAAAGCAGTTGAGTCTGGGAGGTATCACCAACAGCAGAAGCCCTTAGATATGATCTGGGGAAACACTGGCTTCTCTGAATGCAGGTTCCAATTAAACACAGATAATTCTTTTCACTTGGGAGAGCAAAATTCCAAAGCCAAGTGTCTTGTCTAAAGAAATGTCAGCACTGTGTTCAAAGGCTACCAGCACCTTCCTGTTCCAGATGTAAGGACTGGAGCTTTCCCTTCTGAATGTTCCTTCATTTGTATGTTGGTAGTAGTGACTTGGGTCAGGTTATATACATGCTGTTTGCACTTTGCAGATGGCTAAAATGTTCCAGTTCTCCTATGAAATGTTCTCTTCTGATCATAAATTTCTATATGTAAAGCGCCCCGAATCTGAGGGAGAAGTGTTCCAAGACACCTGGTGGAAGCCTCAAATCTATCTAGTACTGGAACCTTTATGTAGTACAGGTGTATTTTATACTTTTACCTGTGCGCCCTCCAGCATTGCCACATGGTACCAGAGTTGATCTGCCCCCTCCATGGTTTAAGTAGGTCCCAGTGTCCCCTGTGCATCAATACTACTGTGCTTCAGGGCCATTAGTAAGGATATTAATCACTACTTGAACACATGCTTTGTGGCATGACCACAGTAGATGACCTTTCACCCAGGAGAAGCTGCTAGGGGCCTACTGAGAAAGCAGCACAGACAGTGTGGGAACACTGGACAAGGGAATTACTCGTGTCTAAAGCAGTTCAGATATCATGGTGACATTTCACCCAGGGGCTCAAAATGGAAACATAATTGTATTCTGTTTAACAGTTTTGTACTGAGGTTCAACACAGGAAGCTGAAATGTTGGGCATCAAAGCTACAGACAACCAAAGACTACCATGTCTCTATACCTCATGTCTGTACAGCCCCTGTAGTGATCAAGTTGTATATGAATCTAAGTGATGCCTTGGGAAGAAATAGTTCTATTTTCTTGTTTGAATTCTAGTAACTGAACCACTTGGTGGTACCTGGTAAATTATAATTAAAATTAAAAAAAATTAAATTGAGCACAAACTTCTATCACCCTATACACAGTCCATAGTTAGATGCACTGAATAGCTACATTTTTTATCATATCAATGTTGACAGAATGGTAGGTAAATCATAGCTCCTAATCCTAAGTCACTTCTACAACCGACAATATGACAAGTTTTGTTTTGTTTTGGTTTGGTTTTGGTTTTTCGAGACAGGGTTTCTCTGTGTAGCTTTGGAGCCTGTCCTGGAACTCACTCTGTAGCCCAGGCTGGCCTTGAACTCACAGAGATCCACCTGGCTCTGCCTCCCAAGTGCTGGGATTAAAGGCGTGCGCTGCCACTGCCGCCGCCGCCGCCACCACCACCGCCACCACCGCCACCCGGCGACAAGTATTTTGTACATATTACTTTTTTGAACTTTCTAAAGAAGCTTATGAGTTATGCAATATTTTGACATTTTACATCATAAATAAAGACAGTCATTTGTCCACCAGGATCCACACCTAGAAAGCCACCCTTGAGCCTGGATCTTGGCACCAGAATTCATGTTCTCCTCATCCTTCACTACAGACTTTATAGAAAGGGAGTGAATGACAGAGTGGCATCTCCTGCTAAGAATGGGAACGTGCTGCTTTATAGGAACGTTTTCTCACAGGGCAAGTGATGTACCAAATAACTGCTGGCTGACTCAGAGTTAAATCAATCCTTCCACTAGTGTAAGATGCTCCAGGGAGCTAGGATTAACACAGGAGATGCTTAGCATTCATGAAGTTGGAAGCAAAAGTTGTTTTCCTAAATGACTTGAACAACAGGGCAGTTTGATTCTTGCTTCTAGAAAAACCTGTCAATATTGTCAAGAAAATGTTTGGTGTTATCTCAAAACTTCCTCCCATGAAGGACTGAAAGTTTTCTTTATTTTCAAAGGGCCCTTTGAGTGCTCAATTCTTTTCTTTTCTTTATGGATGGTTGATTTAGATTATTTCCCCTAAATATAGAAAGCAGCTGAGCCTACACTATTTTCCAATGGTGATGGCAAAAATGTGCATCCAGTTTTAGCAATCAGGATGCCTAAGAACTGAGAAGCCAACTTAAAGATGAAATAATTATTCAGAACCGCTAAGATGCGTTGTTCTTCCCTATGTCTAGTTCTTTATTTTTGTGTTTTAAATTTGGTTTTACAGTAAATAAAAATCTGAAGAATTAAACACCCTGGTCAGTGGGGGGAAAATCTAATAAAGGATCCCCTGGAGAGTATTTGAAAGCAGGGAGTTCAAAGGAGCTAGGAAAGTAGCACTCAGATGCCCCAGCATGAGCACATCCACGAACATGTGTACCCACAACTGTGTGCACTTCATATCTCCACTCACAGGTAGACATATAGCACACACGCACATCCCCACACGAACACATTTATACAAACACATAGGCCCTCGGCTGCCCCCCATACACATGCAAACGGAAAGGTCGGTGGGGTACACCTGCAGATCAGATCCCATAGTCAGAGATCTCAAGTGTAAACTGACATTTCCTGTCTCGACCACTGTGTCCCATATAACCGACTCACAGGCAGTTGCTATAATTTGTAATTCATATTTGTAATATGAATTATAGTCGGCTGATAGCTCAGGCTTGTTACTAGCTAACTCTTACATTTAAATTAACCCATATTTCTATTGATGCTTTGCTACATGGTGGTACCTTTATCAGCATGGCATGTTCATCTCCTGTTCCCTCTGCATCTGGCTGGCAACTCCTGACTCTACCCTTCCTCTTCCCAGTGTCCTCTGTGTCTGGCTGTCCCACCTAAACTTCCTGCCCAGCTACTGGCCTGTCAGCTTTTTATTAACCAATGAGAGCAATGCATATTCACAGTGTACAGAAGGATGATTCCACAGCACTCAGGTATTGAGATGCTGACTGAGGTGGGCCATCCTCTGCACTAGGCACTCCACCTATATTATTCTGACTTTTTTTTCCCTCCTTAATCCATGAGAGAAGTGCCAAATTACCATCATTTTAAAGATGAGGAGCAGGATTTGGAAAAGGAAAATAAAATAACCCATGGTTCTCTAATTTGCACTTCAGTGGCACTCATAATTTCCAAGCCCACAAGCATCAGAACTTTAACCTATCACCTTCCCAACTCTCTCTTTTTGCCACACGCCATGTGAAACTGTACCCCATGAATGAAGTATGATACCGCCTAGAACACTTGAAAATGCTCTCGGGATGATGCCACCTGCCTTAATTTAGCCCACGGCTGCTCCCTGGGTGACACCGCTATCTCTGGAAAAGCTGCCCCCTGTGCATTTCCTCAGTGCCACAAGAACACCTAAAACACAGACACAGGTGTGTCAGCACTGCCCCACAAACACAGCCCTGCAGAGGGATAGCCTGGCATCATGCAGCTGACTCTAATGGCAAGCTCCCTCTGCCAAGTACCCATGCACACCATTCCAGTTCACAATCTTTCCCTCTCCATCCTGTCTTCCTTTCTGGAAAAGAATAATCGGCCACTCTTCCATTCAAGGCCTGGGTCACGTGTCTCTCTTTCGAGGCGCTCTCCCTCTCCTCAGCTTCCACCAACGAACGCTCCTTTTTTTCAAATTTATCACACTGAATTGACTTCATTTTCACCTGATTGCATTGATCAGAATTTTCACTCCCCCATAGCTGTTGGCTATGACTGCTGTTTGCTGTGTTTCCCAAACAATTGGCACCATGACTGTCAAGTCATCCACAGTGCCTCCTTGTACAGTTTGTGATGATTTGCTGGGAAGGCAAACATCTTAACCCCACTAGAGATTTACTGTTATCTAGAACTTTCTTTGTACACACTGGTGTGTTGGGTGGTGCCACATTTAAACCTTGTTCTATAACTCATAGTCATCAGGATCTCTGTGCCTAGCCAGGCCATTCTTTTACATCTGGAATTTGTTCTTGTTATTTCCACTATAAATGCTCTTTGGTTCTCTTGCTCCTCCCTGAGCAAAGAAATTTATGAGGCAATGTTTCATAAAAGTTAGGCCCCTGGGCTGGCAACTATGATCTGGGCTCACTACTCATTGCTCTATGATCTGGGCAAGTTGCCTGTGACTATCCTCCAGCTGCCTGTGGATACAGAGTCTTGCCCAAATCACACTTGCTCTCTCAACCCAGCCATGAGTGAAAGCCTTCCAATAACCACTGCCAGGATCTACTGTGTTCTATTTGGATGCTAATAAAAAAATGCTAATCAAATTCTTGAGTGATATTTTCCCATGTCAGACTTAACTGTGAGTGTGTCCAGATGACTTTTAGTCTACAAGAAGGTAACATATCCATCATGAAGAGTGAAATTGACTTAAATTCTTGTCGGAAATGAGATGTGTTATTACAGTGAAGTAAATGAGAAAGTTCTTGCTGATATTGTCATGGAATATTATCCTGCCTGCTATAAGTTTACTAAATTGCCCATCTATCAAGCAAGATCTGAAAATAAGGATGCATGACTATATAAGAGGGCTAGGAGCTTCCAGAGTTGGCCAAGTCTTGTTTCTAGGCATCCTTGAGTTGATTTGACCCATCTTGTATGCATATACTTATAAAAAAAACTGCTTAAAATGTGATTTATTTTAAACAAAACAGTGCCTGACATTTAAAGGTGCTCAAATATTGATTTCCTTCTTCTTCTTCTTCTTCTTCTTCTTCTTCTTCTTCTTCTTCTTCTTCTTCTTCTTCTTCTTCTTCTTCTTCTCCTATGCTTCATGTGTGAAGGAAACAACAAACCATGTGCTTAGAAGCCTCCAAATTTGCAGTTTGGAATGGCTGGTTGTCAAGTACATTAGTGCCTTTTTCACTGATGTCACAACCCTGACAAGAAGCAATTTAAAGAAGGAAGGGTTTATCTTGGCTCTCAGTTTGACAGGATGTGATCTCTTGTGGGGAGGAGTGTGAGGCAGCTGGCCATGTTGCATTTGCTGTAAGAATGCTGGGATGTGAGTTCCAGGAAAGGCACCAAAGCTACACAGAGAAATCCTGTCTTGAAAAACCAAAAGAAAAAGAAAAGGAATGCTGAGATGAGTGCTTGCATTCTGCTTGCTTTTTCCTTTGTATTCAGTGAAGTCACCGACATTTAGAATATATTCCCTCCCTTGTTAATGCTTTCTGGAAACACCCACACAGACACAGCCAAGGTATGTTTCTATGGTGATTCTAAATCCAGGCACGTTGATATTAAAGTGAATGGTCACATCAAGCAGAAACTCCAAAGGCCTCTGTTGTGAAGAGGCAGAATGTAGCTGGAGCCTACTCTGATTCTCATAGCGGTTCGAACCCTCAGATGGTATGCCAATCTAATGCCTTCCATTCTGTAAGATTACAGAATTCAATCTATAGACATATAGAGAGATAGTCAAGTAATTCCACAAGGCTCTTGGCTTGAGGTTCATATTCTCTGTAATGGCTCCATCATAATGGAAAGCAAGTATTCTTTATTTACAGTTCATTATATTTTATGTTCCCAAATAAGACCTACATATCACATTGCCTCCAGCAACCATGTGTTTTTAATACTCTTGACACAGAGCAAAGTTTCCAGCCACGATCATATAGGAACCATGGAATGGTGTGGATGGGGAGGACAAATTAGCCCCTCAGAAGACAACTGACATCATGATGCTCCTGCATGTAGCACTCTGATCATTGATATCCATGTTGCTTTGGGATTTCAAATGCATTTGCCTTGCCAATGTCTTTGTAATTAGTTCTAATGTTTAAGGATCATAGGTTCTTCCTCCATATAACCTATGGACAAGAGGAGATCACAATGTCTAGAAAAGCAGGAAGAACAGAATTATATTTGCTGTCATATTTTTCCTGAGTCTTATTTGTTGGCCTGTAGGATGCCATGATTTTTTAAAGTTCTTATTAATTTGTGAAAACCATTCCCATATACAAAAAAAAAAAGATACAGCTATTGGCCAGAAAGCATCTGTTTCTTTCTAAATATTTGAATCTGTCTTTCAATTCAATTCTTAATCCTAGTTGGTCCAAATCAACATTTCATACCAAATATTCCCAAACCAAGAGCACAACGTGAAGCTGCCATCAGCATCTGTTGTCAGCAGAGGGTGTGAGGGGCTTCATGGAAGCTTATTTGGAGTCTCATTGGGCATGAATGCTCTTTTGTGGTTTTCTGAAAATATTTGGCTGCTCCATATTTTCCAAATCTTTTTACCCTCCCTGAGGAGTTAGGAAAAACCAATGTGTGATACTACATACCATAAAGATTAACGTGATGTTGATGCTTGCAAATCTCCAAATCCTGCAGGGACACAGGTCTTGGTGATAGCACTGGGACAGAAGATTCAGAAACAGAATGAGGCGACAGTTGTGTTCTCTGTCAGGAGCACCCAAAACCCTGCTGTAACCTTCAAAGGGAAGCAAAATGCAATTGGTGTTTGTACCGTGACATCAGCTGTGACTACCCAACAGTGCCTGGGGGGGGGGTACCCTAGTTTTTGTTTATGTTTCTGTGTTTGTTTGTTTTTTTTCTGAACCCTTGAGACGGATGGTAACACAAAGCTTCAGTCATAAGCACTGTTTCTAAAAACAGACAGGCAGAAAGAGAGAGAGAGAGAGAGAGAAAGAAAGAAAGAAAGAAAGAAAGAAAGAAAGAAAGAAAGAAAGAAAGAAAGAAAGAGAAAGAAAAAGAGTAAAATCTATTCCTTCACTTCCTGCTGTACTTCCTAGAGAACCAATTGAAAAATCTTAACAAAATCCATGTGGAATTCATTGTGACGCCAAGGCTTTCTATCACCATGTCTGGTTCAAAAGTGAGTTGTTATAGCAACAGGGGAGAAGTAAATGCACATTTCATGTTGTAAAATTACGCCTGTCTTTCCTCTAAACAGCACTGTCCAGGCAAATGAACCCAAGTCATTTAAAGGAGAAGAATTCCATTTTAATTGTGGAGGCATGCACCGAACCTACCTTTAAAACCGAAAGTTCACTTCAATTAACCTTAGTCCCCAAATCAATATAATAAATTCTCTGGAAGGATGAGGCGAAGCATCGTCCTGTCTGAGGAGGATGACCTCGGGAAAATAACGGTGCCAGGATTTCAGCCCTGAAGAATAAGCCGAGTGCTGAGTGGCACGGAGCCTGTGGCCCAGGCAGCGCGCCTTTCACCTCTAAATCATTGTTTTTAATCCAGTATGGATTGGAAGCAGGCAAGAGATTTTGCTTTTTAACACTTGTTCACTGACCTGTATTAAATTGGATGTTGATCTGGGTCTAGCTTCAGACAGAGCCTATGGGATGGGTGTTTTCTGATCCCTACACTGGTTTCAAGAAAGAGGTAAAGGGCTGGGTAGTGTTGGGAAGTTTTTTTGCTTGGCTTTCTGCTTCTGTAGTTTCTTCCTCATGGGTGTGTTACACTGCAGAGAGATTTCTTGGATCCAGTTGCTGTTGCTTGCTTACCATGTTCAGAGCTCATCTCAAGATCGACACTATCAACTTAGTTAAGCATTTATAATTATGGATGTCTCAGATGATCACATTTAAATTAATTTGTAAATATATAAAACAACCAGGGAAGGAGAACCCACCCCGAGTCCCTAAGAGCGACCCTCCCACAGAGCCTAAGGCACATTTTAATTATTAGGGATAACTGATTTGTATAATTAGCCTTGGCTAACATTCCCCGGTGCCTTTCTATTTAAAGAGACAGACACTCTATTTACATAATTGAAGGTTCTGGCAACTCCAAGACACCATCCCTTGTTAGACATGAGAGGCACCAAGCAAATGAAGAACCAAGACTCCCAGGTCCCAACCACGGGAGTGCCCACAAGGGAAGGGATAGGAGGAGTCTAAGGTGGGGGTGGGAGCAGGCTTGCCCTTGCCCAGTTAGACTGCATTGCTCAGGGGTGACTGTGCCCCACTTAGTCCCCCATGTGTGATGAAAAGAAGCAATTATCCTTCCCCCACCTGTGATGAGGCTGGCATCACTAGACTAATCCCGCATCTGTGTTCTGTGTAGGGGTCCCAACATGACCGACCAGTTGTGTTCTCTGGCACACAATTGGAAGAACGTTGTCTGATCCTGCCCTTGGTTTGGATGGAGTTTAAGAACCTGAAGTGTGTGTGTGCGTGTGTGTGTGTGTGTGTGTGTACAAGTCCGTGTGTGTGTGTGTATGTGTGTGTGTGTGTGTATACAAGTCCGTGTGTGTGTACCTGCAAGTGTATCCATACATATGTGAAAGCCAGAGGTTGATATCAGAGGCTTTCCTCAGCTGCTCTCCACCTTATTTTTTGAGACAAGGCTTTTTGTTTACCTGATGCTTGCCGATTTCACTAGATTGGCTGGCCAGCAATCTCCAGGGGATCCTCTGGTCTCTGCCTCCTCAGTTCTGATAATATAGACTCTGCCACTGTACCCAGATCTTAATGTGGGTTCTGGGAGTCACACTCAGGTCCTCACGCTTGCCCAGAAAACATTTCTTCAACTAAGCCATCTCCCCAGCTCAGAATCTGCATTAACTTTTTTTTTAATTGACACTTAATTGTGCGTGGGTTTGGGTTACACAGTGATATTTCAATACATGTGTGTAATATGTAATAATCGGATCAGGGTAATTGGCCTAGCATCACCACAGACACTTTGGCATCTCTTTGTGTGGCTAACATTCAAATATCTTCTCTGTTATCTCCTTTGAAAAGGGCAGTTGTCAACCATAGTACACCAGAACTGCCATTAGATAGATAGATAGATAGATAGATAGATAGATAGATAGATAGATAGATAGATAGATAGATGATAGATAGATGATAGATGGATGGATGAATAGATAGATAGATAGATAGATAGATAGATAGATAGATAGATAGATAGATGATAGATAGATAGATTAAAAAACCTCCCCAGATAGCACTGCTGTATCACTTCACCCCTAGGAAGTAGAGAGCCAGGAAGAGACATTTCCTCTCATCTTCTGTAGCCCAAGTCTATCTGGGACCACAGCCAGGACTTCCAAATAAGATCCTCACAGCACTTAACCTCTATGTAGTTCGGCACAGTTAGGTTTTTTTTTCAGGGCATGTGATATTTAAAATTTTCACAAATTCTGGAGCATTTCCATATAGTTCTAAACTTTGACAAAGAAAAGCATAAAACTGAGACTTTGTATCCTGAACCACATGACCATCCCAGTCTGCCCCTCTGTACCCTCTCCTTGTACCCTACTCTGGTCCTCTTTAATCCTCAACCAAAACCAACCGCTTACAGTACTGGTGTTGTTCTGCCCACAGATCTCAGGCTGGCTGTCTACAGCTCACCCTCAGATGCGCACAGCTCACACTGACCTATGCTGTCTTCTCAGGTGATCTGTGGAGCAGGTCCCTGACCCAGGACCCTACCCTACTTCCCTCCTCCCCAGTGAAGGACTCTTCTCTAAAACACAGCATCTCTTTCTTCCCAGTTGCCTAAGATACTCTCCCAAAATACACACCATTTGTTCTCTTTTTAATAACTGTGTGTGTGTGCACACACACACATTTGTGTACAGTTATATGCCTGTGCATGTGCCTATGTGTGCACTGGTGGAGACCAGAAGTTGACACCAAGTATCTTCCTCCATCAATCTCTATCTTATTTTTTGAGGCAGGGTCTCTCACTGAACCCTGGAGCTCATTGATCTGGCTAGACTGTCTGACCAGAAAGCCACAGGGATCCTCCTGTCTTTGCTTCCACAGCACTAAGATTATAGGTATGTGCCACTATACCAGATTTTTACATGAGTGCTGGGGATTTCAACTCGGGTCCTTATGTTTGTATGAAGCCTTTAACCCATTGAACTATCTCTTCACCCCTACCCCTTTATTTGTTCTTATATTTCATCTGTTCCTCTTCCCTACTCACATGTAAAGTCCAGGAAGTCAGGAGCAAGTGATGCTGTGGATGCTAATGAGTGGCTACCACCTAGGGTCAAATCAGCAAATCAGGTTGCACCCAGGCAAACTGACTGTGGGTCTCACTACCACACTGCAGAGGACAGAGACGTGCTACAATCACTCAGTGTCGCTGTCATGCTGGCAGAGCAGATGTCATCATTAGGGGAGTACAGTTCTGAATGACAAATGAAGATAACTATACATTAAAAAAACACCAAGTTTCATAAGAAATGCAACAGGACATCTAGCGAGGCATTTTCTTCCTTCTTATTACAGAGAGAAATGCATAGAGGACTGTTTCCCGTCTTAGGATCTGGTGTCTCCAGCACAGAGACGTGGCCATTGTGCACTGGAGTTGTTGTAGATCTTAGAGCGCAATAAGATCAATCACAAAAAAAAAATAACCCTCTCTGTCCATACAAGAAAAACAGCAAGGAGGATTAAAATAACACAGCTTGCAGAAAGAAAGGAAGTCGTAAGAGGGAAGAAACTAAACCAGATCAAACATTCCTTGTTACTACAGATGGGCAGAGTAAGGTCAGAGGATGCTATAGCCTCCTCCCTCAGGTCCCTTCTGGGACTGGATGCTTCTGAGCTTGAAACCCCATGACATTCTTGCTACATGATTTGGCATTTATGTTCAAAGGACCTTAAACTCAGATTTTCACTGAATATTTTTTTGTAATCTTCCCACTTTTATGATTCCCATACTTTTTTCTTCCCAATCCAAATATATTTCCTCTTTTAAAAATAAATTTGAGGGTGGACGGCTAAGAACTGCCAGAGAGTTGACACTTGGCATGTGGTGATTCAAGAAAGAAAACACATGTGCTGTCCCTTCACACCACCCAATGTCTTTATCTGACAAAATCCATATGCTGTGTGATCACCATGGCAACTAAGTAGGGTTGTAATTGCAACCCTGGAAAGCTAATTTTTTTTCACTCAAATAGTGACATACGTTTAACCTGTCTGAAGTTTCAACAAACCATCTTTTAATGACAAGTGTTTTGAAGGGTCTAATTTAGTCCTGTTTGTTTGGAGGCCCAATTTCTTCCGTTTTTAACTTAATAAACTAGCTGTAAAATGGGGGACCAGGTAGGAGAAGCTGTAATGTTTTCTGACCTTGCCTTATAAAATTATGTCTGGTCATTTTTGAGCAATAAAATCTAAATGTGCGACTGTGTCTGAAGAGCACAGAGACCCCAGTATTCTCAGACTCCATGGCGAGAACCCAACAAGACTTGGTAGAAACTGAACTATAGAGAAGGAAGCTGTAATTATTATTATTAAGAAAAAGAAGGAATCTTGAACCAAGGCTCCAAGTCATTTTCATCCACTGCCATCGCGAAAATGCTAACAGGCCCCAATGAATAGGCATGCAACAGCTAGACAGGTATTGCATTAGTTTCTCAAGTATATGCTTTGGTTGGGTTAAACAGTGCTTCTTTTCATGGGTCATGCGTATGTGGTATACGTATGTACACATGTGTATGTCTGTTTGTGGGGACCAGAGATCAACACTGGGTATCTTTCTCAGTCACTTCTCTCCTTATTTGCTGAGAAAGTGTCCTTTGCTCAATCCAGAGTTAACCAGTTTGGCTAGGGTGGATGACCAGTGAGCTCCTGGGAATCAATTCTATTGTCTCTGCCTCTCATTGCTGGGAAGATAAGCATGTACCACTGCACCTGGATGTTTCCATGGATGCTGGGTATCTAGACTCAGGTCCTCATGCCTCCACAGCAAGCACTCCACCAACTGAATCATATTCCCACCCCAGCCCTCTTTCTTTACTTCCGGTTCACATTTATTTCTGGAGGCATTCATGGTGTCTTGAACAAAGCATGGTTTTAGGAAAGATGTGTATGGTTTACTGTAGTGGGTAGCCATTCCAGCTTTGATCTGGAAGTTCCAACCCCCATTGAGGCTTCAGTAACTGTCACGCCTACAAGGCGGGGCCAAGAGAGGACCCTGAAGACCCGAGATCCAGATGCGTGGCTCTCTTGGTTCCTGGACCCTGGACGCTGGAGGTAGACCGAGCAGAGTTCTCCCGAGAACACCGCCAGACTGTGCCACGCCTTTCCTAGACCCTGCAACCTACCTATCCCTTCATTTGTGAGTTACCCCACAAAATAAACCTCCCTTTTAACTATGGAGTAGCCTTAATAATTTCACCAATAGTTTACTCATTATATTCACGGGAAAAAGGGAAGGAAGGTGTCTGGGGTGGAAAACTTTAGACCCTAGTTCTTACCCTGTCAAGAATGGCAGGTGTTACCCTCGGGGAGTCTGTTCTGTGTGTACCTGGAATATCACCCCAGGGAACAAAAGGCATGGGAATATAATTCAGAAGGCTGGAATTTTAGTTCTTATTCCATTGGCTCTGAGTTGTGTGACTTTAACTTGGCCTCATCAAGTTCATGGCTTGACAGAAGGAGTCAGGTATCTTCTCTAGCTCCTGCTTGGATCTGCCCATGGTACATAGGGGACATCTGATATGAACCTACCTACCTGAGAGACAAAACACTTCCCAGAGAGGATCTCAGCCTCAAAGAATGACAAAGAGACATCCCCACATAGTGAACAACAGAGAGTCAGTGGAGAGATACTGAATGTAGTATATCAGCTCCCCACCTTTGCTCTTGCACCATCCAAGCTATATTAGGAACCCTCATATGCCCTGGTAGAGCAGACAGCAACCCATAGAATAAAACAGGGAAACAACTTCCTTCTGTAGTATGGCTGTAACTCTGGACCTGTCAGAAATAACCTTGGTTTCCATACCAATGATGGCCAATATCCTGGTTTGGATATTATAGTATGTGGTTGCTGTTGTGGTTTGAATATGAACTGTTCCCCCACAGTCTGGTGTGTTTTAATACTGGATCCCCAGCTGGTGGTGTTATTTGGGAAGGTTATGGAACATTTAGAAGGTGGAGGCTTGATGGAGGAAGAACGTCTTTCCAGGTGGGCTTTGAGGTTCCATAGCCTGTCTCCATTTGCTATTCTCTCTCTGTGTCTCTCTCTGTGTGTCTCTCTGTCTCTGTCTGTCTGTCTCTGTCTCTCTGTCTCTGCTTCCTGAGTGTGAGTACAGTGTTATTAGCCAGCTTACTGTTCCTTCAGCCGTGCCTTCCCTTACTGTGACCACAGTCTTCCCTGCCATGATAGACTCTATCCCTCTGGAACTGTGAAGCAAAATAAACACTTTCTCTTTTAGCTTATTTTTGCCTGGGTTCTTTATCACGGCAACAGAAAAGAAAGCCACACAGAGGGCTCCCTCTGGGAGTGGCTCGGAAAGTTGAGGTAAGCTGGGAGGTGATGCTCCTAATGATGGAGGACTTGGAGTGAAGGATGTTCTCCATTGAGGTGGCTGCTGTTGCCTGGGTAGATACAAAGTGTGCTGAGTGGACGATGGGGCCAGCTCCAGCAGAGAATGCAGTGTGGAACTGTGAGCTAGCAACACCAGGCTCGCCATTGAATTCATAAGAACAGACACGTAAGAGGATCTGGAGGAAGAGAGGTCATGGCTCTGTTTTCTTAAATGGTTGGGGCTGTTGACCACACTTGTCCCAGCTCTGGGGAGTGGCGGGCTGTGGATGCTTATAGCGCAGGTACAGTGTGATACTGGTACTCGATTATTGAACTTTCAGATGTGGATCCAAGTAGGAATCTCTCATCTGGCACAGCCACCAACCCCTTCCAGGCTGCATGTCTGGGATCTGCTGGAAATCCCTCTTCTGTTTCCCTCCCAGTCTTCTACCTACAAACCCGATGGTAGCTCTGACTGAAAGAAACCAACGACCCTATCTTCTTTCTGGTTCCTTTTCAAGCAGACATTTGCCTTAGCTCAGGAATATTGCCTTGTGGATGTACAGTTTATTAACAAAACCCAGAAAATAATATACAGGCATATCGTAGGCACACTTCCTATCCATAACTACACTCCACAGAACACAGCCAATTTCATATTTGGGTGAAAGAAAGATGAGAAATTCAGCAGTAAAAAATAATTCAGTCTTCTATTATTTCTAGAACAAGTTACTACAAACTTAAAACAAAAGGACTTTACTATCATCATTCCCGTGTTCTATTGGTTGAGATGTTATCAGTTAAAGATTTTCCCTTGGTTCTTGTCTTCTTGAAGGAATTCAGCCAAGAGTCATACATAAGTTCAGCTAAGTAAAGAAATCAAAACGATACAATCCATTCCAGAGAAATATCTGAGTGGACTGACAGACACAAGGAGGACTAGCAGCCTATTGGGTTCTGTCTTGTAGATTTGTAAGTAGTTGCTTATGGCCCCTGCCCCCTTGTGATGCCATCATTAAGGTACCTCTCCTTAGGTACCACTTTTGTTTCATTCCACTGTCCTACGAGTGTTCCAGGTAAAGATGTCTTGTAGTATCTTCGCTGATCATCAGGGTGTTCATTGGTCAGCATGCATGGTCATTGGGAAAGTGTCCTGGTGCCTTCATTTCTTTAGGTGACAAGAACATTACTTGCAGTTTGGGTGATATAGAGACACAAAGGTGGGTTTCAAACATCATAAGCCACAGCTCACGTTTCCTTGGTTACCTCATGTTCAACTCCCTTCCTACCTGGTTAAGAGATACCCAATCACAAAAAGGTAGTATACATGCCAGCCTCCTCCTTTATGGTTATGTCGGCCCAGCTACTTCCTCTAATGAGAGGTCTGGGTGGGTTCATATGATAAGTTTTTTCTGGTTTTTATGAGGACAAAACTGAGGTGCTGGAGTTCCTACTCTTCTCTCGGGGTTCATAGAGCCAGTGAAGATCTGCTTCAGGACTCATTTGAGTTACGGGAGTGCATCAGTTCCACCTAGCTACAGATCCTTCTTTCATTTGGAGCTGTCATCAAGATGCTTTTCATAGCTTCTCAGAGCTGCCTGTGTCCTGTGGCTCACAGACTCTGTTACGGTCTACTTCATCTATCAATTTGGTTGAGCAATTGAACGCCCAGATATTTGGTCCAACATGGCTCCTTGTCTTAGATAGGGTTTCTATTGCTGTGGAGAGATGCCATGACCACAGTAACTCTTATACAGGAAAACATTTAATTGAGGTGGTGGTTTATAGTTTCAGAGGTTTAGTCCATTATCATCATGGTAGGGAGCATGGCAGCATGCAGGCAGATGTGATGCTAGCTGCATCTTTATCACAAGGCAACAGAAAATGGACTGTGACACTGAACAAAGTTTAAGCATAGAAAACCTCAAAGCCTGCCCCCACAATGACACTCTTCCTCCAACAAGGCCATACCTACTACAACAAAGCCACACCTCCTAATAGTGCCACTCCCTATGAGCTTATGGGAGCGAATTACATTCAAACTACCACACTCCTGTTGTATCTATGAAGGTGTTTGAGGATACGATTGGGATTCAAATGAGCAGGTTGAGTAAAGCATATGACCTCCTTAATGTGGTGAGCCTATCCAATCATGTAAGACCCTTAATGGAATAAAAGGGCTGGCCATCCACCAAGGAAAAGAGAATGTCTCTTGCCCAATTGCCTGTGAACCAGGACATGTGTTTGTTTCCCTGCCATTGGACTCAAACTTGAAGTATTAACTCTCCCATAGTCTCAAGCCTGCTGGATGGCTGAAATGTTAGCCCTGTGCCCGGCTTACTAATTAAATGTGCAGATCTTGGCACCTGTTACCTACATGATCTTGTGATCCAACTCCTTCTAATAAATTGTATTCTTCATGGAAAGAATAGTGAGAAATGAATTCTTCATGGAAAACTCTAAGAGAGTCTCAGTCAAAGTCCCCAAAGTTCAAAGCCAAGCACTCAAATGTTCAACCAATTTTGTTTCCTTTTCTGATGTATTTATCTTTTGCTTGCATATGAGAAAACACTAGACTCTCTCTCTCTCTCTCTCTCTCTCTCTCTCTCTCTCTCTCTCTCTCTCTCTCTCTCTCTCTCTCTGTGTGTGTGTGTGTGTGTGTGTGTGTGTGTGTGTGTGATGTGTTAAATATTCTGTATGTGTGATGCACACGTGCAGATGACAATAGAGGACACTAGGTGACCTATTGTACCACTCTCTGCCTTATTTATTCAAAACAGGTTTTTCACTGAACTTGAACCTAGGGGAGCAGCCAGCAAGCCCCAGGGATCCCCCATCTACACCTCTGACAGCACTGGGGCTGCAAACATCTATGTTTTTATGCTTAACTTTTTTTTTTTTTTTTTTTTTCGAGACAGGGTTTCTCTGTGTAGCTTTGCGCCTTTCCTGGAACTCACTTGGTAGTCCAGGCTGGCCTCGAACTCACAGAGATCCGCCTGGCTCTGCCTCCCGAGTGCTGGGATTAAAGGCGTGCGCCACCACCGCCCGGCATATGCTTAACTTTTTATTCAGGTCTTGCCTGGTATTTGAACTCAGTTCCTCAAGCCTGTGTAGCAGGTACTCTTATATACTGAGCTATTTCCTTAGCCCTATTCCTGTTCTTTTTAAGGCCTCATCTAGTTTGTTTGTACCCTCCCAACAATATCCCTATTTACCTATTTTTCATAATTTCACCAAAAAAGGTGGGTTTTTATATTCATTTTACCATAAAACATAACAAAGACTCCTCACCGGAGGATGACAAGTAAAGTGAGTCATAATTCTGACATCCCCCTGTTATCTCAAGAGTGACCAGACACACCACTCTTCTTGTAGCTCCTTTGTTAGCCCCCACTGAGACAGAAACGCTGAAGAAACAAACAATGAGATATAAAGTAGAAAACACGAAAGGCACATGCTGAGCTAAGAATCAAAAAGAGGATTGTGTAGACTTTTAACAGAGAGTGAGCTGGAACTCCACAGGCAAAATGGGGAATAAAAAGGCATTTCCCTGCAGCCCTCATCCAATGTCTACATAATTCCTTCTCAGAGGAGCACATGGGACAGCTGGGGTCAGTCCTACAGAGAGGAGTTATGTGTGAAACTATGAGTGTGAGCTGCATGTAGGACAAGAGAAAGCAGAAGGATGTGAAACTGTTGATATTTTCCTCTTCTTCCCTTAATATGTATTTCATTTTCAGTTTACACACAATAATAGTAATACATATTTATACAGTTTGGTATGCATGTTAGTTGCTTTCTCCATGACTGTTATAAAATGCCTGGCCAAAGCAACTTAAGGGAGCAAGGGTTCATTTTTTTTTTTTAATTTGGGCTCACAGTTCCACTGGTGATAAAGGCATGGAGACAAGAACATGAGGCAGCTGGTCACATTGCACCTGCAGTCAAGGAGCAGGGAGCTGTGAATGTTCATGTTTAGTTTCCTTTCTCCTTTTTTTTTGCAGTCCAGGACCCAAGCCTGCAGATGAATGCAACCCACATTTAGGCTACGTCTACTTCACCTCAATTAACCTAATCTAGAAAATGCCTCCCCACACAGACATGCTCAGATATTGGTTGCCAGTGTGATTCTAGATCTTTCCAAGTTGATGATCAGTACAAACCATCATAGCGTGATACATCTATGCCTTATGCATGTATCATGATGAAACCTTAACAATTGGCATTCCTATCACTTCAAATCTCCTTCATTTCTCTGTTGGAACTATTCCCACTCTTCTCCATTAGCTATACTGAACATACAATTAATTGTTGTGGATCCTAGAAAGACTGCTGTACACTTGAACATTTATTTAAGTTGTTACTTCTGTCTAACTGCATCCCTGTACCTGCCTACCATCCTCCCTCCATTCTCCCCAACCCTCCCTTCTCAGCTGTTGCTAACCATTACTCTACTCTCTTTGGTATCCATTCTGTTGGATTCCTAATGTAAGTGATAATGTATTTGTCTTCCTGTGTTAAATTTCTTTTACTTAAACTAAAGATCTCCAGAGCCATCCAGGCTGCCATGAGTGGTAGGATTTCATTCTTTTGCAGCTCAAAAGTACTCCATTGTATGTAGGTACCACGTTGTCTTTACCTATTTATGCATTGATGGACACCTAGGTTGATTCTATATCTTGGGCATAATGGGTAGTGCTACAAAGAGCAGGTGGATGTGAATGTCTCTCTGAGGTTCTGATTTCAGTTCCTATGGATATACTCATAATATACAAAGTGTTGTGGTTGCTGGATCATACAGTAGATCTATTTCTACTTTTTTTAGCAACTAGTTTTCAAGATTTTTAAAGACTATCTCATCTTTACATAATGGCTCTACTAACTTCTCATACATTCCCACCAACAGTTTATGGGATTCTCTGTTCTTAGCATCTTAGAAAGACCCTTTGTCTTTTGATAACAGCCATTCTAACTGGGCTGAGGTGATATGGCTTGTAGCATTCATTTGCATTTCCCTGGTGTCCACTGATGATGTTGAACATTTCTGCAGATGACTGTTAGCCATTTGTGTGTGTTCATTTGTTCTCACCGCTAAAGGAATGGCCCATGACAAGGGAGAAAAGCTGAGGAAACCGGGAAGATGTAGGAGAAAAGAGGTACCAGAATAAGAATGGCATAGAGAGTTTTGGGTACATGAAGTCATGTGCAGACTTAAACACAATGAGTGATAATGAATACAGACACACCAGCTTCCTGTTAATCTTCAAGACTTTCTAGCACTACAATACTCACTTTTACCTCACTGGTAATAGATGAACTCACTCTGCACCTCTAGAAGTCACTACCCCAGCTAGACAAGGTATCCTTAGCTGATGGGACAGGGCTCAACCAAGTTAGCAAGAGATACTGAAGCTGAGAGAGAACAGAAGGGGATAGACACCCATCTCAATATCCACATTCTTTAACTGGAATTGAGCCTATAAGTTAGAGACTTGAAAGCAGAGGTCACTGTGGTCTCTGGACAGTTAATAAAATTGAGTGTTCAGCATTCTCATGTCTAGTATTACAAAGTTGTTTTGGTAGGAAAGAAAGCAATTCGCGTTTCATGCTTGCTGTCATTATAAAAGAAATCACAGCTACAAGTCTAGACTTTATGATTATTTCACAAGGACTTGTCCTTATGAAATAATCATTGTTTCATGTCATCTGTAGTTTATTGATCTGCACTATGCCTGAAATTATTTAGATAGAGAAAGTAAGCCTTTCTTGTCTTTCCAGCACGCAGAGAAAGATTGTCCTAATCTCCTGAGAATGAAGTAAGCATCTGATATTGGAAACATATTGGACTCACATTTTTTATTTACTAAGATGTTTAAAATATGCTGTGAAGCCAGTTTTATTGGGTTTCCATAAAAGGACTTTTTCTACTTTTAATTGTCTGTGGTTGTTCTGTTTTCACAATATGAAAAGGAGAAAGAAGGTGGGGGGGAGGAGGAGGAAGGAGGGGGCAGAAAAGAGGAGAGTGGAGAGGGCTAGGGGGCGAGGAGACCAGGGAAAGGAGAAAGAAATTCCTAATAGTTATCCAGGTTTTTATAGTTCTACTAGCAGGTAGATCGTGTGGGTTAACATATTTATGGCAGCCACTACAGGTCACCGGTGTTCCTCAGCCTGGAGGGGAAATTCTTACGTCCTCTAGCCTCAACTTTTAATGATACTTCTATGATTCATCGTCTTATAACGAAATAATTTTGGGAGTAGTTCATGGCAGCCGTTCCTGGCATAGATCACTTTTATACGCTCCAGGAATCTCCTTTTTCTATCTATTTTACAGATGAAAATGTTAAGTGTAACTCTCAGGTGCTAAGGCACTGCCATCTGTTAATATGGGTAGGAAGGCCTGCCCTCCCTGACTCAATATTAACCTTTAATATTTATTTTATTACTTATGCAAGATAATTCAGTGAGCCATATTTCTAATTGATGACTGTCAGGTGTAATTTTCCCTTCCTTTGTCCAATCCAAATGACCAAGCTGTTACCAGACACGACAACCAGTTCTAGGAGGTATGAGAAGACCCCTGTGGTGGCTGGTTTATCTCAGATACATTCCAGACACACTGCAACTTGTTCAAGATATGAATTTTTTTCTCTTTGCATTGTCTTGGATTATTTGCTGGAAGAATCACACTTACCCTTTCTATATCTTCCAGCATGTCAACAAAAGGCTTTTAAAATAATCGATTAAAAAAAAAACATAACTTTCCTCCATCCAGGACAGAAATATCGCTGTCATCTTCTAGAAGTTATATAATTTTGCATTCTAACCCATCTGAAGGTCATTCATGTTCACAGTATGAGCTAAGGATCCAAGTCTCCTTTTCAAATGAGCACCTTAAATGCCACGCTATGCTACATATTTGCAGCACCATGTCAGAATAGAGTCGTAGCTCCCAGCTGTACACCCCCATATCACATAATCTTAATCTTTATGCTTCATAGTAATCTCTGGTTTCCAGCAAATTACATTCCTTGTCCACTGTTTTCTTCTTTTTAGGAAGTGTATTGAGTATTCCTCACTCTTTGTTCCTTCATACACATTTTAAAGTAGGTGAATTTTACTCCACAAAAAAAAAAAGAAACCACCCACAATGGCATAGATGAAACATGTTAGGGCTTGTATGGGATATTTGGTTGAAACTGAATGGATTGGTGTAATATATTGTGAATTAGCATCATGATAATTTTGAGTCATACTCTTTCTGAATATCAGTTTGGAGATGAAAATCATTCTTTAAAGTTTTTCAAGAGAATTTTGCAATTTTTCTATGAAGCAAGAGTAGAGTAACTGGGTTTATTCTTGGAAATTTTACATTTTAATATTATCGTAAACCATATCTTTTAAATTTTAAATGTTCTGATGTTTAGAAGAAACTTAGTTTATATCTTCCTGCAGACAGCTCTAATTCCCAGAAATGCCACTAACTTTTCCTAATAAATGTAATCTTTATCCAAAAAGCCTCAGGGATTTTTTATATGTGTATTATTATCAGCTAATAATGGAAGATTTTTTAATTATTTTTCTTCATTTCTTATGTTTTTGAGCTGCTTCTATTTCCAGTACCATATGGGAGTTTGTATTTGTGTGTGCATGTGTATACATGGGCGTGTATGTGTGCTATGGGATGATTCTTCTGTATACCGTGACTATGTATTGCTATCATTGGTTGATAATAAAGCTGTTTTGGTCTATGGCAAGGCAGGATAAGGTTAGGCAGTACAATCAAACCGAAGACAGAGATGAAGAAGAACAGAGTCAAGACAGACAACCATCTGCCTAAGAAGTGAGATCCGGTAAGCCACGGACCACGTGGCAATAAATAGATTAATAGGTATAGACTAATCTAAATGTAAGGGCTAATTAGTAAAAAGCCTGAGCCACTGGCCAAACATTTGTAATTAATATAAACCTCTATGTGGTCACTGAGGAAGCAGCTGCCAGGTATTGGGACAGAAAGACTCGTCTCCATGTACATATGTGTATGTGCATATGTACACATTGTGTGTGCTCTCTGTACATGTGTAGGTGTGTCCATATGTGCACATGCATGAGGAGGCCAGAGGTTGACATAGAATTTCTTCCTCAATCACTCTCTACCTTATGTTTTAAGACAAGATTTTTTACCAAACTTGGAATTCACCTGTTCAGCTAGACTGTATGGCCCGCAAGCCCTAGCGATCCTCCTTTCTTCACCTCCTCAGCACCGGGATTGCATGTGATTGTCACCATGCCTGATGTTTTACAGAGGTGCCGAGGGTTGAATTCTTAGGCCAGCACAGCAAGCATGTTATCCACTAAGGCATATCCGCACAGCCCCCACAGCACCACATTTAATAGAAATTAGTGAGTCATTTTCTGATGTTTTTATTCTTCAAGGGGATACTTTAGTATACCTCACTGGGTAGAATGCATATTTATATAGCTAGATTAGTTGATGTCTTCTCCATTGTTATATTTGCGAAATATTTTAATTTCACACTATACATTTTTGTGAAGTTATTGTGACCATCGTGTTGCTTTTAATCCTTGCTCTGCTAATGTGATGAGATGTATTAAAATGGATTGTCTTGCATTCAACTCTTGTGCACACCTGACATAAATCCAACTTGTTTGTCTTTTATATTTTTTGCTAGAGATGTTCAAGATTGTTCAAGATTGCTGTATCTGTTTTGTCCTAATGGCACTGGGAACCAAGGTACTCTAGTGAAAGTACCCAACATAATAGAATATGTGATACAGATAATTTTCTTCTGAGGAATACTCTGGACTAAGCCAGTGCCTGGCAACAGGACCCAATTTGGTGCATTCACTACCAGGCTTGCAAATCACCATATGCAGCCAATTCAAAGACAGTCAAAGAGTCTTGAACATTTTTCTTAAAAATATGACCAGGGGATTACCCTCATTTCCCTTCAAATTTCATTTATCCAAAGCTGATTCCATGACTACTAATAACTGAAGAGAAAGTGGGAAGATATTCTCTTTGAAGAAAGAGGTCAAGAGCCTGAGATGTTCAAAACAGGATCTCATGTATCTCAGGTTGGCCTCTCATTCACTATGTAGCTGAGGATGACCTTGAACTTCTGATCTTCCTTTGTCCAACTCCTGAGTGCTAGAATCACAGTTGTGTAACACCACAGCTAGGTATAAAACCGAGTGCATGATAAGCAAGCACTCTCATCAGCTGAACTGCATCCCTTGCCTCTATGTGAACTTCTGTTACTAAGAGAAACTCAGGAACATTTGAAACTAAGAGAAAATTAATTCCCAATATATGCTGTCATGAGAAAGCATGCGCTATAATTTTTTTGTTCTCCTCTTGTCTCTTTTGAGAATTAAGATCATATTGTCCCCCCTCCCCAAAAAAACTGAGTTAGGAAAATATTTTCTCCTTTAGTACTCTTTGATATAATTCAGATAATTTTGAAATTTTTTAACATAACTTATGAGTAATAAATACCACCTGGTGTTTCCTTTTAGAAATATTTTTATTTAATGATTCCAAATGTTCACAAAATATGGTACTATTCAGCCTTTCTATTTATTTTTAAGTTGGTTTAGAGTGGAATTTTTTAAGTAGTTTGTCTATTATTATGAAGTTATAATAACCTCTTGCTACATTTTTAATCCTTTTCAGCATTAAAATGTCTTTCATCTTTTCCTTGTGATTATAATTTAATTATCTCTCCCTTCTCTCTCTCTTTCAAGCTTTTTTCTTTTTGCTTCTAAATGACTTTATAAATTTAATTTTTCTGTTCAAGAATAACTCTTGCTTGTGTTAGGCTTCTCTCTTGTATGTTTGCTTTTTATTCAAATCATCTGGTCTCATTTCCTTCTGTTTCATTTGCTAATTTTCATTTGCTAACAATATTCTACTGACTGGTTTTGTGTGTGTGTGTGTGTGTGTGTGTGTGTGTGTGTGTGTGTGTGTGTGTGTACAGGCCAGATGTCAACACTGGAAGTCTTCCTTGGTGGTTATTCTTCTTATCTTTGGGACAGGACTCTTACTGATTGGCTAGACTGGGATTCCACCTATCTGCAACTTCCCTGTGCTAGGATTGTAGACAGGCATGACCACACTTGGCTGACCACGTTCATGATGAGGATCTGAACTCAGATCCCCACGGTTGTGTGGCAATTTCCTAACTGCCTGAGTCATCTCTCCAGCTCCATGGCTTCTATTTTAAGTTTTATTTTAGACAGAGAATTCTGCTATAGAAGCTAACTTTACAGCATATATGATGCATTACCTTTTGAAAGAAGAGGAAATGAAAATAGGCGTCACCACTTTCAGACCTTTAGCTCAGGTCAGGTGAAAATACCCATGTACCTGTTGTTCACTGTAACGGTAAAAGAGGAAAGAGAAATCAACGTTTGCTTTCGACAAGTTCATTACCTATTGCTCACAGTGGGAATTTAAATGGGAGGTGTTTTTAGAGGGGTAACGTAGCCCTGAAAGTATCTTGAAATACTTTTTCCTAAAAGTAATTCTTACTTGTGAAAGCATGTTAACAGTCTCAATACTTTATTCTTTTCATAAAGTCAACAAGGTTTGGATGGGACAAAAATAAGTACTGGCAGGAAAAAAATGTATAAATAACTCATTGTGTTTCAGGTGAATTCCATGATTCTGAAGATAGAGAATTTCCAAGGACTAATCCAGAAACCTATGAAAACAGAATCTGACTAGATGACCTCTTCCTTGGGAAGGTCATGACATAAGAATTACAAATAAATCTGGAACTTTTTCTGGTGGGCTGGGATTCTATCATGGTATGTGAGTAAAGCAGTCCTGGAACAACAGATTTAGGGTCCAATGAATGAGTCAACACATCCATGTAGAGGCAGGAAGAACAAGGGGGAGCCCGGAAAGATGGATTAGAAGGAGAGCTGTACTACACTTTTATAATTTCTGTTAGATGCATGCCTGTGAGTGCTGTATATAGTCTGAGTAGGTGAATGGGAGTTCTTAGATGTATGTGTGTATTTGCCTATATATCTGTATTATACACAGATATTTTCCAGGTATTTCACTGAGGCAAAGGCACCTGAGTGAGAGGGAAAGGGAGGAAGAGAGAGAGGGAGAGGGGGAGGAGAGGAGAGAGAGAGTCACAGGACAACCTCAGGCATCTTCCTTGGGCACCTTTTATTTTTGAGACAAAGTTTCCCAGTGGCCTAGAGCTCTTTTTTTAGGCTATGTCACCCCAGCCAAGTCCCAGGGATCTGCCCATTCCCCCTTCCCTATAACTCCACCACTTACCCTGGCTTTTCTTCTACATGGATTCTGGAGCTTGCACTCACATCTTCCATGCTGGCAAGACAAGCACTTTGCCAAATGAGTTACCGCCTCAGCAGTGATACCCCAGTTATTCTAACAGCACATGGCACCCTGGACTCCGATGTGGATGCCATGCCTTGCTAAAAAGGAACCAAGGCTGAGCAATGGCTGTCTCTGGTTTTCTTTATCTTCAGACATCCGTGGTTTGCCTGTCAAAGACATCTCGTCACTAGGTCTAGGTTGACACATTTATCTAGAGTCCCAGGGAAGACAGCACTAGTGTGAAGTAAACTGTGTCCATTTTGTTTCTCACTTAATGGCCTGGGAAGGTTCTACATAATTTCTTAAAAGATTTATTTTCATTTTATGTAGATGAGGGAGTGTCTTGCTGGCATGCATGTTAAACACATTCATGCAGTGATCACAAAGGCCAGAAGAGGGCGTCATAGCCCCTGAAACTGGAGTTACAAATGAATGGTCCTGTGCAGCTCTGTGACAGCTGGGAATCAAACCCGGGTCCTCTGGGAGAGCAGTCAGTGTAGGCTGCAGCTTGGGGTTTTACTCAATCCTTAGACACATATTAACTGTATGAATTATCAGTGCTGATTGTACTATTTGCATACATATATCCATGGTGATCATTTCTATCCACCCTTCTATCTAGAACTTGATATATTTATGCTCCATGTATTATACCATTAAATTTTTTAAAGTAAAAATGTGGATGACTAGTAACCTGATCTAACACATTTATATCACCCATAGTATAATAATAAAAGGGCTAAGCCCTCAACTCTCCAGGCTCCTGCCCTGCTTCCACACTGGGACTGAGGGGCTGTGAGCAGGAGATGTCAACCTAGTAGCTGGAATTAGACACCCATGGCAGAGAAGAGTTTGTGAGCATCACCCTTGATGGTTATGAAGATCACCTTCTCTCCCTGTGCAAGTGCTTCTCTCTTGAAACTTGCCAGCTTGTCTTCATCCAGCTATTCTCAAGGCAAATGCTTCATCTTGAACATTAACCAAAACTCAGGTTTCTCAGACATGTAGAGTTGGAGTTTTACCAATTAAGTTGGATTCCTTTGTGTTCACTAACACTCTCGAGTATCAGGTAACATCTCCCAATGACTTTCCATGCCATGAAGTCTCTCACAAGTGCGGGTTACCCATTGAGAGGTTCTATCACACTGGCAAGTGGTTTCATCTTGAGCACCGTGGGGTGGCTACCTTCTTGCTCTTACAAGTTGAGCCTGTGTGAACACTCCTGCCATTCATCTTTACTTAAAACCTTCCATTGTTTGCCTAGGCTAAATCCCTAAAAATGAAACTGCGAGGTCACAGGGTAGGTGCATTTTTAAGGCATGATGTAGTCTAGCCACATCAAGAGTTGTGCCAGCTTACTTCCTAGATGTGGCTATGGAAATACAGCACAGGAAGTTAAATGATCCTCTGATTAATTGATAATAAAAATAATTTCACCAGATTTGTTATCTATCCTTTTCTTGGGCTGAACTTTATGAAGGATGTATTATAGCATTCTCAATATTATGCCAACTTAACGATCTTGCAAAATCTCCAGGCTCTCTACATCCCTTCACTGCACAGAAATTTAATATCAGAGAATTACATAGTATCGCAATTACTGACATCTCTTTGCTTTGACAAAACCCCAGCCATCACATGCTGACTAGTAGTGGTATTTTCATAATTACCCTGAGCTAAATAGCAATGTCACAATAAATGAGCTATTTTCCTATTGTTATCTCTTTGACTTATTCTTTGTCCACAGACCCAGTGGTGGCCAGTCATTTGAGTCCCCTGTGGCTAATGTGCATTACCATGGGGACAGCTCTTTTTTGACACTAATTCTGCTTAGATTTTTTCACATGAGAATCTTGTGATATAATTTATAGCAGGTGACATTGAAATATTGATCCTATAAAGTAAAATGGATCATTTATTTGCACTTAATAGGGGTTTTTATTCAGTGGATTGCTTGCTGTCTCGAAGTTAAAACCCGCTGCCTGGGTCCTCTCGCTCTTTTGAGCACTCTGGATAGAATGGTAGTTCTATGTATAGAACTTGGGACCAGCAGGCATCAGGCCAGCTAGTGTGTATTTGAAAAGGCGATTTCTTCCCCTCCATGAATGGAAAAGCTATTTAAACATCTGTAACACTTTCACAAGCTCACATCTGTCAACTGTGCCATGTACAACTTCATCAGCTGGGAACTGAAGCCCATTCATAGCACACCTGTTTGCAAACTCATGTCACTGTGACTGTTCTGACTATAAAGTACTCCAGAGGGAAGGTAGGGCCAGAGTGTGGAAGACAGCCCCAGGTTTAAGCTGGCATTTAAACGTCACAAGGGCTTGATGATTGTACAAAAGCCACTTTTCTGAGCGAATGTTGGGGAAAATGGATGTGAAGCCAGTATGAATCATTACTGATCTTTTCAAAGCTTCACTTTTTTCAAATGCTGGGTGGATTTTCTTGGTTGGTTGTGTTAAAGGAGGGCCTTTCACAAAGATTTCATGTTGATTTTCCTCATAGATTTAAGCCTAACAATATACAGACTATTGACTTCAGACAGTCGATCCCATAAAAACTGACTCTGGGACAGGAGGCCGATGATGGTTCTTAATTTGATATGAAATTGTGCACAGATTCATAGATGTCTGTGCGATCTATAAAATGAAGCAACGAAGAATGGAGCTGCTGAGAATTACAGTGTTAGAGGGTCTGCCCCTGCCTGTATTTTTGAGTTTGCCACATTGTTTATATAGTGGTGTATCTTTATTGTTGAGTTGAAGCTCGTGCTTTTCTTGTTTTATTATTCTTTGAATGCAACTAAATCATAAGGTTCAAGACAAGCTCACAGGACAGATCTAAGTCATGTGTAAGAATTAGAACAATGCACAAGAATAACCTGGAGGGTTTGTTTAATTTGGGGCTAGGGAAATGGTTCGGCTGTGCAAACATCAAGGCCTGATTTCAGATGTCCAGCACCCATTTACAGGGCAGCTGAGGTGATGCCTAATGCCACAGGATACAGATCCAATAACCCCAGTACTAGAGCCAAAGAAAGGCAGATCCCAGGGAGTTGCTAGTCAGTTTATCTAGGCTAAATGGCAACGTCTTGGTTCAATGAGAAAAACCCTGTCTCAAAAAATAAAGTGGAGAGAAATAGAGGTAGACACCAGCATCAACCTCTGGCCTCAATACACACAACACACATACACACACACACACACACACACACACACACACACACACACACACACACACAGAGTAATCTTGAGATGCTATCTATAAGTATCTAATCAAGCATGTCATGAGGGTGGCACCAAGGGTCTGGTTTACCAATAAGCATCCCAAAAGATTCTGAACTGCATGTTCCACAACAGGAAAGCACTATTAAAAATACAACTTTAAAAATTAAAATTAAGGGAGTAAAAATCAGTTTGGGGCAAATAGTTCGGTGGTAGAGCCTTTGTCTGGCATGAACGCAGCCCTGAGTTGAATCACACACAGATGGTGTGAATGAAGTATCTTGTTTGGCTGAGTTACTTAGTTTTTTTTTTTAATTTATTTTAATTTATTTTGCAATACAATTCAGTTCTACATATCAGCCACAGATTCCCTTGTTCTCCCCCCTCCCGTCCCCCTCACCTTCCCCCCAACCCCCCCCCCCCCATTCCCATCTCCTCCAGGGCAAAGCCTTCCCCACAGACTGAGGTCAACCTGGTAGACTCAGTCCAGGTAGGTCCAGTCCCCTCCTCCCAGGCCGAGCCAAACAATCCTGCATAGGCCCCAGGTTTCAAACAGCCAACTCATGCAATGAGCACAAGATCTGGTCCCACTGCCTGGATGCCTCCCAAACAGATCAAGCCAATCAACTGTCTCACCCATTCGGAGGGCCTGATCCAGTGGGGACCCCTCAGCCATTGGTTCATAGTTCATGTGTTTCCATTCATTTGGCTATTTGTCCCTGTGCTTTATCCAACCTTGGTCTCAACAATTCTCGCTCATATAAACCCTCCTCATACTCGCTAATTGGACTCCCAGAGCTCCACCTGGGGCCTAGCCATGAATCTCTGCATCCAGATCCCTCAGTAGTTGGATGAGGTTTCTAGCACAACAATTAGGGTGTTTGGCCATCCCATCACCAGAGTAGGTCAGATCGGGCTGTCTCTCGACCATTGCCGGCAGTCTGTTGTGTGGGTATCTTTGTGGATTTCTGTGGGCCTCTCTAGCACTTTGCTTCTTCCTGTTCTCATGTGGTCTTCATTTACCATGGTCTCCTATTCCTTGTTCTCCCTCTCTGTTGTTGATCCAGCTGGGATCTCCCGCTCCCCCAAGCTCTCTTTCCCTCAACCCTGGCCCTTTATTACCCCCACTCACGTCCATGTTGTTCATGTAGATCTCATGCATTTCTCTGTCATTGGGCGATCCCTGTGTCTTTCTTGGGGTCCTGTTTTCCAGGTAGCCTCCCTGGTGATGTGAGTAGCAGACAAGTCATCCTTGTTTCATGTCTAGTATCCTGCTATGAGTGAGTACATATACCATGTTTGTCTTTCTGAGTCTGGGTTACCTCTGAATTGCTACAAATACAGGAAGTACTCAGTGGTGACGTCACTGTTGCCACGCTACCTTTGCCTTGTATATTTTCACCCTCCCCTATGAATGGGGATGGGAAGAGGACAGAAACTTTCAGCCAACTAAACACACTGAGCACCAAGCAAACCACCCTGTGGCTGCTTGGATAATCCCAGCTGGTGTCATATTCAACACTAAGGGTGTTTAACTCCTTCTAAATTGATGAAGTTAATATGCCACAATCACCAACATCATCCCCAGTACAAGCTTTAAAGTCAGACCATGGTAGGTCTCGGAAGCTCTGAGGGTCAGGCAGGGTCAGAGTCATATTCCGTACAAGCTAAGCCTGAAAAGATGTGACCCTCCAGGCTGCTAGAAAACGAAATTTCACAGCTTGGCACTTGTGTACTCCGGCGCTTGGGACCTTTCAACAGAAGTAGTTCCACACTTGCAATCCAAGCTGCCTGGCCCCCTGTCTCTCCTGTGCTTTGGGACAGAGGAAGAAAACGGAGGTCTGCAACACCCCACTCTCTGAGGCACCGACAAGAGCGTGGCGCTTTTCCCTGGCTGCGGTTTTCATGCAGAGTGTAAAGTCAGGTCCTTCGGTGCTCCAGCATAAGCCTCAAGAAATGTCTCCCCTGTGTTTTCTCCTTCCCTTCTCTTCATGCCAGGCGCTGAAGTGTGATGCCATGGTGACAATGGCTTAGCTGTCACAGGAGGAATCTTTCTTTCATCTTTGCTTCTGTTGCTCAGTCGATGGCCTTGGAAACTTCGAAAGGCTGCTAGGCCGATCCGTACAATATTCGTTAGAACAGTACCATGACCATTGGGCCACTCCAACAAGATGCTCTCCATTTTAGCTCTTGGCAAGCTTCCAAATGCATCGTGGAAACTGAATGAAGTTGACACACAGTAAGCGTGAGACAATAAAGGACTTTTGTAAAGACAGATTTAGCTTGTTCGTGGTGCCCTCTGTAGGTCTGGAGGTTGTGGGACCTAGCTCACTTCCTCAGGGTTTCCTACATTTTTAGAGCACTTTCTTCAGTACCACCTTATGCACCATTTGTTTTTATTTATAGAGCTAAACTTGATAGCTAGCCTGGGTAGCATGCTGTGAATTAGTTTTCATTGTCAACTTAACACAGTCTAGAATCATCTGGGAAGAGAGTCTCAATGAAGGGCTGTCTAGATCAGGTTGGTCTGAGCACATGCCTATAAAAGAGTAAGTTGATTGCATTAATTGAGATGGGAAGATCACCCGTTGTGGGTGGTACCATTCTCTGGGTTTAGATTCTGAACCATAAAAGACTGGAGAAGGGTGAGTTGTGTGGTGATATATTGTTTGTAATCTAGGGACTAAAGCTTGCCTGGAGATCAGAGGGCAGAGCTAGCCACAGAGTTAGCCGTAGAGGTCAGGCAGTGGTGGCACACACCTTTAATTTCAGCATTTGGGGTCATATACCTTTAATCCCAGCACTAGGAAGGTTGAGATGGGAAGTGATATGGCTGGGCAGAGAAAGGACTATAGAGTGGGAAGAATAGAAACTTGGGCTTTTTCAGGCTGAGGAGTTGGTGAGGAAAGAGGTGGTGGCTGTGGCTTGCTCTGCTTCTCTGATCTCTCAGCTTTCACCTGATATCTGGATCCTGGTTTTGATTATAAGACCAGTTAGGATTCTTGCAACAGAGTTGAGTAATGGGCATGCATGCTCAGTTCCCTTCTCTTGGTTTTGAGAGTGGATGTGATTGTGACTAGCTGCTTCCAGTGGCTGCTGCTTTGAGTTCCCCGCAATGATGTGCTATAACCTGGAGCTGTAAACTGAAACAAACCCTTTTCCCACCAAGCATTTTGTCGGGGTGCTTCATCACAGCAACAGGAAGGAAATAAGGACACATTTTAAGAGCTCTTTGCTTTTTACTGCCCCATCTTTCTTGGCAGAGAAGCAGAACCTGGATTGAAAACTGCCTTGTGGGATCACCTTATGCATGGTGTTCTCAGGATAGTCCTTGGAAACTGCATGATGGCCTCCACCTCTGTAATGTTTCTGGGCTTTAGAAAAGGACACTGGGAGGTGTTGATGTAGCTTTGTGGTAGGTTGCTTGTATAGCTCCCACAATGCTTTGGATTTGATACACAGCACTAGCTTTTGGGGAGGGGGAGAAAGGCACACAGATTGTATCATTCCTAGTGGGCAGAAGTAGTTTTTCACCTCTACATCCTTCTAGGAACAGTAGTTGCACTTGGCAGACATATCAGGTGAGCAGAAGATTGAGGGACTGTTTGCAGAGGTGAACAGCACACCTCACCCTGCTTGGGTGTTAGAAGGCATGCCACGCTTTGCTAACTGCAAGATCCTGAGACTAGCTCTAAAGGAAAGTGAATTCTTTGATGTCAAATCTACTATATTCCGCTGATGACCCAACAGTTCCTATCATCTACCATCAAACGACTTTGATTGTTGAGTATCCTTGACAATAGACCTTGAAAAATGGTCCAGGAATCAAAATGTTGATGAACCACCATGATCCCTTCGGCTCTTTGTCATGGAAGGTGCTCCTCCCAGGGTGGCTGGACCACTATGCTCCATTGAGAGCATCCTCTCTTGGACAAATAGATGTTGGTTTTTGGTTTTCGGTTTTAGATGTAGTTGTTTTTCTTTTTCTTTTTTTTAAAACTTAATCCCTATAGATTTATAAATGCTTCAAGGCAAAGAAACCAAATCAGACCCGCCCCCACCTAGGCACAGGCTGCCTGCCATAATCTAGCCACAGCTCAGAAGTGAGAAAGAACTCTCCCAGCAATATATGTCCTTATAGCTTAAAAAGAAATAATATTGTTTTCTTACTAGAATCTCCTTCTTTAGCTCCTAAACTTGAATGCTGTTCAGATTTGTAGTGGAAGGGTTAGATTTACATCCATCTGCTTAATAAATCTGGCTGCCTGCTTTACTGAAAACCAACAGGACATTTTATTTATTTTTTTAACTTTTAAAAGGAAGCATTTAATTGGGGGCTTGCTTATAGTTTCAGGGGGTTAGTCTATAACTGTCATTGCGGGGAGAGTGGCATCACGCAGGCAGACAGGCATGGCTCTGGAGCAGTAGCTGAGAGAGAGAAACTGGGCCTGGTGTGGGCTTTTGAAACCTCAAAGCTGTCCTCCAACAGGACCACACCTCCCCATCTTTTCTAAACAACTGGGACCCAAACATTCAAATACATGAGATTATAGAAGCCCATTCTCATTCACACCTCTACATTTCCTTCCCCTCCCCATCCCCCATAGGCTTTATAGCCATATCATAATGGGAAATGTATTCAGTCCACCTTCAAAAGACCCCATAGTCTTTAAGAGTCCAAAATCCAAAGACTGAAACCCAGCAGGGAAAACTCCAAATCTTATATCTCTATGTCTGATGAAGTACTTAGATGGCTCTTTCCTTCAAACTTGGCTGACTGTAACACACTTTTCTCTCTAGGGCTGGTTCCATACTCTGGCTGCAGCTCTCCTGGGCAGGAATCCCATGGCTGTGGCACCTCCAATATTATGGGGTCTCCAATGCAATCCAGGGCTCCATGCATGGATTCTTCGGCTACACGCCACACCTCCATGGCTTTCCTTATGGGTAGAGGAAGAGTCCACAATGCCTTTATACCTGTATCTTGTGTGTGTGTGTGTGTGTGTGTGTGTGTGTGTGTGTGTGTGTGTGTGTGTATGTTGACAAATTTCTAAACAGTCTTATTAAATAAGAAACACAGAGCCAAAAACAGAGTTAAAAGCCCAAGAGATCAGAGCACTAGCGAAGAGCCAAGGCTACCTTTAGCTTACCACTCACTGCTGTCACTTCCCCTGAGAGAGCTTTTCTTCCTGTCTGACTTGTCTTTTTATTGCCTTCCTGTTCTGCCTTCTCATTGACTCTAAACCCAACCACATGACTTCCTTGTCACTGCCTGTCTATATAGACCTCCAGATCTCTATGGTTGGTACTGGGATTAAAGGTTCATGTCACCACACTTGGCTGTGTCCTTGGCCACACAGAGACTCTGCCTGCCATGTGATCAGATTAAGGGTGTGGGCTACCACCACCTGACTTCTGTTCTTGGCTCACTAATGACCTCTGATCTCCAGGCAAACTTTATTTATTAACATACAAATAAAATCACATTTCAGCACAATTAAAATACCACATGTGTGTGTTTGCTTAGTATTTTCTTTTTTTATTATTAAGAAATTTTCTATTCATTTTACATACCAACCACAGATCCCCCTCTCCTCCCTCCTCCCACTCCCCAGCCTTCACTCCCAATCCACCCCCCATTCCCATCTCCTCCAAGGCAAGGCCTTCCATGGGGAGTCAGCAGAGCCTGGGTACATTCAGTTGAGGCAGGTCCAAGCCCCTCCCCCTGCACCAAGGCTGTATAAGGAGTCCCACCATAGGCACTGGGCTCCAAAAAGCCCACTCATACCAGGGATGGATCCCCAACAGGACATTTTAGTAAGATGCTGGGACCTAATGAAAGTAAAGGTTCTTCTCTCATTAAGAAGCATGCATGAGGACTTCAGGCTTTGGGCTGTGAACAAACCCTTAATTGGTTTTCATTATTAGTGTTTAGTCCAGCTGTGGATTTTTCTCCTGGAAACCTATGTAGTAGTATATTCTCTGATGAAAGTGCTAGGGAAAAAAGTTATAGATTTATGACTGGGCGAGGTATAAATCAACCATAAATACAGGCCAGCTTCTAGAAGGTCATATCAAGACATTGCCTCCATTTATTTTTTCATTGTTGTTTGAAGATTTAGCCACACGGCTCTTGTTCATTTTAATAAACGCAATGCTCCCTTCACTGCTATGGGAACCTCAAGATTAGCTGGTGGGAAACGCTGCGTGGACTCTGGAAACACAGGCTGCCGTTGTTTTCCACATACTTACGATGTTTTTGGCCACTCTCTAGTGTCCTCATTGTCCTTAGGTCAACTACATTTGAGGCCACATTGCCTCAGTGTTGTTTCCTTCATTCAAAACTGTCGAAATGAGGCAAACTCTACCTTTTCTCTTTCCCAATCCTCCCACGTGCATCAAGTGTGGTCAGGAGCTCACTGTATAGCGTGAGCTCGTCAGGAATTCATGATCCCCTGTCCCAGCTTTTTAAGTGCTAGCCATCTTACCTAGCCCATATGTCTTGGTTAAAGTATACAGGGACATCCCTATAACCTTCCAATGGCCATATCAGAGTCTAGGTGTAAAAAATTAGCTAATTATAACATACATAGAATTTTTTTAATATTTGCTATTTTTAATAATGTGTGTGTGTGAGTCTTTGTGTCTTTGTGAGTGTTTTCATGTATGTGTGTCGGGTCCTCTGGGAGCTTGAGTTATAGGTGATTGTGAGCCACCTGCTTTGAGCTATCTCTCTGGCCTCATATAGTGAATTTTTTTTTATTTAAGAACTTCTTTTATTCATTTTACATACCAACCAGAGATCCCCCATTCATCCCTCCTGCTCCTCTCCCAGACTCCTCCCCCAACTACCACCCCAGCCCTGACTCACACTCTATCCCCTCCAAAAGGGTAAGGGCTCCCATGGGGAGTCATCAAAGCCTGGTACATTCAATTGAGGCAGGACCAAGCCCCTCCCCACTGCATCAAGGCTGAGCAAGACATCTCACCATAGGTAACAGGCTCCAGAAAGTTGGCTCATGCACCAGGGATAGATCCTGATCCCACTTCCAGGGGACCCTCAAACAGACCCAGTTACACAACTGTCTCCCGTATGCAGAGGGCCTAGTCTGGTCACGTGCAAGTTCCATGGCTGTTGGTCTAAAGTTCATGAGTTCCTACGAGTTTGGTTCAATTGTCTCTGTAGATTTCCCCATCATGGTCTTGACCCCCCCCCCCCCCTTGCCCATATAATCTCTCTTCCCTCTCTTTGACTGTAGTCCTAGAGCTCAGCCTGGTGCCCAGCTGTGGATCTCTGTATCTGCTTCCATCAGTTACTGGATGAAGGCTCTATGATGACAGTTAGGTTATTCACCAATCTGATAACCAGGGTAGGCCAGTTCAGGCACCCTCACTACTGTTGCTAACAGTCTAATCTGGGGTCGTCCTTGTGGATTCCTGAGAATTTCCCTAGCACCAGGTTTCTCCCTAACCCCATAATGTATTCCTCTATCAAGATAATAGCCAGAACCTGGAAACAACCTAAATGCCCCTCAACTGAAGAATAAAGAAAATGTGGTACATATACACAGTGGAGTATTACTCAGCTGTGAAAAAAAAAACAATGACGTCATGAAATTTGCAGGCAAATGGGTGGAACTAGAAAATATCATCCTGAGTAAGGTAACCCAGAATCAGAAAAACAAACATGATATGTACTCACTCATAAGTGGATACTAGATGTAAAAGCAAAGAGTAACCAGACTGCAACCCACAGCTCCAGAGAAGTTAGGTAACAAGGAGGACTCTAAGAGGGACACATGAATCACCCTGGGAAGGGGAAACGATGAGATCTCCATGAGTAAACTGGGGCGAAGTGGGGGCAATAGAGGGGAAGGGATGAGGGATGAGAACATGAGGGAAGGGGATGGTCAAACTGGGGGAGAGATGGAGTGGGAGAGCAATGAAAGACATACAGTGAATTTTTATTTAGAGAACCTCAAATATTACACAGGTACATTTAATCCTTTTCTGCTATTTCTCTTCTTGGTCTTAGGGAAAGACCACTTAATATATTCTAAGACCTAGTATAAGAAAAGTTTGAGGACATCTATTAGCTTTAGGGCTAGCTATAAATAGCCTTGGTTAAAGAAGTTATAGCTTGAATATAACTTAAGTAGAATAAGTTCTAACTTAAAAATTAATTACTTTAAGAATCCTCCCCCCTTAAAATTAAATATGATGGTTGCTACTGTGATCTTTCATATTCTGTGAGTAGACTGCCCATGCTATGAGAAGTCTAATGCTTCTAGAGTAACTCAGGTAATAATCCAGCAGGAAGCCATCACCCAAGATTGCCAGTTCATACCCCTTGTGCATTGGACTACAAGGCAGGAACTGAAAGAGACCATCGTCGCAGCCTAGATCTGTACTGACACCCACACTTCTGATTTTCCAAGCTTGAAACACAGATGGCTCCTTTATGCCTTCCTTTTTAATGGAAGACTTTGCCATTCCCTGAGGTTCATTTCAGCCTTAAAGAGTTATGATGTTATATTCAATGAGATAAACTGGCCATCTTGTCTTTTATATGACCCCACCTGGCAACACACATATAATCTCTCTCTCGGTCCCAGTAAGGCACATCACGACTATTTTATACATTGGATAGATCATTTTGAAATCCAGTGGAATGAAGACATGAAAGTGAAATCAACTTAAATTGAGAGAATTATTGAAAATATTCAAATATATTCCTAATTTGAAGAGGTTGGGGTCACCTTCTCTATGAAGATTTTGTTCTCCGAAATAACTTGCTTACTATTACAGAGCATATTATATCACAGCATGCTATATATTATGTTATAGCATATAATTTAACCCAGGTAGGCCTGCAGAACACAGTAATCCATTGATAGGAAGCTGAGGCTGTAAAATATTTACGGCAACTTGGGGTTAGAGAGAGGGCTCAGTGGTTAATAGCAATGGTTGCTCTTCCTAGCACCCACAAGATGGTTCACAACCATCCCTCACTCCAGTTTCAGAGGATCCAACGCCCTCTTCTGACTTCTTCTGGTACCAGACACACATGTGGTATACATACACAGTCAGGCAAAATACTCATACACATAAATAAAATAAAATATTTCAGGTTCTTAGAATTTCAGAGATACGAACACAGTGCCCGTTCACTCCAGCACTTAGCTTTGACCTTGTTGGTAAATGCATATAGAATCATGTAATGATAAAAAGAGCTAGACTAAGAATGTGGCCAACACGATTCTGAAGTCTTGATAATGCTTCTATACTATCTATAGTCATTTCTTTTGCAACAAGTGGAGAAGTGTGTGGAAAGGGAAAGCGGCCATACTGTGTGCCATTGCGATAGAAAGGTTTACCTCATTTCCTGTGATTCTGGGGACAGGTGAGCACTCTGCCAGCTGCTCTTCCTTGGCAGCAAAAGGCCTTTCATAGAAGACCGATTTTCACTGAATTCACTCATGTGTGTAATTTCCTTTTTGGCACAATTGTGTAGAACAGTCCCCCAGTTCCTCACTGTTACCTCCTAGAATCATTCCTGATTGTAGTAGATGGCCCTTCCTAGAAAAGGGAGCTGCATGCACAAAGCCCAGGCTTGGGATGTGATGCTTACCCCAAGTCACCTTTCCTTTGATCCAGACAGTCTGAGGCAGCCTCAAGAGCATTTTGCATAATTACCCTTCGCAATGTGCTAGTCAGAGACCCTGTGTAAAATGAAACTGGAAACTCATTTCCTCCTTGGATTTCTTTGCTCCTGGGGAACTCTACTTTAAACTATTTTTTTAATTAGACGGCCTATTTCGGGAGTTTCTGAAATTCCACTTCTTGGAGTGTCTGGTGGTTTTCAGGGCACACAGAGACGGCTACAGAGCTGAACACACAGACTTCTGCAGACATCTCTGCAGATTCCATTGACCCGTTGACGACCCACTGATTTCCTGGCCAGCTGGGTCTTTCCTAACTGGACTGCCAGTCATACCAAAGAGAAGGCTTGTGTGGAGGGCAAGTGTCCACCAGAGACTACTACAAAGAGATCCCCATGGAGGTTTCCTGCAGCCTTAACATGAACTTGAAGGCATGACCAAAGGAAAGGCTTCTCCCTAACTCATTAGATTATCTATGACACCCTTCATCCTCACTATCCACAACTTGCTTTCTTTGCTTCTGGGACCTCTTTGAATAGGAAGCCCTCTGCCACAGGCATTTCTGTGAGGTTAAGACAGGGCAACTCGCTTAACAACTACTTCATTACAGAGAATAAAAAGGGTGGGCTGAGAAATTCCAGGAAAAGTTTGTTATATGATTTTAAATGTTTTAGAATAATGCCACAATAGCTTGCTTTAAAAAAGATCGGTCCTTTGTGGACAATGTTATTAGCGAAGTCCTTGAAGCAAGTGGTGGGAAATGGCTTTTTCATTACTTCAAAGGCAATATTAAAGGACCATGAAATTCAAAGCTCCTGGTTTTATCACAGACATTTTTATGTCAGGATTTAAACATTTTCCTACTTGGCATTCCTCTAACAACTGTAGTTTTATAGGACAGAACTGTTGTAATTGGCCTGGATCAATTATTAAGGGATAAGCATCAATTAAACTTATATGTAAATGGAGGATATTCACATCAGATAAGAAGAAAGTATGATTATGATTAAATGTGTAAAATGTATAATATGTGTTGAGAGTATACTTTAAGCCTATTAAGATGATGAACTGGGATTATTTGTTGGAATATAAACTGTCACAAAAATATTCTTCTCCCTATTCACCCCCCTACTCCACGTCACTGAGCATAAATAAAATGTCTTATACATATTTTTCATAATTTTAATGTGATTGTAGGGGAGTGTTATGTAGGTTATCATGCTGAGGCCATATCAGTCGGAAATAAGAAGAAGGAAACAGAGGAAACAGCATGGTAACAGTAGACATCAGCACTGCTCTCTCCCCATAGCTAAGCATTTTTAGAAAACCACAGGCCAGCGGGATGGTTCAGCTGGTAAAGGCTTGATGGCAGGCACATGTACCCCAAAATAAATAAATAGAAGACAGATAGCTATTCATAGATAGATAGATAGATAGATAGATAGATAGATAGATAGAAGATAGATAGATAGATAAGTAGGTAGATAGAGAGATAGATGATAGGTAGATAGATAGATACATAGATGACAGATAGATAGATAGATAGATAGATAGATGATTGATAGATAGATACATAGATAGATACATAGATGATAGATAGATAATAAATAGATGTTTAAAAATTAATGAATCATATAAAAACTGTTTAACAGCAATGTGCAAGTTTAAAGTATTTATTTACTGAGGACCAGGAGACCTCAAGGGACTCAATTCAAGCTTTTAATTCTAATACTTGCTTAAAGGAAACAAAATTGTCACAAATATTATCTCATTGTTTTCATATATAACTTTTTGAGATTTATTTGAGTGTGCGCATGCATGTGTGTGTGTGTGTGTGTGTGTGTGTGTGTGTGTGTGTGTGTGTCCAATACATGTGTGCTGATGCATGTGGAGGCCAGAGAGGGTTTTCGATCTCCTTGAGCTGGAGTTGTGAGCCACCTGATGTGGGTATTGGGAGATGAACACAGATCATCTACAAGAGCAGTGAGTGCTCTTAACTGCTCTTAAAGCCATCTCTTTAGCCCCTCATACATCTTTTCAATTCAGATTCTTCATTGGCATTCTTGGCTTTTCTATCCACATCTTAAGTATCAGTAAGCACCTCCCTCCCACCCCCAGTTTCTTTAATGTATTTCTTACTGGCTTACCTCCCTAGACCTCAACACATTAACTAGGCATTATCCTAACTGTACTGAGATGGCCCTATCTCTCTTATCATAGTTCTTGCCCATAGGTGATTCTGTGATCCAATTAAAGTGGAGCTTTGGATTTCTGTTAAGTGATACAGAGAAAAATGTTCCGTCGTACATGCCATCCCACAATGTGTGAGAGCCAGCCAGTTCCCTTAATGACTGAAGCCTACTTATGGTGGTGTTCCATTGTTTGTAACTGAAAGCATCCTAACAGACACAGATTTTGGTACTGAGTGGAAATCTTGCATACAAAAGACTCTAAAATATTTAACCAATTGTATCTACATAACCAGAAAAATGAGGAAAGATCCTCCTTTCTTTTTCTATGGTTAGAAGTTAAAGTCACAAAATACCTGTCCAGTTGACTGCCTGTGATACCTCACAACAGAGTTCAAGTGCCAGCTAAGATTGTAGTACCTGGTGACTGAGTAGGAAAAATTGTAGCTTCCACTGAAGTCTTTCAAGAGACAGACAGGCTTGGCTAGAAACCAATCAGAAAAGAAAGAAGAAAGACACTTTGACTTTGCTAAGAGAAGTTTTCTCTACAAGTGGCTTCCTTTCCTAAATGGAAACTGATTATCTGGTGACTGACAGGTTGAAGAAGTTGAGTACTCTGCCCAAAGATGTGGAAAGTGGAGCAAAAGCAGAGGGGTGGAAGCTATCTCCAGAGGTAAAGCTGACAGCTGGGGGAATGTGGTACTTCACCCTTTCTAGTAACTAAAATTCTCCAAGATTTTCAAACCAAGAATTTATCCATTGTCCATCCCTAGGCTACAGTCACATGTGTAGGTCCTTAAAGTAATGCAGTTCCAGGGGAGAATTCTCTCAAATGTCTCTCTTTGGTATAAACCCAAGACAACACAGAGAAGATCCCTTCAGATAGTAAGGCTAAGGCCTAAAGATTGACCTACAAACTCATTCACCATTCATGATTAGAGAAGACCACTCTATACTCTTGCCAGTAGAGTAGGAAATGTATTGTGATCTATTGGCCACTCATCCTGCTTCTCATTCTTCTCATTTTTTTATGTTTATTAACCCATGTATTATTTTTTAAAATAATGTTCTTCATTAGGACATTTTAATACTTGGATATAAAGTATTACTCATATTCACCTCCCTTGATTCCAGTACCCAACTACTGGTCACTTTTATATCCCTCAACTACAATCCTCCCTTATATTTTTATAGTGTGTGTGTGTGTGTGTGTGTGTGTGTGTGTGTGTGTGTGTGTGTGTGAGAGAGAGAGAGAGAGAGAGAGAGAGAGAGAGAGAGAGAGAGAGAGATTCAACATGTGTGATAAATCATGTTATATATCTTTCTAAATTTGACATCTTTCATTTAACATGATAGTCTCCAGTTCCATCAGTTTTCCTTTAAAAAACATGGTTTTATTTTTCTCTGCAGCAGAATAAAATTCCATTGTATGCATCTCCTACATTTTCTTTATCCATGGATCCAACAATGGACGTCTAGGCTGATCCCATATCTTGGCTGTTAAAATATTATAATAAGCATGGATGTGCAAGTATCTTTGTAGTATGTTGACTTTGATTCCTTTAGTCACATTCTTAGAAGTGATGTAACTGGATCACATGGCAGTTCTACTTTCAGGTTTTTGTTTTTGTTTCTTGAGGAACTTTCATGCTGGCCTCTCTTGTGGCTGCATTAATTTACATTTACACCATTAATGTGTACCAGCTAGTTGTGTAGCAACTTCCTTTTGATAAAAACCCTCCATCTTAGAGAGAGATTTGTTAAGACACAAGATATTTAAAGGACAGTGAAATATTTCATACTTCAGAAAAGCTCATTAAGCTCAGAACAGAAAGAATGCAAAGGCTTCAGGAAGTCCCTGAAATTAACCAGATTCACTAGGCTCCTCCCTCCCCCAAGCATATATAAGCAGTAATGGCTGCACACAGACACTCTGAGACAAGCAGAGCTGCCTACAGGAGGCTCAGACCAGTGAAGCTGCCTGGAAGAAGCAGAGACCTAGCTGAACCGCACAGAAGAGACTGAAACCAGCTGAGATGCCTAGAAAGGACACTCTCCAACCTGTTGAGCTGCCTGCAGGTTGTGCAGTGCACTCTTGTTTTCAAGCTTTCATGAGCCGTCACCCATGTCTGTTGGTGGTAGGGACTATCATTGAGTAAATCTGCTCCAGTTAGCAACCAACCGCTCCCTCATATCCCCATAAGCAACACCAGTAAAACTCATTGGTTCACCAATGTTGGACTTCACTGATATTCTTACTTTGATCTAGTGTCAGTTCCTTATCTGGGATGAACACATGTTTGTTCACATCTTCCCACTAATAGTGTCAGACGACACAATTCCTGCACCACCACCATACTAGCCAGCATTTGCTGTCCTTTGTTCTTTGATGATATCCATTCTGACTAGAGTAAGACAGAATCTCCATGTAGTTTTTCTTTGCATTTACTGAGCAGCTAAGGATATTGAACATCTGTGCATATATTTATTGGTATTTTATACTTCTTTTCAGAATTGTTTAGTTCACTTGTCCACTTATTGATTAGATTCCTGACGGTTGTCTTGTAGTGTTTTGGTCTGCTCTGTCTCCGAGATATTTATCCCCTTCCAGATGCTGCTGAAGATTTTCTACTATTCTGCAGACTGTTTCCTCATTCTCTTGTTTCCTTTATTCTACAGAGCCCTTTCAATTTCACATGCTCTTCTTCCCAAGCCTTGCTATTATTTCCTAAGCAATTGTGGTCGTTTTCAGAAAGTTCTTGTCTATGCCTATAACTTGAGATATTTTTCCTATTTTCCTTTGGCAATCTTGAAGTTTTGAGCCTAACATTGAAGTCTTTGATCCACTTTGAGTTGAATTTTGTATGGTAGAAAACAGGAATCTAAATTCGTTCCTCTAAGTGTGGATCCAGTTGTCCCGGAATCCCTGTTAAAGAGGCTGTTTTTATTTCGTTTTGTCTTTCCGACAGCCTCTTTTGCCTTTTGTCATCTTTATTGATAATCAGACAGCTCTGGTCATGTGACTTCTGGTCATATGTTCAATTCCATTGGTCTATTTGTTTGTTTCTGTGCAAGTAGCATGCTAGTCCTATTATCGTGGTTGTGTAGTGAAATTTGAGATCAGGTATTACTTTTAGAGACAAGGTCTCTCACTTTTACATGGAGTTCACTGAGTTGGCAGGGCTAGCTGGCCCACAATTGTCAAGACCCGCCCCCATTTCCCTGATACTGAGATGACAAGCACATGCCCACATGCCCAGTATTGTTATGTAGATCCTGGTGATTTAACTCAGGTTCTCTTGCTGACATGCGAGCACTTTACTGACTGAGTCATATCCTGGGCTCTGTTTCATTGATTCTTTGTGTTGTTCCTTTGGTTCCTATTGCATTTATTTTCATGCTGATCTTTATTAGGTCTTTCTATAGACTAAATTGAATTTGGCCTGTTCTTATGTTTCTAAGACCCTCAGATGCATCATTAACTTATTGATTGAGCTCCGGTTGTATTTTTAACATAAGCATATCTATCTATAAGTTTCCCTCTTAGAACTGCCTTTTCTATATGAAAAATAGTTTTGGTAACTCTGTTTTCATTACATCTAATTGTGATGATATAGTTTCCCCCAAAATATTATGCACCCTAATAAAGTGTATCTGAGGATCAGAGGAAAAAGCCAGTCACTATAGTAAACATAGAAGTCAGGTAATGGTAGCACATACCTTTAATCCCAGCACTAACCATTAAAGTCTGGAGGTCTGTACAGATGGACAGGAAGTGACAGAGCTGGGCAGGAAGAAGTGATGAAGCTGGGCAGAGAAAGGAAATGAGATGGCAGAACAGAAAGGCATATAGACGTGAGTATACAGGAAGTAAGTCTCTTTGGTGAGGTGAGGTTAGCTGTGGCTTTTCCTATTCCTCTGATTCTAGGAATTTTTAAATTTCTATCTTCATTTCTTCAATACCCTCTGATCTTTCAAGAGTGTTTTTTTCTTCAGTCTTTGTGAAAATGTATAGCTTCTGTAGGGTTTTGGGGTTTTTTTGCTCTTGAATTTTAGTTTTTTTTTATTATTATCTAATAAGAAATAAGAAATTATTTTTACTTATTTTGATCAGGGGACAAGGCCTCACCATGTAAACCTGGCTTGCCTAGAACTTGTGACAGGTCAGAGGCCTGATTGCTTACTCTGAAGGTGTCTTGGATGCTTCTCCCAGTGAAAGCCTTAGCCGGCCACCTATGGATGATGCCTGAATGGAAAGCCACTGCCTCATCTGGAGTTTAATGATGCTGAGTCGTAGCACTCCAGAGCTCATTTCTAAAATCTGTGCTTTTGCTTGGCTACTTCTGTTCTCGATCTGAAATGTCCAACTCACCTCCCACTTTCTTTTTAAACTACTTCCTTAACAAATGACATGAGCACAAATCCCCAAAGATATGTGTTGACGACCACCAATACTAGTCCCATTTGCATGCCCCTGAGTACAAATCTCTATATACAGCCTGAAGCCTGGGATTGAGCAGTATGACTATCTGGCTCAGTAACAATCCCTTATTCTGAAAATACTGACTTAAGTGTTTGGCTAAGTGTCCCCTCTTTTGCAATTTTGGTGCAATCCCAAATCTTACACAGCAATAAAATGTATTCTGGAGTCTAATTTCAGAGCTGAATTCCAGAAAGATCATATGCAATTTTATTTTATGTATAAAATTCATATTCTGTGAGGTCATAGAATTTACATCAAGCCTCCAAGCTACTTAATGGCAGTGTCAGTGCCTAAGTAGGTGGGTATGTTTTGTGTATTTAAGTAACTTGTGTTCTTGCTGAGCCTAACTACAGTTTCCAAGCTTCCTACACATAGCATATTTTCCTACATAGAAACAAATTCATTGCCTTGCGTGTATACAGAAGCATATTCCAATAGCTGAATTCTAATCTCTATGAATATGACAAATGTAAATCAAGGGTTTCAAGCATATGTACCTCTGGGTTAGTTAATTCCTGAGCTGCAAAATACCCTGGCAGAGAGATTCAAGAAAATCAAAGGGAGAGGCTGAATCTTTAACTTGCTTGGGGCACAAGGTAGGTACTCAAGAATTTTTTTTTTAATTAAATATAGGAAAGTCCACATGATATGTAAAAAAAAATATTTCTAGTGTCCAGAGTGGAAAACTGATATCATATGCCTGAATTACATTGCAACATAGAAAAGAAGACTTTGTGTCAAAGAAAGGAAGGGATTGGCTGTTGTCTTTGCCTTTTAGTTGTGTGTATAAAACTCAAGAATGTGAAGCTCCTTGCCTTCATTCCTGGACGGTATATCTGACATAGAGTGACAGATGTTTATACTAAAGTATGGTGTGTGTGCATGTGTTGTATACTTTTATTAGTTTATAAATGGTCTTATATGAATGTCTGAGAGGAAATTAAGGAGGGCGCTATCGGGCCTAACAAAGCTAGCATTTTGAATGAGATGTAGAGCTTCATTTCCTGAAAGTCGTCAGTAAAATGGCAAAGGTGGCTGAGAAGAAATGGTCTCAGCACCAGTGACAGTCGGAGGTAATGGTCAAGACCAAGTATATACGAGTCTTGACCTTGGTTAACAAACTTACTGAGTTTTCTTACACAAACCCAGAAGGATGCTTTATTTAAAACAAGTATAAGCCATGTCTTAAACACCTCTGGAGATTAGGATATGAATTCAGCAAATACCTCCTAATAATCTGAAGGGCCTTATCAACCTCACTTATATAGGTCAGGTGTGATTCTGACCTGGTTCCAGGAAAAGATCATTTTAGAGCATATCTTTTAATACAGGATAACCCAGGGAAAATCCTGTTCTAAAAAGATAGAAAGAAAAATATTTATACACACATAAGAAGCATTAAAGATTAAATCCATATGAACTTTAAATGAAACTCCAAAAATGTCTATTTTAAGCTTTTAATGCTTTAAAAGCCAGAGACCAAGGAGATAAAATGCCCACATGACGGCATTCTGAAATCTTTCTGACAGGGCAGCCTCCACGAAAAGAAAAGGGACGCCAAAAGGAGTTGGAAAAGTTTGCCATGGAGTTATGCTTTCATAAGTCATCTATTACATTACAGGTACACATTTATCTGTGTTCAACCTTATCTCACTTAGATACTGTCTTATCACTGAACTTAACAATTATATAGTAAGGTAAAATAACTTCAGCAACCACAGTGTGTTTAAGTGCATGTGAGTTGGCTATGAAGATACAGGAAAAAAGAAAAAGAAAAAAAGAAATCAATAAGGCAAATGAACTGCAAATTTCCATTAATGGTGAGAAAAATGTAAGTCTGTTTGTAAAGTCTATTAGCCCATTTTTCGTTACTATAATGTGCTAACTGTGGCAGGCTAACTTAATTCTTTAAAGATTTACTTAGATCCTAGGACTAGAGTTTCAAGGGCATATTTCTGACATCAGCATGGCTCTCTTAGCACCTCTGGATGGAATGTATGCAAGAGCATGGGAATTCATGTTGAGTCAGGAAGCCAGAGACTGGGATCCTCCTGAGAACACAACCAATGGCCTAAGGACCACTCCCTGGCTCTCCTTCAAAGTTCTGTACTTCTCAAAACTAAACTTCCAGCCCATGAAACTTGATAGGATAAACAATGTCCAAACTCTACATAAAGTTGGCAAATGGTTGGAGAACCATTAACTCTAACCTTTGGGGTTTGTTACATCCTTAGAATAGAAAGGGTATCTTGGAATCTAGTAATTTACAATCATTTAACATGAAGCAGCTGATGGTTTGCTGAAATATTAACCAGCAAATGATGTACTCCCAGGCCAGCATCTCAGGATCTAATGATGTTGCCAGGCCTGTAGCAGCCCAGACCAACTTCTGGTGCTCATGGAGTAAGTAAATAGAAAAATAATCAGCATGAAAGTTGACTGAAGTGCCAGTCTATATGTAAAAGCTGTGTTTTCCATCAGCTTTTATTATAAAATTATATTCAGCTAATCAGCAAATATTGACTTGTTTATTCAGAATGCAATTTTCATCAGGTTTTAAATTATGGAGAAAAGATAAGATAAACAATGATGCAATTAATAACCCAGCAAGCATATCTGCCATTTTCTGGTCCCACAAAGAACATGTTGAACTCTTTCTCCAACACTTCTAAACCTTTCTAACACCACATAGTCAGATTTTAAGCTCATCGTCCCCCTTCTCGTTCTTGGATTTACCCCTAAGTCAGACCTGATGATTGCTAGAGATGAAGGAATTTCATAGAGAAATTCAAGATGTTAAGATTTCTTGTTAGCATTTATTTAACACTTACAATATGCCAGGAAATGCCCATGGCTTGAAGAAAGTGTTCATTCATTAAATATCAGTAAAGAAGTCTCTGAGCAGGTACTTTCATTATCAAGAAAACAAAACACTATAATATTAAGGTAACACTTTCAGACCAAAGTAGAACATTATTAATTAAATAAATAGTAAAAAAGAATAAGTCTCTCTCCCCTCTCCCCTCTCCCCTCTCCCCTCTCCCCTCTCCCCTCTCCCCCCTCCCCCCTCCCCCCTCCCCCCTCCCCCCTCCCTCTCTCTCTCTCTCTCTCTCTCACACACACACACACACACACACACACACACACACACACACACATTTTATGTGAATTAGGGACCAGTTTAAAGAAATTATCTTAAAAAAAACTTCTATTGGGTTTTTTCTTTGACAATTTTACACATGAGGAACACGCATTCTGATGAACTATTAACTACTGATAGATTCTGGGAGAAGGCGAACTATTGTCTTCAATTGTGTTGCCACCAGGACCGAGTAGATAGCTCCAAATCCCTGATCACATAGACAGCTCTGGTTAGCGTAAGTGGATCACAAAACAAAGTGACTAGACATGAATGTGACAAAACCATTTTCAGGGATGAGAAATAGACATGGCTAGTAACGAAACCGGAAAGGGTGGGTTGAGAGGGTCAATACACACCATGTACATGTGTACAAGGAGAAAGTGAACTGAGCACAAATATTCACCTCCCTCTGACCCCTGACTGTGGCTGCCATGTGACCAGCTGCCTTAAGTATTTTCCAAGATGGACTGTACCCTGGAAGCATGAGCTAAGATAAACCCTATCTTTCTTCATTTGCTTTTGTCAAGGTATTTTGTCATAGCAGTGAGAAAAGTAATTAAGACAGCACATATAATATGTTAATGAAGCAGTTATATTAGTCATGCAAATATAACCACAGTATGTTTGTTTGTGTGTATATATTGCATGTGTGTTTGTATCAGAAGCCACAACCCGAGTATTTGGCATGGTTGGCAACAACACACATGTGAGGCTGGTTGTGTTTGCTCGTGAGATAACTGCAAGTGTTGCCTAGCTTAAATCAAGCAATACAACTACAGGTAGGGAAAACTGCCTGGTTTGTTTTCTCTTGCTATCTGTCACAACACTACATAACTAAACACTTTGAACTAATCCTTTCATTATCTCTTTGTGGGATAAGAATTCCAGGAGGTCTGACCTGGATAGTTCTGACTCCAGGTTTCTTATGCAATTACCACTCATGAGACAAGAGATAGGACAGCTGGCTGCTGGATCTGCTGGAAGCTGGTTAGACATTTTTCTCCCTTTTTGCAACATCCAAGTCTGTCCCTGCTGTCTTTCTTCTTGGGCTCTTGGGAGCTTCTAAACATCTTGACTGTCCTATAGCAATCATTCTATTTGCACAGCAGTTGAAGCTTCTAGAGTATAGGATAGAAACTGTGCCACCTTTATGGTCTGGTTTCCAGGCTCCTGGATGGCACTTCTTCTGCAGTCTGTTGGTTACAGGTATGTCAGAAGACTGCTCAGATTCAAGGAAAGAGAAACCACCTTCACCTTTGAGGAGCAACAACTTTCTAAAAGAATATATGGTCTGGGAGTGACGGCTCTATCTGTATTTGGATAATACAAGATGAAAGAAATGTCAAAGAGCTGGTATTAGCCACTCATTGCGGAGGACTTAACATTTAAAAGAGCCTTGAAAGTCTACTGGACTTCATCCTGCTGACTGGACAGAAGCCAGCTAACTTTCAGGAAGTTGTGACTGAGTTAGAGTGAGGAAAAAGAACCTCCTAGGGCATGCTAACTAAACCCTGGTATTCTTAAAGCATGCTGGCAATGCTGAAGATATTTCAGAGCTCAAATTCTTGCTTACCTGCTTCATATCTTCCAAGTCTAAATACCCACAGCACAGCTCACTCAGTAAGTTAAAAGAAGAATTCTGGATGACAGAAATACCATGTCAGACCTTAACTGACAGCAGGTTTTCTTAACAGTGGGTAAAATAATGATGTGTCTTTTGATCTATGACATGTTTTGCTTTGATGAACTGCAGTAGGTGCCATGATGGTGCAGAAATTTTCTCTCCTTGGGATAGTCAGAAAAGATCCCAGGGAACAAAATGGTGTTAGAAATTCCTAGGCTTAGTGGGGTAGAAATGGGGCTCAAGGATGGGGCAGGAAAGGGATTGAGAGTGTTTGAAGAGCACTCTAAATGGAGCCCCATTGCCTCCACCCAAGTTTTGCTTTGTTGTGTGGTGTAGATAACTCCCATTCCAGCCAGTCTTCCACTTCCCTGTGAGGTTCTTGCCGGTCCTTTGTGACTCCTTCTAAGACCTCTCAATTCTATGTTGCGCTTTGTCAATAGTTGCAACCAAGAGGTCAAGGTTTCTTTGGAGGATCCTGCATGCAGGATTAAGCTTTGTCTCCTTTACCTATTGGGATAGTCTTTATAAGGATTTTAATGATAAGGGGCATTCATAGCTTTAAAAAAATGAAGTTTAACAGCCCCTGAGCTGCCTCGTCAGGTAAAGGTGCTGCCACGAAGCTTAATGACCCACACAGTGGAAAGGGGTGACTCCTACAAGTTGTCTTCTGACCTCTACATGTGTACCATGGGGCATGTGTGCACACACTTAACACATGTAAAAATGAGGTGTAAAATGTGAGTTGCCACAGCATACCACCAATTCACATCATTAATCCCAAAGCATCCCATGAATTACTGCCTTTCATTCATTCAATTATTACCCACTTTCTGGGTACCTTTCTATGTGTCTGATGTGTTAGAGACCAGTCTGATCTAATAGCGAGTTCTGAGGCAGCCATGAATACTTAGTAAAACCCTGTCTCCAAAAAAAAAAAAAATTTAAAAGACGTTTTAAAAAAGGGAAAAAAAGTGTATATGATATGATATTATATTTTCCTAACCAACATAAGCCAAATTTAATTTGAACTCTTTATAACTCCAAGTTTTCCTCAGCATTAAATATGTGATATGATTCTCTCAGCAGTTACTGAAAATAATAGGACTTAATTACTGAGAAATACTTCACACACATTTTCTCATTAATTCTCCCAACAACTCCATGAAGTAAGGACTGTTATCACTTTCCTTTATAATAGATACCGACTGAGAGACAGGAAGGAAGCTTGTACAACCAAAGCCGCACGGCAGGCTGCCAACATGGCTTTTATGCTATGAGCTCTTTTATGGCCATTAAAAATGCACGGACCCTTCATATTTTGTAATTAAGGCTTATGCATATTTTTTTAAGTTTTCCTGCCTCTTCCTTTAGTTTTTTTTTAATCACTCCTGTTGAGTCATAATTTGCATACCATCAACTGTGTTCCTTCAAACTCATCAGCTTGAACATCTTCATAGTGACCTGTGCTCATGATGCCCCACCGAGACTCCATGCTGGACTTCACAGCACCCCCAAAGGTTTCCTTGTGTACCTTCTCAGCCCATGCCTTCATCTTTCCAAAGTCTGGTCATGTCTACAAAGGGCTGGCGCAGTCATGTAGATATGTTCTCTTTTGTACCTTTGTGCCTCAGTTTAGTCGATCTCTCAGCAGTATGCTCTTTGCACTCATCCAGGTCATGATCGGTGAGATGAACAGATAGTTTTGCCAAATAGCAGTCCATTGTAAATCATCATTTATTTATTTTGACAATCATTTGGGCTATCTCTAGCTGTTGATTTTTATAAATGAAACTCCCATATTTATGTCTTTACATGGGCATTCTGCATTTTCATTTCCTGGGAGCAATATTTGGGAATAGAATTGTTAGGTTATGTGGCAATCATATGATTGTGAATACAATTGTACTGCTCTATGTTCCCAATTGTTCGTTTGTTTGTTTTGTGCCTTGACCATCACTTGATGTGAGAGATTTTTTTAGCTATTCTACAGATATATATTAATATTTCATTTCTATTTTAATTTGTATTCCCTTGATGAGCATATTTTTGTATGCTTTTTGGACATTTTTATTTCTGTCATTGTGAAGAACCTATTCAAACCTCTTCAGCAAGTTTATTTTGTCTTATTGAGTCCTGTGCTACATACATACAACTTCCATATGTGAGTCCTTTGGCCCATTTATGTACTGTCTATATCATCTCCCATACTGTGGCTTGCTTTCTCCTGTTCTTAATAACGTCTTTCAAAGGGCAAAGTTTTACATTTTTATTAAATCTCATCAAGGTTTTCTTTTATGGGGACTTGGGAGGTGGCTCCAGTGGTCAAAGTGCTTGCCGAGTAAGCGTGAGGACTGGGGCTTAGCTCTCCAGAATTCAATGTGCAACCCTAGGAGGAGACACAGAGACTCCCCAGAGGAACTGGCTTGCTAGCTAAACTAGCTATATCAGTGAGCTCTGGGTTTAACTGAGAGACCCTTCCTCAGTGAACAAGGTGGAAAAGCAATCAAAGACGGTTGTGGCATCAGTCTTGGGCTTCTGCGTACACTTGCATACATGTGTATATGCACCCCACACGTGTGTGCCCAACATATATGCTAGTATGTATACATATGTGTGTGTATACCACACACATGCACATGGGGCAGGGGGGAGAGGAAGGAGAGAAAGAGAGAAAGAGAGAGAGAGAGAGAGAGAGAGAGAGAGAGAGAGAGAGAGAGAGAGAGAGAAGCACACACAGCAAGAGACAAGTACACACATGAACCTAGAAAAAAAGGAGAAAATTTTATTTTCTGGTTCATGCTTTTGTGTGTCATGTCTAAACAATATCCACCAATAGCAACATTATGAAGACTTTCGATTTCTGTTTCCCCCTAGAAACTATTTTCTTTTAACCTTGTCTTTAAATAAATCTATGAACCAATTCTAGATAACGTAATATGGTGTCAAGAAAGAGTTGGTTGTTATTTTCAAATTTTTCTTTGCTTTACAGCGGTCAGTACGTTCTACCACTCACTATTGCTTCCCACCCATGTATTTTACGATCCCTAAGCCCTCTTGCTTGATGTTTCCAGTATTCTAGAAACTGCCAGAACCTCTAGAAGACTAGTTTAAATTCATACAGGTTTAAGGCAACTATTTGCATGGCTCAAAGCCCTGGTTCTGCTGGTGCTGGAAGGCTCGTGTATTTAAAGATGGCCTCATCGGAGAACTTCTGAAAAAGTGGCACTTGAGCCCTGGTCTTTATTTTTTTTCATGTGGATGCATTTTCAGGTGTGTAATTTTGTTAAACCGTAGGCCAGAGATTTTACTATTAGTAATTCCATGACCAATTCCCAGCCTGATACCAGTAACATGAAAAAAAGCCATTAACAAATATTGGAACACACTTAATTGACAGCAAAGAGAAGTGATGGTTTTTCAGCCTAGTTTCCACGCCATAGATCACTGTGCTTTTGCTCTTTTGGGGGGTTTTGTAGTTTTTTACTGTGTGTGTGTGTGTGTGTGTGTGTGTGTGTGTGTGTGTGTGTGTGTGTAGATATATACATGCCACAATACATGTGTAGAGATCAGAGGATAATTTGCAGGAGTTGGCGCTCTCCTCCTACCCAGTGGGCTCTGGAGATCAAGCTCAGGTCATCAGGCTTGGTGGCCAATGCTTCTACCCATGCGCCATCTCATTGGCCCTGTTTTCCTACACTTTTTAAATCTCATTTACACATTTATATATTATACACATATAGCACAAAAGTAGCATTTTCACTCATAAACAGAATCTGAAAGGACTCAAAGCGAATTTGAATAAAGCTCATAATATTTTCATATTGCATCCAGTGACTCACGTCATGTTTCTATCCTCAATTGTATAATATAGGGGTCTAAATTTTAATTTACATTCTGAAATTAAACACTGATGTCTAAATTCTATCATAATGAAATTTCACCCATTGGGCTACTGAATTATCATAGAGCATTGGTGTTTACTAATAAACCATGTTATTGAGAAACTGTATGTCATAACAATATGTAAAAATTTATTTTGTAATGATCCAATAAATTATTAACTGTGAAATGTCTTCTAAATTTTTTAAACACCACATATTCAGTGTTGGCCAGACTTAATTTGTTTCTTAAGAAATAAATTGTTTGACTCAAAGCTACCTCAGAGCTTGATGAGGATTCCTGTATATTTCCTAGGAAAACATTTGGACAGCCCCCCCATCTATCTGTACAATTCCAATATTTATAGTCATTCATATTCAGCATGCACCTTCTAAATATGCCCGTGAAAAAAATAAAATGATTACTTTTCCCTCAATGTTCAGCAGGCATTCTAAATTAGCCAGCTGCTCTCTTGTCGTGGAGGAAAATATATCGTCTTTTTATAAAAAGTGACAGTAAATATGTCCATGGCACCAGTCACTTTATATGCAAGTGGGAATTCCATTGGTGCAATGACTTATGGTTAGAGATGAGACAAGCAAGAGTATGTAAAAAGAGAGAGGGAAGGGGGTGGGGAGAGAAAGAATCAATGAGGAAAGTGTTGCATGTGCTTTGTTAGAGGTGCCTAGAGAATTATTTTTGTTCTAAGGAAATGTGGAATCACTTTGTTTTATGGCTTGACAGTAATTTCAAGGTCCAGGTGTTGAGTTGTTTATTACTATTATCGTTATTATTGTTGTTGTTGTTGTTAGACATTCATTCAGAAGTCCTTTAAAAGCATGAGCTGCTCAAACAGTGGTTCTCAACCTATGGGTCACGGCCCCTTTGGGTTTCAACAACCCTTTCATAGGGGTTACCTAAGACCATCGGAAAACAGATATGTACATTATGATTCATAACAGTAGCAAAATTACAGTTATAAAGTAGCAACAAAAATAATTTTATGGTTGGGGAATTCACCACAACATGAACCGATTAAAGGGTGGTAGTGTTAGGAAGGTTGAGAACCACTGTACCAGAACAATTCAGTGCACCAAGCGTATTCATGAAAGCCATGCTATAAATTGTGATTTAGTGCAAGGCTGTGACAGGTACTGTGTTGGAGATTTATCCCTCTTGAAAACTTGGTCCTTTCTGTGTGGCCCCTCCAATACAAGTAAGAGTTCCGCATACTCTTAATATGTCTCTTATTTTTTCTTTTTCTTTTTCTTTTTTTTTTTTTGTTCCATTGTTTGATTTGGCTATTTGGCTCTGGATCAAACTACCTTAAACTTTTGGGGGACTATAATTTGTGACCTCATTCGTTTTACCAGTATTGGAATGTGTATCATATGGAAAAAGATACACTTTACCCTAAGAATCTGCATGGAACAGAACAGCTTCCTTTATGTGGCATGTATACGGGTAACTGGTGAAAGCAACTGTGACTGCTGGTGGAGAAGGGAACTGGCTTAGTCGGTCTGCTGTTGCTGGACCGAGAGACGGACTGCTGAGCTAGGACATAGCCTGCTTCTCTGTTTCCTGTCTGCCCATCAGTTGGGCTAACTTTACAGGGCTCATGTGACTTATAGCTACAAAGGCCTCTGCCATTGAAAAATACTTTGTCCCAAGGCCAGGAAAGCTGTAAACAAGAGAGGGGTCATTGTGTATCTAAAAATAGAGCAGAAAATGGTAATGTCCTTGAATGGCTTTTGAAAGAATGAATCCTCAGTGTGTAGGAGTCTTTAACCATTATCTAGTTTGTACAGTGAGCTGAAGTACAATAACTTCATGATTGATATTCTCAAGTTTTGGATGATCTTACAATAAAAAGACTCTTTGATTTAAAAAAAAAAGTCCCTCTAGAATCTCAATGTATGTAGTTGTAGACAAATATATGGTAAGATTTATAAGCCAAGGCGACTTTCAGGTGTGAGTACATAAAATACTTATACATAACTACTAATTCCCATAAGAGTCCTGCAGTTTTCATTGATGTGCCTTAGCCACAACTTTATTATTTCAGAAGGAAAGTTGTCTTCATCACACTCCCAAAGGTGTCTTTATTTATTCATTTACACACTCACAGGTATTTGCTGAGTGCCCACCATGTGCTAGGATGGTCCTAATACTGCCTAGACAACATGATCTGGAGCTACCTCTCCATATTGTGTGTATTTCCTTATTCCTCGATGTCCCAAAGATGCCCATTGTACAAATGTTTCTCCAGATTTACTTACAGTTACACTGTGAAATACAATTAGACAGAAATTATATATAGTATCATCAACTTCCAGAGGGCAAATAGTCTACTTTGAATTAACTTGGATGTCACCTTGGGGCCTAGAGAATCACTGTATAATGTGTGTGTGTCTCACTTTAAGAGACAACACTATTTTGATAAACAACAGGTCAGTTAAGAGGACAGTGGTGGCCATAAGTGATAACCGTTTTGAACATTTCAGTTTTCTAAATAGACTCAATAATAATACAGTGCCCAAGGAGATGTCACATTTACTTTCAGCTACAGTGGACATTTAGTCTTTACAAAATGTAAAACCAAGAGAATGTCTACTTTGGGAAGACGGGATGGATATACATGGCACATTCTTTCTGTTAGATAAAGCTAAGTATTCCATATGTTGTATATGAATCAATCATAAAAAGACACTGAAGAACACTGGGAGGCCTGGGGATCCACAGAATGACACAGAGGTGAGTTTAATGAATCTGTTTTCTTTCTCCTTAATTCATATTTATTGCTGAAGATGTTAGCAGTCTGGAAATGTCAATGGGTACAATAAAATAAAAGCAAAACAGTCCCAACTAAATCCTTTCCATCCAAGAAAGGGACAGAGGCTTTTGCTAACTGCTCTGCATGATTCTTACACCCATCAGAGAATCCCAGCCCTGATCATCTCCCTGTGTCACCAAAGCATAGGGAGCTGAAAACGACATGTAAAAGCCAAGCTGAAGGCCTATACTCATCATTAACTATGATTTGGTATTGTCATTTGAAGGCTTCTCTTCTCCCTTACCACATCAACAAGGTTCCAGTATAAAAACAGTGGGTTCTAGCTGAAGGATCTGCAAGTCACAAAATATGAAAAAATTAAACTGGAAGAATGGAGAAGAGATATTAACAAGTCTACATTATGCATGGAGACATCATTGCTCCTCATTAAAACAACTGGAATGAAAAAACTAACATAGGTATAGGAATAAAGACCATCAGTCACCAAGACTAAATCAATACTCAAATGCTAAATCCATCAAAAGCTTTTAAAGAATTAGCAAGAATTCCATAAACTGTGGACCAATAGCTGTGGAGCCCCCATGGCACTGAACTATGCCCTCTGCATAGGTGAGACAGTTGTTTAGCTTGAACTGTTTAGGGGGCCCAGGCAGTGTGATCGGGATCCATCCCTGGTACATGAGCCGGCTTTTTGGAGCCCAGTGCCTATGGTGGGACACCTTGCACAGCCTTGGTGCAGTGGGGAGGGGCTTGGACCTGCCTCAGCTGAATGTACCAGGCTCTGCTGACTCCCCATGGGAGACCTTGCCTTGGTGGATTGGGGGGAGAAATACTGGGGGGCAAGAGGAGGGAAGAGAGGTGGATTTGTGGTTGGTATGTAAAATGAATAGAAAAGTTCTTAATAGTAAAAACTTAAAAAATAAGAATTAACATGAATTCAACTTGAAATGTTTCCTAGAAAATATGAGGATGAAACTCCTCCCAAGACAATTTATGAACCTAGCATTATATTAAAACCAGACAAACAATTTTAAAAACCCTATAAACCAATGTTCGTCATAGATAGTTATGCCAAACTCCATAGCAAAATACTAACAAATAGATTTCAATAATCTAAAAATGGTTCTATGTCATGAGTAAGTTGAGTTGTTTATTCAAGAGAGAAAAGACTGACTCATTACAACCAATTATAAGATCAGATCAAAGAGAAAAATTACATGGAAAGAAAAACTACAATTGATGTAGAAAAGCATCTGGCTGAAGTGAGGGCCGAGTCTTGATTTTCAAAAGGAGTCTCTGAAGATAGCTAGAAATGGAGAGAAATGTCTTCAACTTGATAAAGAGCAGCCACCAAAAGCATTCAGCTGATGTTGTACTTGATTGTGAGACAGTGAATACTTTCCTGCTAAGATCAGCAAGAAGGCAAAGAAGTCCATTCCCAGATACACGGATCAATGGATCAGAACAGAGAGCCCAAAATAGACTCCCACAAGCACGTGCAATTGACTTTTGACAAAGGTGCAAAAGCCATTCAATGGAGGGAAGACACCTTTTCAGCAAAGGGTGCTGAAGCAGCTGGATGTCCACCTGCAACTAAAATGAATCCAGACTTAAGTCTCACCTGCTATGAATATTAGCACAGGAATGGGTATTGAACTGAAATGGAAAGTGTAAAACTAAAGTTAAGAGAAAACCTCTGACACGTAGGGCCGTGCCTAGAGTTCTTGCATTTAATACCAAAAGTGCAATTTATAAAAGAAAAATGATAAATTGGAATTCATGAAGTTTTTAGATTTAAAAAAAATGCTTTATAAATAAATACCTGCTTGAGAAGAAGTCAGTCGACAGTGAGGGAAAAATAGATGGTTCAGCAGGTAAAGTGTACTCTGCGCAAGCATGAGGACCTGAGTTCTAATCCCCAACACCCAAGTAAAAGTCTATAACACCAGTGTTGAGTGTAACAGGAATCTTAAAAGGTCTTATAATAATAATAATAATAATAATAAAAAAACAGAACCAGATGTCAGGGTAAAAGTTGAAAGATCAGAGAAGCAGAGCAAGCCACAGCCAATCTCAACTCTCCAACTCATCAGCCTGTTTCCACGAATCCTCAGACTGAAAGCCTCTGAGTCCTCACCCAAAAGGGTCTCAGCTGAACTGCTTTAGTTCCTGTTTCCTCACGCCTTACATACCTTTCTCCACCCAGCCATGTCACTTCCTGGGATTAAAGGCATGTGTGCTTCCCAGTACTAGGATTAAAGGTGTGTGCCACCACTGCCTGGCTCTGTTTCCAGTGTGGCCTTGAACTCATAGAAATCCAGACAGATCTCTGCCTCCCAAGTGATAGGATTAAGGGTGTGTGCTACCACTGTCTGGCTCTGTGTCTAATCTAGTGGCTGGCTCTGTCGTCTGATCCTCAGGCAAGCTTTATTAGGGTACACAATATATCACCACAGCTGGGTGTTGAAGGACGGAGACAGGAAGATCCCAGGGGCCCACTTGACAACCAGTATAGCCAAAACAGTGATCGCCAGATTCGGTGAGAGATCTGATCTAAAATAAAAATAAAAATCAACTGGAAACAATTGAAGAGACAACATTAACTCTGGTCTCCACCAATACATTCATCAACCAGTGCACCTCCTATACACATGCATATACCACAAATAAATAAATGTATAGATAAATAAATATTCCTGTGTTAACACCTCCCAGGTACTGTGATACAGGCCTGTGCTGCCATACCCAACCTGAAAACAAAACTTTAATTATAAAAGTTCCATAACTGCACTAAAAATACAGTCAGCTCTACTTGAAGTCTTTGTTTAGTTTTTCAATCTTGAACAGCAGCACTCTGGAAAAGGTTGACAAGATAGGAAACTGTCAAGGCTTTCTTTAGGATGAATTTGGTAAGGCAGTTGTGGTAGCACAGGCTTGTCAGGATCCTGAGTTGCAGGCCAGCCTGGGCAACATCCTATGATCGATTCTCACGAAAACAAGAGAGAAATGAGACGGAAATGAAGCTAGGTAGAAAGAGTGAGGGAGAGAGACAGATCAGTAAATTAGCTGATGAGATTTGCTAGTGACTGCTGGATGTTGTTTCATAGTGGTTATTGGCTATTAAAGAACCACAGATACCAAAAAAAATGATCAATTAGTTTTCTCTTTATTCCAAATATCTATCAAAACAGAAGTAATAGTTATCTGTGGTTCCTGCCACCACAGGGAATCACCTATGACTTCTTTGAGACTTGCCTAGTTGAAATGATTGTCTTTTATAGGACTCAGTGGAAGCTGTGTGTTTAGCGGATTTTCACATCCTTCACTCGTTTCTCCATTTAGCAAACATTTTGTGAGTACCTACTGTGTGCCAGGCTCCACTCCAGATACGGGATTTCCAAAACTGAACAACCTCCTGCCTGGAACAAATGGGCTCTTCCCTCCACTAGTTCTTATCTGTTCATAGTCCTGCTCCTGATCTCTTCTGAGACAAAGGGAGCCAAAGCAATGATGGATTCTGTTGAAACAGAAGGGTGAGATCACTCCACAGCAGCGCTTCTCAACCTTCCTAATGCTGCAACCCTTTAATACAGTTCCTCATGTTGTGGTGACCCCCAACCATAAATTATTTTGTTGCTACCTCATAACTGTAATTTTGCTACTGTTATGAATTGTAATGTAAATATCTGATATGCAGGGAATCTGATATAACCCCAAAAGGGTCGCTGCCCATAGGTTGAGAACCACTACTCAAAAGTTTCTCCCTATTTAGAAGAAATGACCAGTCTATTGTCTTTCTTCATATATGGATCGTATTTTCTTATGGCTCTGGCTGACCATTGCTCTGTATCATGGTTCACATGTAGTTAATTTTAGATGACAATCTAGATGATTATCTACATCACTGGAAAGGACATTATTTGGGTTTGTCTATGATTGTATTTTTAGAAGAGGTTACATGGGAGTCTGGTGGACTAGATGGAGAAATTCCACCCTCAATGTGAACAGCAGCATGCAATATACTGGAGTTCTCAGGGGTACAAATAGTGAAGGCAACTGAGAGCTGGAGAAAGGAAGTGGGGAGGGATGTTCACATGTCTCCTCCCTAGGACATCAGAACTCCAGATCACCAGCCTTTGAACCCTAACAGTATCTGTGGCTCCTCCCCAGATTCCCAGGCTTTTGGCCTCAAACTAAGAGTTCCATCATTGGCTGGTTTAGAGTCTTCTAAACTTGAACTATGTCCTACTAGCATCCCAGGGCTTCCACCTTGCATGTGATCTGCTACTGGGAATTCAGGGCAGCCATAGCCCCAAGCCAGCTCCTGACAATCTCTCATTCAGCTGTTTACATCACCTATGGCTTTTGTCTCTCCGGTTGGGCCTAACACAAAACCCGAGTCACGTTCCTTTTCTAGAATCTAAGGTTCACATTCCAAAGCTGAATTATATCCAGACTTACATTCTCTTTATCTAAGCATCACAGAGAGATCCTCCATCTAGCTGTGATAGCATAGGATGGAATGATGGAATAGAACATCAGGCTGGCTAACTACTTTAGGAGTATTTTACTAAACGTCTATTCTTACTAAATCCAACAAATGCTATGTCCATTAAGACTGCTCAAGTATATGATTTTTGTAACCTAGAGCTGGATACAATGACTGATTAGGATTAAGAATTCACTACAGAGTGCCATTTTTTAAAAAAAGAAGTTAATAAGGACACACAGCTGGGACACTGAAATCCCCATAAGGGTCTAGTAAAGATCCAATTTGATGCTTCTTTCTAGACTGATGGTATGGCTTTAAGGGAAGTTTTCTTCTTTTGTAATGAAAGTGCATTAGTTCTGAGCAGCCAATACCTACATACAGTGCTTACGTCAGAATTCCCTTTGGCTACCCAAAGGCACCAAACAGAATCTGCACCTACGGAGGGGTTGAGAGGCAGGCACCCCTCCTCCATGCCTTCTCCCCTCTAGTCAGATGGAGCTCTAGATTTCATCCTTAACCCCAGCACTAATTCTCTGAGTCTTTATCTGAACTACTTTTAAATTAAATTTAAGCAACTATTTGCTCCATTAATCCACGCAGCCCATTAGCACACTGTGTGCATTTGCTGTACAATATTTCAAATGAAGTAAAACTTCAAGGCCATTGGATAGGTGTGGGAAAAGAAGGGGCCTGATATTGCCAGAAGGAACTAATAATCTCCCAAGGATTTCAGTAGGAGAGCTAAACTTAGCGGCACATTTCACTTTCCATTTAACTTTAAATGTGTAGCTCCACGGAGCAGCTTGGGACACTGTCTTGTACTGCAGAGAAAGCCTTAGGAGTGAGGAGGAGACTGCGTATGCCTGCTCTCCTGCCACTGTTCTGAGCACTATAAATTCTCTTTCCCTGACCAAGTTACCAAGGAAACCGAGTTTTTGATGCTTCACTTGAAAATGTTTGTTCTTTACCTTGAAGCAGACATCCTATGTGGGACGGAGGGCTGGGATTTGAGGGAGGCCCAGAAAGCTATCCGTAAAAGAAGGATCAAAAGACAAAAGCTTGGGAGTTGGTCCAGCAACTGGGGTGTGGATGGAGGGAGATTTTAATGGTGAGGGGGGAAGGTCACTTCACTCCGTATGCCAGAGGAGTGATTAGTGTTGTCTTGTGGTTTCTGTCCCTCATTGCCGGTTATGAAATGAACAAGACTATACTCATCTTTCCAGACAAGATGCAAGTGTATGAGCCACACCCACGCTTTCACAGCCTACCTTAGCTCCTCTGTACATAAACCAGGCACACATGCTGTGTAATGTAACGTTTCAGTTGGCAATGGATCTCATTTACAGCAGTGGCTCCATGGGTTGTAATGGAGGTGACAATTTCCTCTCACCTAGTGATGCTGTGGTGCAGGGAACGCTTTCTTCCATGTTTGTGCTGATGCTGTTGTAAACAAACCTAATGGAATCTTTGTTGCAGACAGCAGAGCACACACAGTTCTGTGTTAGTACCTGATACTTGATAATAAGTGGCAGTGATACCAGGTTGCACATTAACTGTTACACATCTCAGCAGTTTTGGGTGATTTTTTTCTAAACTTCTGTTTATATGTGTGTAGTGAGGGTGGTATTTGCTTGTCTGAGTGCGGATACCCATTGAGTCTAGAAGAGGGTATCAGATCTCCTGGAGTTACAGGTCATTGTGGGCTGCCTGTTATGGATGTTGGGAACCAAACTCATATGTTCGGCTAGATGTAGTGCATGTTCTTAACAGCTGAGCCATCTCTCCAGAACCATTACTATTATTTTGGAGTAGACTCCCTCTACTTAGAAAATAAATTTCACTATATTACATTTTGCCATAGTATGCCAGCTGCAATGGGCTTCACCCCATGTTCACCACATCTCTAGATGGCATCAATAGATCACCCTGAGTGGCTGAGCTATACCTTTGGGATCTTTGTAAATATACTCAGTGATGTTCCCACAGTGGCAGAATCATCTAACAATTCAGTTCTTAGAATGTCTCGTCGGTAAGCAATACATAGCAATATCCCAGCTTTCTCCACATGCAGCTCACACTATCTGACTGAGTAGTTACCATCTGAGCAGTGTGAACAGTGTAGTCCAGAGAGCATAGAGTGAACATGTCTCAGCCTGTGTGAAATGACACAAAAACTTTGCTCATGTGATGGTTAGAATGTGACTTCTCCCCTGCCAGCTCATGTGTTTAAACACTGGGTCCCCAATTGTTGGTGGTGTTTGAGAGATTATGGAAGCTTTAGGAGGCCTACTTCCCTGAAAAAAAAAAAGTGAATCAGTGAAGTATGAGCTTGGTTGGCTCTGACTTGGCCAATTTTCAGCCCAGGCTCTCTACTTCCTGGTCCACAGAAGTGTAAACAAGCAGCACCACAAGCTCTTGCTGTCACTGACAGAGACTCCTCCACCATGCCTCCTCCATCACTCCACCACACCTCCTCTACCATGCCTCCTCCATCACCCTACCATGAATCCTACACCATGCCTCCTCCACCCCACACCTTTTCTCCATCACTCCACCATGAATCCTCCATGTCTCCTCTAACATATTTCCTCTGTGGGAGTCCACAGAGGTTTCCTAGTCAGATCTGAGCTTGCTTTACCCAGCAGGGCTGCATAAGGGGGTGGATTGACCACATGCGTGGTTACCAGGTGTTTGGAAGGGTCTGCATTTGGCTGTGCTAGGGGGAGGTCTTTTGCTCCACCCCTGGGCATTTCTTTAAAAAGCCCTTTAGAAGAGACAGAAGGGGCCGGAAGTGATGGAGGAGACATGATGAAAAATTCATGGTGGAGTGATGGAGGAGGCTTAGTGGAGGAGACATGGAGGACAAGTCTTGGTAGAGTGATAGAGGAGGTGTGAGGTGGAGGGAACCTCAGGAGGGCCTGGAGAGGCTATCCTATGTTTCTATCTCTTTCTCTCTCCCTTCTATATTTCTATCTAAATCTTTTATCCCTCGCTCTTCAAGAGTACCCTGGGGAAGAAAGGGAGCGGACCCCCGCACTCCTCTATCCCTCTACCAAGACTCTTCCTCCATGTCTCCTCCACTACGCCTCCTCCATCACTCCCCCTCCACCAAGCCTTCTCTATCATTCCAGCATGAACCTTGCACCAATCCCCTTCCGTCACTCCATCACAAATACTCCTTCATCACTCCACCACATCGCCAGCATCAAGCTTCCTCCACCACGCTTCTCAGCCATAATGAACTTTACTCTCTCAAGCCAGCTAAATCCTCCCTTCCTGAAGTTGCTTCTTCCTGGGTAGTCATAATTAGAAAGTAATTAATAGCAACCCCTGGTTTTTCTGCAAATAGTCTAAAAACTAGCCTTGGGGCTGGAGAGGTGGCTCGGTGCCTAATAGCACTGGCTGCATTTCTAGAGGACCAGGTTTCAATTTCCACAACCCACATGGCAGCTCACAACCTAATTCCAGTTCTAGGAGATCCAGAACCCACTTCTGACCTCTGCTGGATCCAGACATGGAAATGTTACACAGACATACATGTGGTAAAACACCCATAACACCCATGCCCATAAAAATTAATTGATTAGTTAATTAATTTTTAAAAGGAAACTATAATCTTCTGACTCTAGTCAACGAGTACTCTTTTCATTTTAAGAATAAAGAGACTCCACCATGCCAGAGATTCCCTGAAAAGACAGCAAGCAACTCAGAAACCATCAGAAAACCAAAAAAAAAAAAAAAAGCACTGAATAAAGGATAGTAAAATACTACAAGGAATACACTCATGAAAAAAAAAATACATGATTCAGGGAGTGAGTGCCGGAGCTGGCATGCAGGGGTGTGATTAGAAAGTGGTAGATGAGGATGAATGACAGGCCCTCGCTATAAATCAAAAACGGAAAAAAAGATGACAATCTTAGGGGCCTCCCTGAGGGTCCCTTTCTGTACTGCCTCTTTCCCAGTGGGTGATGCGTCTGGCTGTTGATTCCGTTTTGAAATCTGAAAGTCATATTCCTTGTGGGCCCCAATTCTCCCGGTGAGGGCAGGCACAATTAGAATGCGTCCATGGAAAGCAAACACCATCCTTCCAGTTGAGTTTGCCCCGACCTGCTGAGTAAGAAGTTGCTATTGGTTACCTGTTCACTTGACCACGCTTTCAGCCCGAATGTGCATTGTGTCGTAATTGCTCATGGAAACAGGCTTTCTATTTTCAAAGCTTGCTGCCGCCTTATACAGCTGACGTTATAACAGCAGTTTTTCTTTTGGTATAAAAAGTGAGTCAGAAGCAGATAAAGAGAGAAGCATTTGATTGCCCTCAATCAGGCTCTGGCTTAGGTTGTCATTAAATCAGAGGCTTGTTTGAAATCCGTTCTCGGCTGTAACCCATTCTTAGCCTGCTTGTGTGAGTCTGCAGTTCATGATAATTTCATGTTTTATTTGTTCTTCACGCACAGTCTGCGATGTGTTCATTGCTATGCACAGTTTCTGTGGTGTCTCACCTTGGAGTATACTTAGAGAGCTGGCAGAAAACAGGATTCAGCCTGTGGGTTAGCCACGTGGAAATGAAATGTGCAAATCACATGGAATTTGGAGGCAAGTTCTGCATCCCTCACTCCAGACAGTGACTGCAGTTTGAAATGGCATCATTTTAACACTTATCAGTTGCTTTAGAGGCAAGGTAACACTCAGAGTCACAAAAATCATTAAACCTTTCCCAATCTCCATCAAAATTCTCATTGAACCAAAAAAAAAAAAAGTGACCATTTCAGGATGAAGGAATGAAATCTACTTGTGAAGCTGGAGTTTGGAAATATGCATGCTCCACTTCTGCGTGAGCCTTCAGTAACCCTCTAAGAACCTGTCTTGTGAATGCATATATTTGTGCCCATGCATGTGTATTATTTTCATATTGAATTATTCCTCCATATCTCGTCTTCTGTGCCTGTTAAATCCCTCTCAGGGAGTCATACTCATGTCGTGCATTATTGTAAGTAAATAAGTGTGTATGTTAAGATCATTTCTTACCCATATGTCACCTCTAACCTTTGTGTAAAATGTCTTTCACATTAGCATAAATATTAAGAAGATGCCATTTCTGCTATATATAGGGCTGCCTTCAGCTAATCAGTTTTTCATGCATTTAAATAGGAATATTAGAATGATGGTAATTACTTTAGTTTTCCATGAATGATCCATCAAGACATTGCCTTTCACTGGATGGTATGATTCAGGGTAAGTGGGACAGAATTCGATGGTTAGCTGGGTTTGGAATATCTTCAGTGTGATGTTGATGACTTTTATAAGAATTCATTCTTAAATCTATTATCTTTCCTGAGAGTAAATGCATGCGGAAGACCAAAGGAATCTGAAGTGCCTGGAGAAAGAGGGATTGTAATTAATTGTAAAATCAGGCATGTTTATTTAATGCATGAGAAACAAAAATTTTGAGGATGCTGACATGACCTCACACACCACACCACACCCCCCCACCACTTTCTGAATATGGGAAAATTCATCTACTTTGTGGGAGGAGAGGCCTTTTATCAGAATAAGTCTTTTCTTTCTTCCCTTGCCAAACATATCTGTGGTTTTAGAAATTGCTTTCACACATGGAACCAACCTTTTAAAGAGCTGAATATTAAACAACGTAAATTTTTGTGCAGAATATACATCCCCTGAAACAGCCTCACCTCCATTAGAGTCGGATGTCAGTGCTAAGCTGACACCCACTGCAGAGTAGCACAGCCTGGTGGCTGATGGGTCCCTTTCAGCCATGTCCTTCTTTGTCTGCACAGCAGTATTTGTTTGGACTGAGATATCGAAATAATTGCATGCTCTGCTTCTTTGTTTTATAAAAAAAAAATTAGTAGAAAATTGGAGGAAATGATTGGTTTGGTGCAGCACAAACATAGTGTTTTAAGTCTACAATCTAGATAAGGGAGAGGAAATCCTGACACACACTGCAAGTGGGAAATCTTTGGTCCAACAAGATAATTGTCAGCATTAAACAAGATAAATATGTACCCGGTAGAACCAACAAAATTTGAAGCATGTTATTTTTATATTAGCAAACTTACACAAAATTATGTGTAGCAATATATATGTGTATATATACAAATATAAACATATAAACAAAATATGTTTATTCTCATGTTTTATTGTATAATATGTGCTTAATTGAAAAAGAATAATAAATATTTAAAAGAGAACGTATTAAAGTCCGAAAATATACTGGCGAAGTTTCCATCTATAACATGATATTTGATAAAAGATTTGAGAATTTTTGTAGTTAAGAAAATAAAAGCTACTTACGCCACTAAGTGACTTCATGATATTAGTCTCTTATATTTCACTTTCTCAGGAAATTTTCATGCATAAAAACATTGGACTCCCCACACATTATGAAGATGGATTCTCTTCCCACTCTTAAGACATCCATAGACAAGCATACTGATGTCCTTTCTGTCATTCATGTGAGCTCCAGAGGTAGCAGAGAGTTTACAGAGAATCTTCCCTAGTTTGTAGGTGACAGAGCTGCACATGAACCCATAGAAACATCTTTGTGTATGGTCCCAAGGTCTTCTTTGGCCTTCCTTGAGGTCAAAATATCCCAGCATCCTTTTATCCCACAAAATCTTTTTCACCCTACAAAGGAATAAAATGCAGGATTTTCTTTGTATGATGAGCCACCACCAGCATTTAGTGTCATTGCACAGGGGTTTCTGGGGCATATCGGTAGGGCAGATCAAATTACTCAGGGGTAAGAAAGTAACACCACAAGCCATTAGTCATTCTAAGAAAACTGTCTTGCCTTGTTGACAAATGACAAATAGTTCTTTAAAGTGAACAGTTGGAGCTTTTTGTCTGTAGTGACATAGACAGAACATGATCTTTTGGATTAGACAGACCTGGATTCAAGTTTCAGCTCTGCCATGCAAAACTGTGGTCTTTGGTGCAACCTTGTTCTGCAGAAATAACTGTTGTGCCTTCTTTTTTTTCATATTCTTGACAGAATTGCTTTGGGCATCAAGAGAGCAATCCCATTGCAGTTTGGTTACAGAGCATCCCCCAGAAGGTTCATGGGCTTGATTGCCAGTAGTAGGCTTTGGGAAGTGATCTCAGATTCTGAGAGCTCCAGTGGAGTGAATGATTGGTCCATTGATGGATCTGTAATTGAATGTCCTATTAGGAGGCAGTGGAAACTGTGGGGGCTGGGCCCTAGTTGGAGGCAGTGGCTCCCTGGTGGTGTGCCATTCACTGATTTATCTTGTCCCAAGCCTCTTCTCCTGCCCCTCTCTCTGCGCCCTGACTTTCACAGGATGAGGACGTCTGCTCCATCATTCCCACCACCATGACGTTTCCACCTCACCTCAGGTCTACCACACAGGAGTCAGCTGATCATGAAACTTCTGGTATTGGGAGTCGAAAAACACTTCCTTCTATGAGTTGCATCATTTTATCACACAGTGACAGCAAACTCGAAAACACACACACAGCAACTAGTTCCCTCTCTTCCCGGCGCAAGATGGGAGCCTGAGAATGTTGTCATCTCTCTTTTCCTTGATGGTTTCCCCCCATGTCCATTTCTGCCTTACTTCCTCTCTTGTTCATCCTGGTGGTTCCTATTCCCGCCTTTTATACAAATGTTGTTTCTTTTATCTTGCAAGTCTCGCTGTACAGAGTGTCGACTTGTAGACACGCTGTTATGCTTTAATACCTCTATGCCAGCTTGATTTTGATGCTGTTTTTCCATCTACAGTCCTCTTGTTTGCCCTTCTAGAAAGGTATCACGAGCTATCAGTTCTCATTGTTAATTTACCCTGGAACAGCCGGTTGTACCTATGTCACAGGAATCTAGAATATTAACTCAAGGAGTTACAGATCCAGTGTCAACATACAGCTCCAGAGACCGTGTTCCCATGTTTCATGCCATCAGCATATTATAACAACACTTTGAAAAAAGTTTAAGTAGATATTGGCTTTTGTTGCCAATAACAGGATTTATTAGCCCAAGAGTCATCGATCGTGGGCAAATCTTGGCCATTATGATGCCTTCAGGACAAATAAATCTTTATCAACTGAACATGAATCAATATAATTATACTTCGCTTATGCACATCTTTTTCCTAACTGCATTGGGTTTTCAACCAAATCATGAAATATGGGAGAAAGTGTTGGAGGAGGCAGTTGTGAGAAATTGTGCCGAGGACAGCCCTGTGCTTTGCCATGGTGTCCACGCTAGCTGAAGCCAAGCCCTCCCAGCTAGATATACATGTAATGTGTGTGGTGTATTCACACATGTGCATGGAGAATGTCGGTGTCCTCTATTATATTCTGCCTGTTTTTCTGATATAGAATCTTTCATTGAACCGGGAGCTCACCATTTTTCACCTAGGCAAGCTAACCAGGAAACCCCAGTGAGGGAGCCTTCTGTTTCTGCCCCCTCCTCTCAGCCCTGAGGAATGAGGCCTCATTCAGCATTGGGTTTTGTTGTTGTTGTTGTTGTTTTTAAACTCAGCTTCTGGAGATCAGAACTCAGGCCATCCACCATACTTGAGAAGCAAGCAAGGAGGACTCTGTGCCATGTCCCCACCCCCTCTTCCCAGGCCTTGCTAACAGAACTGGGGGCATCTCTGCCAAACGTGGAAGTTCATTTTTGAAGATACAAATTCAGATGCATTCTATGGGGAAAATGAAAGAATAGGAAGAAACGGTGGTGATCGCATCCTATACTGGACCAGGCAGCAGAGAGCGGTCTAACCTGGGAAGCCGGAGAATCTGTGTGCAGCTTGGAAATAATGAGTTGATCTGCATCTGGCCCTGGTGATTCTGACATGCAGCCTTTGAAGAATGACTTATCCCTTCATTAGATGAAAATAAGATCTCTTTGACATTTCTTCCTGTTACTAGGGAAGAATTTTAACATCTTTTGATGCTAAAGCTACCGTATCACCATTGATGAAATAGAAACTAGCAGTTCTTCATTCTTCCTGGATCTTTGGCCTGGCTTTCGACTGACTGCAGCATGTATGCATCCGTCCATGCCAGAAATGTTTCTTGTGAAGTACCAGCTTGATTTCAGTTTGGTGTTTCAAATGCCAAAGTCTTTTCTGTTCTGATTGCCGTACTGGTTCATTATCCTGACCAGCTTCATCTGCCCAGCTTCTTCTCATCTGCACAACCAATCAGCTTCCTTTTTTTTTCTTTCTTTCTCTATCCATTTGAAAAGAATGGGGCAGAGGCAATCTTGTTGCCCCCAAATCTTTTACATAGTTCTTTAATACCTCATACAGCCTCCATATTGCCTAATTCTCCTTCTTACATGCATGTTTTACATTTGACTTTATAAAATGCAATGCTGAAACTTAAAAAATAAAAAATTAAGACTCGGGGTGATGCCTGGTTAACACATATCTTCCTGCCAAAAGACAAACACTGTATTAATTGTGTGAGAGCATGAATAATAACAACCATGCAATCCTGAATTCCTAGATAGAACAAATCCCTCATTATTTTCCTGCTGATCCCACTGTCAAATTCAAGCTGGCTTTTTTGTCAGTGTGCTTCGGTCTCTGATTGACCCACAGATAACTTTAAAACCAAAGTTCACTGTGCTAGTATTCCAAAGGGAGACGGGAGATGTGATGTGGAAGCCAGTTCTTTATCATTGTCTTGCGAGCAATCCGGTCACATGTATTACAGCAACTTGAAGTCAATCATGGGTCACATGGTAACTTCACGCAATGTAATGTCTTCTCTCAGGAGTTTAGTTAAGAAAAGAAAGAACCAAAGGAACAGAAGAATGAGTTATATGCAGCCTTTCAACTTTTAGCCAAAACAAGAATTGTCCTGTGATGTCTCAAAATGGAAGCACAGCACACCAGGCATGGGTTGTAGTAGTCCTCACAGCACATAGCCATTGTCTACAGCTTCCTGTTGGACTTCCCAAACACAGGAAATGCTCAGCTAGGAAGGGACAGAAGCCATTTCTCAGGTGCCACAGCCAACACGGGCTGCACAGCTTCAAGTGGGGACTCCCTGGAATCCAAGGGTTTTCAGATCAAATGTTTCACAGCTACAGGGGTTCACAGCACCAGGACAAAGTCTGCACGGGCGGTGGGCGTCTCACAGCTGTTCCCAGTAAATCCACCCTTCACTCTCTTCACTCTCCCTTCCCTTGAGCTGGTTACAACCCACAGAGCACTTTGCACTCGGGCGGCCTTCCTCCTCCTCCACCTGTTCTGTGTTGTTAGCCATCCCATCGGCCCACCTTTCCTGAGAACCCAGCGGTTCCTAAGGACGGCTAACAGGTTCCAAGCTTCTTGATGGGAGGAGGGCAGTGTCTTGGCAACCCTGTGCCCACCACTGAGGTTTCCAGTTCTCTTCATCCCTGAAGTGAACGTTCTACTTCTGTGTGTAAGGTTTGTGTATCCTCCAGATATTTGGGTACACTAGGAAATACATGGGGACACTCTGAGGAATCTCTCCTTTCCAGGCATTGGCCTCTGGTATCTGATCATCCCTTACACATACTCCCTGGCTTCCCACTAGGTCTGACCTAGGTTGAGAACTTTTCCCAAGCATCCAACACATTTGATCACTTTTTCGTGATGAAGTCTTTTCAGGTGCTAGTACTCTATATTACATGGACACTTTTTGGCATTTATTCGTGTATTTACCTGTTGGTCAATTTTAGCAAAGTCCCACAGGGACTTGGAAGTAAATGTTCTGCTAATGAGCTGACTCAGTGGGTAGAGGCACCTGCCACCAAGCCTAAATTCAATCCCCAGGACCCACATGTTGGAAGGAGATCCTTAACTCCCCCATATTCTTCTCTGACCGCCCCCCAGATGCTGTGGCATGTGCCACACCCTTGACCCCCACATAATAAGATAAATGAATAATGTAATTTTTGAAAAGTAAATGCTTACCTATGGCATGGGTAAGAAAAAGTCCCAAAGCAGAGGTTAGGTTTTCCATAGAAAACCAGTTCTCCTTACTGATGCATTATGGGGCCCTCTGTGGACATTCCAGGTGAGAGTTGGAAAGACAGAGACACAGAGAGAACAAAGCAACATCAGAGAAGGAGCTCCTGGGGAGAACGAGGCAGGAGCCTCAGGCTCCAGCTGCTGATGGCTAATTCTGTCCTAGGAGACTGACTCCAGGAAAAGAGCCCGTGTGGTGTCACAGGCATAGAAGATAAAATTGTCGTAGTACACAAATGTTCTGGAAACTGCAAATGCCCCCTCTGCCTCTGAAAAACACCACGGAAACATTTCTTAATGCAGCCTCCCATCATTCCACTTGGTCGCTGCCATCCTTCTCAAATAGGAAAAATATAGACACGTAGCATCGCTCATAACACTCACGGGTCTTGGAATGGAATGACAAGAGATGGGTTTTCTTTGCCTGTTCCCTGTGGTTTCCATCTCTAACCTCATGGTAAGCCCTTGTGTCCTAGGTAATCAGAGCTCCCACAAAGATGAAGTTTCTGCAAAAAGTCCAACCTGCTAGTTTGAGGGTTGAGGGCTTCCTTCACTCTTGCTCGCATGCAAGCCACTGAATGTACCATGTTTCCTAGCAAGATTCAGAGGTGGTTGACTAGAAGAGATTACCTTAGGAGATTTTGGAGGCAGAAAGTGGAAATAGATCTTTGTTTCAAAAGCCAGCGTGAGTTATCTGGCCACTTTAGCAGAGGGCAGGCATCCTGGCTCTGAGAGGAATGCGCAGATCCCAGGAAAACATCGCTTGCATGGGAGTCAGAGCAAGCCCCTGCTGATGATGGGCCATGATAAGATCATGTCACCTCCGCTTCATAAACAAAAGGCTCTTCCACAAAAACCAGTGTCAGCAAAGGGTTCACTTACTCTTGCTTTACTGAGCATGAAATGGGATTGAAAGATGGTATTAAATGGATTATTAAACTGAAGAAATGACATCTTGTGATCTCTCCCACCAAAGCCCCCACTTGAGACCGGCATTGTCTCTGTACAAAGCTCTTCCGAAGTCTCAGGTCATTTACGTGGAACCTGAGCCTCTTAGATGTTGAACTGAGACGTCTGCTCCTCATTTTCGTGTCAGAATGGGGGTCCCTTGGGAGAGATTAGTTTGCTCCTCAGCTATCTTATTCACGTGTTAACATGGAGGAAAAGAACGTTCATGACAGTTCATAAATTTCAAACACAGAAAACTTTTGATTTTCTCTTCCTGTACTAAGGAAGAAAAAGGAATTGACTTAAAAAGGCATTAACTAGAGCAGGTGAGATGACTCAGCAGGTAAAAACTTTGCTGCCAAGCCTGATGACCTCAGTTTAAGTCTAGGGACTTTCCTTATAAAGGGGAGAACAGACTCGCACAATTAATTCCCCGATCACACATACACACTACGTACATATATGTATATATAAAATAACATGTATAGTGTATTATTATAATTCCTAACTGTCTTCACCAATTATTTTTAATGCCTACAGTCTCCTGGTTAGAATCAAAGGAGTTCCTTTAGAACTTGAGTTGGCTCACATTACTAAAAATGAGTTATACCGTAAAGCCCTGCTTATTAAGAACACAGCGGACTAAGGACTGGGGAGATAGCTCAGTGATTAAGAACACCAGTGGGTTGCTCTTCCAGAGGACCAAGCTTCGATTCCCAGCACCCAGATACGGTGGCTCGAACCATCTGTAACTCCAGTTCCAGGGGATCTATGCCCTCTTCTGGCTTCCACGGGTACACACATGATTGACAAACATACATGCAGGCAAAATACCATTACACATAAAATAAGTCTTTCTTTTCAGTCCATAGAGCTAAAAGAGATTTGTTTCCAATTCTTATAAAACTAAAATTCACATTCATATGTATCTAAGATGTAAGCCCACAAAATAAGTTCAGGAACAAACCCACAGCTTGCTATTTCTGAAAGCTGTGATTATTTCAATATGATGATTCAGCTAAACAAGGGTCAATCCCAAAAAGGGTTTTATGGGTCTGAAAGGAACTCATAGAAAAAATATGAAAAAAATGTATAGTTTTTCTTTTGGCAATATTGAAATGGTAAACTATACCGTTTGAATAGACATTCTCTCTGAAAAGAACTGAAAGTAATAGGCCTTTTTAGAAGCTGTAAATGCTTATATAGGATGGAAAGAATGTTAAAAATTTACAAAGTCTGAAAATGACTAGAAGTGGGAGCCAGAAATGTAAACTGATTACTGAGACCAATGTTTAACCTGAGGGTATTTGCTCAAGTTAATCTTGAGCTGTATGGTTTTTTAAGGTAAAACCAGAGTTAGAGGTGACAAGACTCTTTCCCTGGGTGGTATGTCCAATGCAAATTCCTTTCTGGGAAAAATGTAAAGAGAAACTAGAAATAACCCAGCTGTTCAATGCACATCTGGGTCTAAGGAGAGGCAAAGAAAATTGATTGACAGCAAGAAAATTGACCCTGAGAAGATAATGTTTCCTCTTAAAGTCAGGGCCAACATCAGCCACAGATGGGTCTACAAACCAATTCTACACCCTCCAGTAACCACAATGCAGCTTTTAGGACAAAAGACGCTTTTAGATATTTAAAAGTTCACTACAAAATAGTAAAAGACTCAGTTGGCAGACCTCTGTTCACACACGATAGATCAGACAGAAAGAAATTCAGCTGTAGACTTGAACATGATATTTGATCTGATTAACTGCAATAGAATATTTTTTCTCAAAAATTTATGAATATGTATTTTTTTAACACTCAAAGGCATTGTAAAGCTTTGGCCACACACTGAATTATAATGCAGAACTGGAAGGGAAAGGTCATGGGATATAGACCATAAAGGCCACATTCTCTGACCACACTGATGGATCAAAAAGTGAAAGAGAACACACACACATACACACACACACACGTGTGCACACACTCACAAACACACACACACATAAACATACACACACACTCACACATACACACTCATTTACACACATGCTCACACAAAAACACACACTCAAAATGACACATACACTCCACTGTGTTTCAAAAGTCATTACCTCATTATATCTCCTAGAGCTAAGAATAAATATCAAAATATATAAACCTAGAGATAAATATGATGACCCTCAGAACAAAACATAAACCCTTGCTCTTTGTCAGTACATGTGAGATACTCTAGCAGAGCTCTGAGAGGGAAAATACAACTGAAATTTTAACACTGGAAAAGAAAGTCCAAAAATGAAGCCACATACCACTTAACCTGTTAAAGAATGAACAACAGAGCTGGGCAGTGGTGGCACACGCCTTTAATCCCAGCACTCGGGAGGCAGAGCCAGGCGGATCTCTGTGAGTTTGAGGCCAGCCTGGTCTACAGAGCGAGATCCAGGACAGGCACCAAAACATCACAGAAAAAACATGTCTCGAAAAGAAAATGAACAACAGAATTAGCCTATGACATAATAAAGATTATTAAGAGAATCAAATATTGAATCTTTGAAAAATTAATAACATTAGTATTTTGATTTTATAAGACAGGAGGGAAACAAATGTAATGTTAAAAATTTAAGGGAAATGTTATAAAACTATGAAGTAACTTGAAACTAATAAGTGAGAGTGTTAGGAATTTTATCCCAAATAAATTAGAAAAGTCAAGCAAAGTAAAGAGTAAAACCATCCTTCCCCGAATAACCCACCATGTCTGACCCAGGGAGGTTGGAGACGTGAGCATTCCTGTGAGTGGGAACGAGAGTCAGTTGGCAACCAAAGTCCCCAAGAAAGAAAACTCAGCCTAAGGGGTTTCCAGAGGAAATTCTCCAGGACAGTCTGGAAATTATGTCAGTCATCCGTTAATCGTCACAAACAGTAGTATAAAGAAGAAATGAACAGGGATGGGGAGATTATGCCGGAAAGCACATGGCCTTCATCTCAGTCTGCACTTCTGGGTTTTGGGAACCTTGGTAAAGTTAAGTCTAAAGCAGAATCGCAGTTGGCTGAGAGACCCTGCAACAGAAATGGGGCATCCTCTCTTTAAAAGATTGGTAAAGCCACTTTGTGGGAAATTCCTCTTTTTTTCTTTAATTAATGAAGAATCATGTTCTGGATATCTTGCTGGACTCCCAGCTCCAGCATCTTTCAAACTCATTAGTTACAGTGAGGGTTGAGTTTCCTAAAGTTCAGTTTCCTGAATTTTGATTAATTACTTTGTGAAGTACAGTAGCAGATGTAACTGGTAAAGGACTTCTAAAAGGGAATTCTGTCTTTAAAGGCAGAGTTACTTTTTCCATTTAAAATAACTTTCACCCTTCATGTGTGATATAAATTTTATATTTCTGGAAATATATATGGTGTTTCTATAGGAAGTATGTGACATGATGCTTAGCTAAAAAGTATTTTCTAAAAGTATTGAACTGTGAAGCTGAATGAAGTCACCAGAGGGCTGGATGAAGTTGGAGCAGAAAAAGAGACAAGGATGTAAATTTGAAGTGAGCCCAAAAAACATAGGCTGTGTCCTCCATCCACTTGTCGGAGCTGACTATGTGAAGAACTGGAAGTAAAGGGGCTTGTGGGTTATCTGGCTGATAAACGAAAGTGAGAGCTAGTGAGGACATTAACGTTCCTTGCGTGTGAACTATCGTAAGGATTATACATTTTAGCTTAGCTTAATAGGGGAGAAAGGAGAGTGGACATGAGGACCAGTGAGGTCAAGATGAAATGAAGAAGAGGAAAGAGAGAAGAGGGATGAATTATAGCAGCTGATGGAGCTGATGGTCTAGAGAGGAACCCTAAAGGATGAACCAGAAATCCGTAAAGCCATGGTGATAGATGCTGATAGTGAAAGCCATGTGGCGGTATTGGGAGTAAGTCTAAGGATGGTGGCCGTGGGGATGAATGGTTGACACAGGAGGAAGAAAGGCAAGTGAGTCACAAAACTGAACAACCAAGAATTTTCTGCATAGATAGAAAAATTAAATGATTATAATGGAAATAATTTTATAAATTATTAAATCGAAACTTCTTTAAGCATTAATAGATGGCCTTGGTATATAAGAATAAAAAGTTGTTATGTCATGAAAAGACATTTTTATATTTTTATTAGTTCTTGAGAGTTTCATATAATATATTTTGATCATATTTGGCCCCCCCCACTCCACACCTTAACTCCTCCCAAATCCACTCCCCCATCTACTACCCGCCCCCAACTTCATGACCTCTTTTACTTTTTAATTTAATAACCCATCAGCTCTTGCTTGTGTTATCCATGTACTGGGGATGGTACCACCCACTGAAGTACAGTCTACCTGCCAGAAGCCAAATCCTTCAAGAAAACCAGCTGTCCCTGCCCAGGAAGCCAACAACCATCTAGACCAGTGTTTCTCAACCCTCCTAAGGCTACAACCCTATAAGACCACTCCTCATGTTGTGGTGGCCCCCAACCACAAAATTACTTTCATTGCTACTTCATAACTGTAATGTCGCTACTGTTATAAACCATAAAGTAAATATCTGGTATTTCCAATGGTCTTAGACAACCCCTGCATGAGGGTTATTTGACCCACATGACCCACAGGTTGAGAACCACTGGTCTGTAGCTCCTCAGTTGGGGACAGGGGTTCCGAAACCACTTACAACTTCATATTAAAATGTTGACCGGCGGCGCGCTCTTTTCTCGGGACGGTGGAGGCCGTGCAGCGTCGCCGTTACTCTGAGCAAAGAACTGTGGGCATTGGAAGTCGAGGTTAGAGAGGACTCTTTGCTGTGCTCAAGTCGAAGTAAAGGGTGCAAACATGCAGAGCAATAAAACCTTTAACTTGGAGAAGCAGAACCATACTCCAAGGAAGCATCATCAACATCACCACCAGCCGCACCATCAGCAGCAGCAACAGCAACAGCAGCAGCCACCCCCACCAATACCTGCAAATGGACAGCAGGCCAGCAGCCAGAATGAAGGTTTAACTATTGACCTGAAGAACTTTAGGAAACCAGGAGAGAAGACCTTCACCCAGCGAAGCCGTCTCTTTGTGGGCAATCTTCCCCCTGACATCACCGAGGAGGAAATGAGGAAACTTTTTGAGAAATATGGGAAAGCAGGCGAAGTTTTCATTCATAAGGATAAAGGCTTTGGCTTTATTCGCTTGGAAACACGAACCCTAGCAGAAATTGCCAAAGTGGAGTTGGATAATATGCCACTCCGTGGAAAGCAGCTACGTGTGCGCTTTGCTTGTCACAGTGCATCCCTTACAGTCCGCAACCTTCCTCAGTATGTGTCCAACGAACTGCTGGAAGAAGCCTTTTCTGTGTTTGGCCAGGTGGAGAGGGCTGTGGTTATTGTGGATGACCGAGGAAGGCCCTCAGGGAAAGGCATTGTTGAGTTCTCAGGGAAGCCAGCTGCTCGGAAGGCTCTGGATAGATGCAGTGAAGGTTCCTTTTTGCTTACCACATTTCCTCGGCCTGTAACTGTGGAGCCTATGGACCAGTTAGATGATGAGGAGGGACTTCCAGAGAAGCTGGTTATAAAAAACCAGCAATTTCACAAGGAACGAGAACAGCCACCCAGATTTGCACAGCCTGGATCCTTTGAGTATGAGTATGCCATGCGCTGGAAGGCACTCATTGAGATGGAGAAGCAACAGCAGGATCAAGTGGACCGCAACATCAAGGAGGCTCGTGAAAAGCTGGAGATGGAGATGGAGGCAGCACGCCATGAGCACCAGGTTATGCTAATGAGGCAGGATTTGATGAGGCGTCAAGAAGAGCTTCGGAGAATGGAGGAGCTGCATAACCAAGAGGTTCAGAAACGAAAGCAGCTAGAGCTCAGGCAGGAAGAGGAGCGCAGGCGCCGTGAGGAAGAAATGCGGCGGCAACAAGAAGAAATGATGCGGCGACAGCAAGAAGGATTCAAGGGAACCTTCCCTGATGCGAGAGAACAAGAGTTACGGATGGGCCAAATGGCTATGGGAGGTGCTATGGGCATAAACAATAGAGGCGCCATGCCCCCTGCTCCTGTACCAACTGGTACCCCAGCTCCTCCAGGACCTGCCACTATGATGCCAGATGGAACCTTGGGATTGACCCCACCAACAACTGAACGTTTCGGCCAAGCTGCTACAATGGAAGGAATTGGAGCAATTGGTGGAACTCCTCCTGCATTCAACCGCCCAGCTCCTGGAGCTGAATTTGCTCCAAATAAACGCCGCCGATACTAAATAAAGTTGCAGTGTCTAGTTTCCCGCAACCCTTAAAAGAAAGGCCCTTTTTGGACTAGCAAGAATTCTACCCTGGAAAAGTGTTAGGGGTTTTCCCAATAGATAGGTCTTCCCTGCCTGTACTACTCTAGGGAGTATGCTTGGAGGCAGAGGGCAAGGGAGGGGTGGTAGTTAACAAATCAAAGTCTGTGGTATATTGCTTTATCAAGGCTGTCTGGTGCATTCCTGAAGTGTGTTGATTGTTGAGGGACTGGAGAACCATAGCAAAATGAACTCAGAGAGCTCCATTAATCTTGACCATTCCTGTTTTCTTCTTCCTTTGTCCATCATGTTTCATCTTTATTCCCCTCAACCCCAGAGACACTGCCATATATACCACAAAACCTAAACATCCTCCAATGACCTAGCCCAATTCCTCCATTCACTCCCAGGTGAGAATTCAGACACATGTCCACAGAGGTTACAGCATACATACGGTTCTGTTATATCTCATATATAACCCCTTCATGTCCTAAGGAAGACATTTTCTCTTAGAGGTTTTCATTTTAGTATATATCTTTAAAAAATAAGTCTTGTGTTAACTTGCCTCCATCTTTTTCTTGGGTAAGATGTGCTCAAGAATGAATGACCTTTTGTGTCTATGATATTGCTGTTCACAGCTTTTCTTGATAGGCCTAGTACAATCTTGGGAACAGGGTTGCTGTGTGTTGAAGGTCTGACAGTAGCTCTTAGCTTTGCCTATCTTAGGTAGTTACGCTGTGCATTTTTTATTGGTGTACTATGTTTGATTTGTTCCTGATACCTTCAATTTGAAATTTTTCTGAGAAATGGAGCAGTAATGCAGCATCATCTTATTAAAATACATTTGAAGCCTTTAAAAAAAAAAAAAAAAAAAAAAAAATGTTGACCGGCTTGCTCTTGCGTCGGCAACCACAACTGCTGTGTGCTCACGAGTGCAGTAGTCCTGCCACACCCAGGAGAAGGTGTTTGACTCAGTCCTCCCCAACCTCTGACTCTTACACTCTTTCCATGCTCTGTTCCATGAGGGTCCCTGAGTCTTTGGAGGGCTTGTACCTCACTGCTGACTCAAATGAGAGGAACGTTCCATATAGCAGAGATGAAGAGTAAGGTAGGGTTAACTGATGGAATTTGTAATTAGGTGGAAATGGGAACAACTTTTGTCGTGTTCAGAGTAACAAACATGCCTCCTCGAATCAGTTCTGGTATTCCAAACTGAGCCAAGTGATAGGAACATGGCTACTATTTGACAGGGAGAGAGGACATCAGTGAAAACAGTGTTTTTAGGGAGAACAGAGTTTCAAAGGGGACAAGGTGTAAAGGGAGTATTCAGAAAAGATGCAAAAGCTGTGAGGACGTGGCATGGCCGTGACTTCCAGAAGGCGTGGTGTAGGGTTTCCCACAGCCTTCTGAGATTCAGCATGCAGGAAGCCAGGGCTGCCTTTGGTGCCTGGCATAATCAGAGGAGGCAGCCCAGGATGACATCAGTCCTGGAGCCCCCGAGTAGGAAGGACATCAAGCAGATCATCACATCATCTGGTTAGAGGTGAGAGAGTTGCTGGAGTTCCCTCCCTGCTAATGGAGGCTGTGGAATTCTGGAGATCTCTGGCTCCATGTTAGTGGTGCTGAGTTGGAAGTGCATGGCCTTTCACCTTCCAGGAATACTGTGAGGTCACGTACCACTGCAGTGTGGGTCTTCTTTTTTAGCTTTCCTTTTCCTTTTTAACTTTCCAACCGGACTTAATATGAGCAGAATTCTGTCCACCTCTTTCTTTCGAAACCCACGTGCTGGTGCTCAGATTCCCAGTACTTCAATTCAGTGATAATTTGTTCACAAAGCCAATCTAGTCCAAGCGAGGACACACTCTACACCAGTGTTACTGCTGTCCTTATCAGAACAAGGCATTAGGATGTAAACAGGGGGAATGTCATGAGGACAGGAAGATAGACACAGACAAACCTAGAAGAGAGGTGTGAAATAGGTCCTTCTGCTGCGGCCCTGAGGCCTCAATCCTGCTAACATCTGCTACCAGACTCCTGTTCTCCAGAGCATAAAGTTGTAAACTCCTGGTGCCAAGCTGCTTGGCTATGTGCATTCTGCAGAAGCCGTAGGAGAGCGCTCACTCCTTTCTGTGAGCTTCCTGAGAGTCAGACTGAACTTGGTCTGCATTTCCCACAGCCAGCAATGCTTTCCTCTCACACATCACGTGACATGTGTGTCTTGTGTGTGTATATTTTTTGTTTATTGGGTTAGTATACAAAGAAATGAGTTTCATTGTGACATTTATATATGTGTGTATACATATATATATATATATGTAATTATTTGCTATTATGTGACTGTATTTTTCAGTGTTATAGTTTAGTTGCAGAACAACTAGAAAGAGATGATGAAAATATCCGAGAAGTTAGTTTATAGTGTTAAGTGATTCTAAGACTTGAAAATTCAGGAATCAGGCTAACAGTGCTGTGTTCTCTCTACAACCTGGACCTACAAGCATGGGTCCAAACTCAATTAAGCAATCTCAGATATATGCCAGTATCCTTGCGTTCCCACTTCTCTTTCTTGTATTCTGTCACTTAGCCCAGTTTACACCACACAGAAGCCTGTCCTTGGAATCCAATTCCCAGGACTGGTGTTGAACTTACAGATAATTTTGCCTGTATCTTTGTATCAAAGAAATTGGAAGTATTTCAGAAACCTGCTTCTAGAGAGAGGGCATGAGAACCTGGGTCAAGTACACCTTTGATACATAACAAATTATGTTCTGATAATTTATTAAAAGGAGGGAGAATAATTTGGGAAGCTCTGGTGACCAGGATGAATAGAACTGATAACGGGGACAAACCTTATTATAAATAGCCTTCGAAGTGTAATAGACTTGAATGGGATTAAAGATATTTATCAGCAGGAAGGGTGGCAAGTCCTACAGCTTGACTATTCAGCTGCTGAATGTGATGAGATCCCTCTAACTCAGATTCAAAGGCTACTCTCAAAATTCATAGTGTAAATGCCCACAAGCAGTAAGATTATCATTAAAACCCAAGTTCAGGGGAAAAAAACCTACAAGAAATAAGAATGTCAGCAGAAATGCAAAAGTTCTGAATTATATCTGAGAAGCTATTATGCAGGATTTGGAACTATTTTCACACTGAAAGCCTCTCTCTCTCTCTCTCTCTCTCTCTCTCTCTCTCTCTCTCTCTCTCTCTCTCTCTCTCTCATAGTCATCCCTCCATATCCATGGACTCTACATCTGTTGATTCAACAAACCGCAGAACGAAAGTATTTTTTTAAGATGCTGCTGCTGCTGCTGAGGTGTGCTCTGTGCTAACTTGCAGTGATTGCATCTGCACAGTAACATTTACAGACTTTTTCTCATTATTTCCTAAATACTGCAACATCACAACTGTTTACACAGCATTTATATTGTAGTCGTATTATATGTAATCTAGAGAGGATTTAAAGTGCCAAAGGATGTGCATAGGTTATATGCCAACATTATGCGATTACTATATAAGGGATTTGAGCATCTGCAGATTTTAGTAATCCCTGGAGATATTGATACTATATATATAATGTGTGTTTGTATACATATATGTGTGTATATATAATATATGTATGCATATATATGTGTGTGCACATATATACTTAAAACTTCTGTTGGAGGAGCATCATTAAGCACTTGGCAATATTTCTGGGATTTATGCCCCACTGTCCTCTTAGATAATACATATTATTACGTGTTTTGAAAGAAGTACAAATTATGTCAAAGCAGTAACAGTGAACCTAGCGCCAGATGTGAGTGAACTAGTTGTTTAAACTCTCTGCTGTATAATTAATCATTTCAGACTAAGAGACTGTCATAATATTTCTCATAGTTCTAGGGTTCATTGGGTTCAGACAGGTGGTTGGTTCTTCACCTAAACTTCACCATCATAGAATGGCTAGCTCTGGTATGCCTTTGAAAGACTTCTTGTGTGTATGTTGGTAGGTAAAACTGGATGGGTGTTTATTTTCTGAGGCTCTTAGTAGAATATCTGTTGGTGGCCTCAGCTGCTCCCTCATAGTCTAGCATCTGAGTTTGTAGAGCAAGCATCCCAAGAAAGACCAGAATGAAACTCTATCTTCTTGTGTCATCTTAAGTTATATATCCTCTGTGCTCACACGACTAGCCAAATTCAAAGGAAACATGCAACAATCTACCATATGGAAGATCTCGTTGGCCACCTGGGAAGGTATGGTCAGTCCATCCTCTGGCCAAGTGAACTCAAGTCCTTCTCATGTACAAGCCGTGATCATTCACAGATATGGTAACTGGAGGAACAAAGCAGCCACTGTCTCAAAGCAACTTTTAAATCCAACTGAGCTCATATCGCCGATTCTTGGATTAGGGTTCAGTCACCCTGACTCACTCTTGACTGTGGCTCTTGGTGCGACTCTTTCGTCTGTTCTGCTCTCTAGGCTGAACTTTTCCACCAAGGAACTGGCTTCCCATCCTGCATCCCGGCTTATGAATGTCTCTTCTTTTGGGGGATGTTGGTAGTATTTCCACCAAGTAATTTTCTTTCAAATCTTGTGTGTGTGTGTGTGTGTGTGTGTGTGTGTGTGTGTGTGTGTGTGTGCACTACTTTTGCATGTGGTATATTCAGTTACAATCTACTTCATTTTAAGAGGCCATATCTCTCAAATCTCTTGGAGACAATCCTTTCTTGATCTTGGGAACTGGTAAAACTCCTGGGAGACAGTGTTGTGACTGTGTTGGGTGCAGTGGGCCCTTGTCTGTTTGAGAGTTACCACTTTGATTTTTTTTCTTTTTTTAAGATCTTATCAAAACATTTTCATATAGCCACACTGTCAGCTTCATTCTTGGGCCATTTTTTTTGTTGTAGATGTTGTTGAAACTTTTACTACATTTTACCATAGATTTGATCTTTTAAAAGTCATTTCTTAGATCGATAATCATTTGCTGTGTAGAGAAGGCAACAAAAAAGAGGATGCTTTGAAACATAGCAAATCCTGGCTCCTTTAAACAAAACAGTTCTTTCTTCAGCCTGTTACTTTCTTTTCCATTTCATCCTAGACTATAAGAAGCCATGTGATAGTTTCAGACATTCCCCTGGGTTCTTTCTTACTTGGATGTCTCACACAAAATGCTGGGCCCCTGCCCAGTCCTCAGGGAAGCTATTGGCAGGAACACTCAGGTGACATGGGCTCCATACAGCTCGGCAGCAAGATTCAGAGACCAAGACGTGTTCGGGGGAAAAGCACCAATGCCTCTTGCAGTCCACACTTGGAATTGACATAACTATACATGTCTTTCTCTGTCATTACTACTCTGCCCAGATTCAAGGGACAGTATCACACTTCTACTCCCAGTGAGAGGCAGCAATGTAACATTGTAAGAGAATCATGTCTCATGGGAGTTCTAATTGCACCCATTGTAGAAAACTTAATCTGTCCACCGTGGTATAAAGAAAACCTGGGTATAGTAACACTGGGCTGTTATCTATAACCATGTATGAATTTATCAGCAGAGCTCACGTTGAAATTCATCTTTTACTCATTCTCAGTCTAGTGTACAAAACCTAGATTAAGTAGCTTATACTCAAATATCAGAAGAAATGGAGAGGAATGGATGGAACTGAATGAATTATGTGCCAGTCTGTTCTAAGATCTGAAAGCAGACCACAGTAAGTCCGCAGTGGTATTTGCTCCGCCCATGACCTTGAGCTATACCACCAGAACGAGGGGTGCTTCTTGCCATTGTATGTGACCTTTTTTTTTGGAGGGGGGGGTTTCGAGACAGGGTTTCTCTGTGTAGTTTTGGTGCCTGTCGTGGATCTCACTCTGTACACCAGGCTGGCCTCGAACTCACAGAGATCTGCCTGGCGCCACCACCGCCCAGCCGTATGTGACCTTTTAAAAGGAGAGGAGAGAGGGGTCACTGCTGTGGGATGTTCTGTATGCCAAATGTGTTGCTAATTAGTCAATAAATAAAACACTGATTGGCCATTGGCTAGGCAGGAAGTGTAGGCGGGACAAGGAGGAGAATAAAGCTGGGAAGTGGAAGGCTGAGTCAGAGAGACACTGCCAGCCGCCACGATGACAAACAGCATGTGAAGATGCCGGTGAGCCACGAGCCATGTGGCAAGGTGTAGATTTATGGAAATGGATTGATTTGAGCTGAAAGAGCGGTTGGCAAGAAGCCTGCCATGGCCATACAGTTTGAAACCAATGCAAGTCTCTGTGTTTACTTGGTCGGGTCTGACGGCTGTGGGACTGGCAGGTGAGAGAGATTTGCCCTGACTGTGGGCCAGGCAGGAAAACTCTGGCTGCAGGTCACTTTTTTTTTTAAAGAAGTTTCCTCAACAGCGCTGCCCCCTCTGCCCATCCCCCACATCATCCCTAAAGAATTCAACTCACACTGAAGAAGGCTGACCTCATGCAAGTCCTTGAAATGAAAATGCTGATCAAAATAACAACTCCCCTCTATACGTGTTGTTCCATGTTTCTCTCTTGAAAGGAAGAAAGCTTATGTAGAGCCCCCTCTAGAAGAATCAGTTGTAAGATACAAGGGCCCACCCGAAGGCCATGGGCCTCAACAGGCACCAGAGAGCTTGAAGCTGTTCTTACCAAGCCACAGGAGGCAACACTAAAATAATGCTTCTCCATCCCAAGCAAGCAAAGCTCAGCATTTCACAGAGATTTCATCCAGGCAACTCCTGCCTGGGGTACATGTACTAATGAGAATACCTTAGAACTGTACTTATGACCTGAACTTGTGGAAAAAACTCTCAATGTAGATGAGAGAGAACTCTGGCCTTTCCAGATTAACTCTCCCAGATACCAAGACTGTAACCATCACTCATTTTAAAACTACAGTGTATGGCTCTTTGATGCCCATCACCATTTTACTCCTGTCAATATATTTTAAAGGCAACACAACAGTAAAAACAAATTCCATAATTAAGACTCTTCATTCAATGGCACCTGTGTTTCTCCTGTCTCCGGTCTGTACTTGGTGCTTACATCTGTAGCCTGTACTTCCCTACCACCAAACTACAGGTGATAAGAGTGGCAGGTAGTCTAGACTACAGAAAATGGATCATCTAAAGGGATGAGGTAGTTATAAGGAGGAAAGGGGATGATGTAAGACATACACTGGACTGTTATTTATGAGAGTGTTTGCACACAGAGCCCAGTGACCTCTGTTTTTGCAAGAGCTTTGCCATTGAGTATATATAATGCAGGTTCTGGCAAGTCACTGACACCACCCCCAACCTAGTTCTTTACAATCAACAAACACTTGCTGTTTTGTATACGCTTGTTAAATGCATGAGCTGCTTCATGCACAGTTCTTGGCACAGTTCTTGGTATATAGTAAGAACTCAGCAACTGTGAGTTTCATCAAGGAACGTTAGTATGAGTACTCAGGAATGCCGTGTCATAAAAGTCAGAGCACAGCATTCCCACTCGTAAAGGGCAGGATGGGTAACATCAGTATGGTGGCTTAAAAGAAAATGGCTTCCAAAGGGAGTGGCACCATTAGGAGGTGTGACCTTGTTGGAGGAAGTGTGTCACTGTGGGGGCGGGCTTTGAGGTCTTTTCCTCAAGCTTCACTCAGTGTAACAGTCGACTTCCTGTTACCTACAATATGCAACACTCTCACCTCCAGCACCACGTCTGCCTGTACGCTACCATGCTCCCCACCATGATGATAATGGACTGAACCTCTGAAACTGTAAACAAGCCTCCAATTAAGTGTCTTCTTTATAAGAGTTGCCATGGTTATGGTGTCTCTTCACAGCAATAAAAAACCCTAAGACAATCAGCTAAGTAAATACCCATCATTCTCTCCTTTCCTTCCCCTTCTCCCTAGATTCCAGAAGCCTTGGGAAGCTTTTAGACTTCTCTGATGTATTCATGCATCGTCCTTAGACCTTCCTTTCCTACTCTACCCATCATGAGTCAAAGCCCAGGTCAAAGGTTATATCATATCTCACTTTGCCTGGTTCATTGAAGTATACCCAGCCTGTATCCCCTTCACCCTTTATGTAAACCTCTCTAGGATAGCTTTCATTTTATTCTTGTTTATATCTCTGGTGCTGAGACAAGGACCCAGCACTTGCCAGGTGCTGATACATATCCAATGCTAATGCAGAAGAGATCATAGGAAGGATTGAAAGAAAGAAATGTCCAGCCTGCCTGTCTATGGAGGAAGCAGAGACAGTGAACCAGATTTCAGTTTAGTTCTGCTTTTTCCAGACTTGCCATTTGACTTGGGAGACAATGACTTTTGTTTTAGTATTTTGTGTGTATAAGTTTGTGTGGTGTATATGTATGTATGTATGCATGTCTATATGCATGTGTGTATGAGAAGGTGTACATACATATGTGTGCATATCGAGGTCAGAGGTTGACATCAGGTATCTTCTTCAATTGTTCTCTACCTTCTATGTTGAAACAGGATCTCTTACCTGAACCCAGAGCTGACTGATTTCACTAGTCTAGCTAGCCTTCTTGCTGTGGAGGGGGGTCTCATAACTGTGCCCAGCGGCTACCATGTAGTCCTGCATTTATGTCAGTACTGAGGATGCAAATTGAAGTCCTCACACTTAACACACCAAGTGCTTTCCCCACTGAGCCACTCTCCAGCCTGAGGCACATGACTCTCAATGTGTCTTGTTCAGCTTGTGGTTTTCTTATCTGAAAAATAGCTAATGATAGACTGCAATAATTGCAGTGCATTACACAGTCTCTGTAACTCTCAAAAGAAGATACAGCAGTCCCTACCTTATCAGCCTTACTTTCCACTGGTTTCAGTTACCCACAGTCAACCACAATCTGAAAATAGGAAATGGAAAATTCTAGCAGTAAACAATTCATGTTTTAAATAACTCTTCATAGTATATTGTTATGATCACCCTTCTCTTTTGCCAGTTGTTATCATTAATCTCTTAAAGTACCTAATTTATAAGTCTGACTTTTTCAAAGATGTGTATACACAGGGGGAAAGCAGTGTCTACATAAGGTTCAGTACAACATACAGTTCCAGACATTCACTGGGGTCTTGGACTGTATCCTGTGTCCCCTAAAAATAAGCTAAAGAGACTGACGTTCAGAACTGCAGTCCTTTTTTCAGTCTCAAACAGCTCGCCTGTGTCAGGCTGGTCCTTCTGAAGAGCCTGGCTCATAGTTTTTGTATCTACTACACAGTAGTAGCTCTGACCTTAGCAGAAGGTAAGAAATGGTTCTCCCAGCTCTGGGTTCTAGAACGTCATGACGTCATTCCTCTTCTCTGCCTCCTGTTCTCTGTTGATCATAGGGAGGATGTCCAAATCCCACAGCACTCCATTGCTCGGTGTTGTTCAAGCCAAGAACTGTAAATGGGGATCCAGTCCATTAGTCCACCTAGTATGTTTCTCCACAAAAGACGGTTGCTGAGGTATACAAGTGGTGCTCAACAGTGAGTGACTGCACTTAGAACAGATTCGTGGGAGTTTGGGGAGACCCATGCACAAAGTAGTACCACTCTGCTTCCCACCCCTGCTTTCCCATTGGACGTTAAGCAGTTTCCAATGGACAATTTCCAGTGAGTTCTCAGTGACCCTGTTTCTCCACCCTGCCACCTTTTGGACTGTGTCATTCTTCCTGGTGGCAGGCTACTCCATACACTGTACAACAATGAACAGCCTCTGTGGTCTCTTTCCGTAGATCCCTGCAAGTATCAGTTGCTGTGGGATGGTCTGTATGTCAAATGTGTTGCTCTGATTGGTCAATAAATAAAACACTGATTGGCCAGTAGCCAGGCAGGAAGTATAGGTGGGACTAACAGAAGGGAGAATTGAGAGAACAGGAAGGTGGAGGGAGACACTGCCAGCCACCGCCATGACAAGCAGCATGTGAAGATGCCGGTAAGCCATGAGCCACGTGGCAAGGTATAGATTTATCGAAATGAATTAATTTAAGATTTAAGAACTAGATAGGTAGAAGACTGAACCAAACAGTTTAAATAATATAAGCATCTGTGTGTTTATTTTAAAAGTGGGCTGTCGGACTGCCGGGGCTTGGCGGGACCCAGAGAGAAAACTCTCCAGCTACAATCAGTGCTACCCTCAACCTTTATAATAATCCAACATGTTTCTAAATACTGCCCCTCATGGGGAAAATTCTCCATCCTCACCCACCTCTCTTCCAGCATCCCCATCCCTATTTGAGAACCACGGAATGAAAGGGACTGGTATCAAATGTGCTGCTAAACTTCATTGTTGTGTTGGGCTGTTTCTGTGCCTCTCATTACTGTGTGTGTGTGTGTGTGTGTGTGCGTGTGTGTGTGTGCGTGTGTGTGTGTGTGTGTGAGAGAGAGAGAGAGAGAGAGAGAGAGAGAGAGAGAGAGAGAGTATATGTCACATATTGAAACTCTAACCACAATAGAGTAGTTACGGATAAAAAGGGTTCATGCTTTTATACTCCTGCCTTCCATTCTCTCCTCTCCCCTTTACATAAGAAGATAAAACCATCCATGTAGAAACCAGGAAGCAAGCTGATTGTCGGTGGTTAACATTGATTGGCAACTTGACAGTATCTAAAATCGCTGAGGAGACAAGGCTTTGGGCATGCCTGTGATGGATTTTCTATATGGGGTCAATTAAGGTGAGAGGACCTACCCTAAATGTGGTAGCACTATTCCCCAGGCTGAACAAAAAAAGGGGGGGGGGAGAAAGTGAGCTGAGCACCAGCATTTGTTTCCTGATTAAGAATACAACTTGACCAGATGCCTCACATCTACCACCATGCCTTCCCAACTGTGATGTAATGTACCCTCATAGGCCAAAAATAAACCCTTCCTTGCTTCAGTTGTCTTTGCTGGGTGTTTTATCATAGCAAAGAAAAAAATTAAGTAATACGCTGTCCTGGGAAACTTCATCTTGGACTCCCTGGCTTCTAAAGCTGAAAGACAACTGTGCTCTGTAAGTCACCCAGCCTATGGTATTTTGTCATAGCTTCCCCAAAACTGAGTAAGATGATTAACTTATAGAATCCAAATTTGCATTAAATAAATCTATAGCTAAGTAGGTTGGGCAGAGTGATGTTCCTTGGCAAAGGTGAGCTCCCTTGGGAGAGCGTTACAGCTCACATCTCTGGAACCCAAGTCAGGGCTTTGTTTTCCAATTCAGATACATGATCATTAAAAAAGCCAAACACCAAAAGCAAGTCCTAGGTTGTACCGATATGTCCCTGAAATCCAAATCTCCAGATTTATCAAGATGTCGCCATGGCCACCTCGTGTCGCCTTGGACTACAAAGACAAGGAATGATTGAGTGGTTGGGATTTGTTTTGTTTTCTATTCCTGTATTGAAACTGAGTTCTGTCTTAGTCGGCTTCCTAAATAGAATAATCAATGCCATTATCTCTTCCTCCCTCATCTAAATCACATCAGGACCCTATAGTAGATCAATACTTACAACAAAGAAGGCCAGAGATTTCATTCCAGGGGGACTCATTACTCCACCGCCCAGGATCAGGGTGTGGGTTCCAGGGCAGATTATCGACTCTTCCACCAGAGTTAACCACAGCTATCCGTTATTAATCCCACATGTGGCCCCGCCCACATGACTGCACCTGCGTGCGTGGAGAACTTGACCATCAGCCAGCAGGCCCACTTCCTTCTCCCCGGCCCCCCTTTTACTTCCCTCTTTCTCCTCTTATTTAAGAATTTGTCTTGTCTAGCAATCTAAACAATTTGAGGCTTCATTGAGATTCTTAGCAAGTACAGGTTGCCTGTAATCAGACTTGCATCTGCTGCAGTATTACAAAGACTAATTAAAATAAATTCAGATCTTAAATTAGTCCTTTCAGTAACATTTATTGCCTAGGCCACTGGGCAATAAAGGATGTAATTCAGTTAAGCTGAGGAGGAGCATGGTATTTTGATTGTATTTCTTAAGAAGCCCTTGAAAGGACTGTGAGGTAAGTGAAGGATTGTGCCCTGGGGTGTCCATTTTTCCAACAATGGCTGTTTCCCAAGCTGGTTGTCTGTAACTTTAGGGCCCTTCTTTTGGACACTTCACCTGTCTACACTGTGGGTTAAAGGCCGTGGATGGATCAGAGGCAAACCTTTATTTCAGAGAAGGTGGTCACTTCTGTCCCCGTGAAAGTCTGCAATGTCCATTATCTGGGCCAGAGCACCTCCATGCTGGGATCCATTGCCACTGCTGTACCTTGTCAAGTTATTGTTACTCAGTAAACACTGACATTGTGGGAAAACACAAATGTGTTCCTCCCCATTGCTGTCGTGGTGTGTTTGGGACACTTTGCTTAGACAGCTCTATGAGACAGGAGGGATGGAACTGATGTGGACATGTCCCCAAGTCTTCACATCCCTGCTACGATTTTTTTTAAATGACTGCCAATGCAGTCAGTATTTCATAATTTAACTCCACTGCCAGACTTTGACACATCTCTATGGTGCTCTGTACATCCCATTGTGTTAAAATGAGCTTCCCATGGGTTTCAAAGGCATGCACCTCATCTTGTTTTTCAAAGAACAGCTTCACTTTCAAGTTCAAGGAATTGTGATCGCAAGTCTGTAGTCCATATCAGCACTCAGATTCTGACCTGAGTATATGGCTATTTCTTGCTCTTTGGTCTGGTTTTAAAGGGAAAATACAGGAAGGACAAGAAGGGCCATGATGCTTTTACAACTTTCTATGACTCTCCACAGCGTTTCTTTTCGGTACTGGCCAGTCAGCTTTCCCTGTCGTGCTCAGAAATACCTTCATAACTATACCAAAAAGTGCCCCCCCATCTGTTGGAAGTTGTGTGGCTGCTCATGATTGCCCTGGGAGCCTGGGCTTCTCAGAGCTGCCCTTCTTAGGTGCCTTAGGAAGATCTGGAGCAATGTGGTCTAAGCCAGGGGAGGCCTAAAAATACCCAGAAGGCAGAACAGTGTGTGTATTCATTTTTTCACAAGACTCCCTCGGTGGTCTCTAGAGTTTTAGATGTGTGAAACCCTTCCTTAGACAGACTCATCCCTTCAAGACTGTCTGGCTGATGACCAAACTACGAGCATTCTTGGCTAACTAGAATGAATACCATTAAGAAAACATCTTAAGTTACAGAGTTTCCTCTGAAAACTTTGCCCTCAATAAATTGTATTTTTAAAGAGTAATAGTAATGTCTGGAGCAAGCGTATTCAACTCACAGGCCATAATACTGTAACTAAAAACAGGTGGCATTATATTTATTGTCTGTTTACCCTTGGCCTTAATTATCCAATAGCAATGCTCATTACATATTCTTGTATGCTTTTTTCCCACTGCATTGGTATTTCTATTATAGTTGTTTAAAAACTGAAGTTACAACCCAACCTCTTTTCCATTCCCTGAAAAACAAAGGACAAGATGACAACCATCCTCATCCATGTGGCTTGTTAGCTGTGTCCTGGGATGCCTCCATTAGCCTGTCTTTGGGTAATGTGTTTTGCCTCTCTGCACAACTATCCAATTCCAGGGGTCACGCCATGGACATGCTGCCTCCTCTCCTTGATGTTTTTGCAGATAGACTGCCATTGGACAGTCTTCTACACTCTGAGGGTCTTTTTTTTCTTTTTACTTAATCACCACAGGATTAAAAGATGCTGCCTGCCTTCCCGTGGTGAGAAAGTAAATTAATGGGACAAGGCTGGATGCTCATCTTATTCCTGGGCTAAGCATTTTATTTCAAGAACGATTTATGTCCATTTCTAATTGCTCCTATAGTCTTCTCCTTAGAATTAATTCTTAAATTGAAATTAAAGGAAATACTGTATGTTACACACACACACACACACACACACACACACACACACACACGAACATTTGGAAGCATTTTGGAGTGAGAATGTGCTCCCTGATGCTCTGCTCTCTCTTGCTTTAGGATAATAAGCAATGGGGGATCACTTAGGAACCCCCTTGTGGCCTTTTTAGAAATTCTTAATTAGAGTTCGTTTTAAAAATTAAAAACTGTCAACATTATTTGCCTAGAAAATGTCCAAGAAACCAGTGACTGAGAAAATATTTCATTTCGGAAAAACTAGAGCTTGACCTGATGGTGAAATATAATGCAAACACTCTCACGGGCACCTGTACTTTCCCCGGCGAGAGACTGTGGTCTCGCGGGAATAGAGTGGGGGCTTCCTATTCTTTTCTCCCACTTTCCCTTCTCTGCATTCTCCTCTCTTTCCCCTACTTTCCTTCCTGTACCCTGTTTCAACACCTCTACCCCTCCCTTCCCTCCTATTCCTCTTCCTTCCTCCCTCCCCACATTACCCTCTCTCACCCACCCCCTTGCTTCTTTCCTTCCTTCCATGTTTCATTTCTCTCCTCTCCTCTCCTCTCCTCTGTTACAGAATTCCTGTATACAATATCGACTGAACCATGCCTGTGTGTATTATACCCAGACTGATTCCTAATTAGAGACTGTTTAATAAATTAGCAAAAGAACAGCCTGCAGCTTCTAACCTTTGCTCCCAGATGGTTTTTTTCATTACTTCCCATTGCCCTCCAGTGATGGAAGCCTCTAAACTTCTGAAATTCACTGACTCTGGGTCCAGTTTTGGATCTTCAGAACTTGCTGGGCCCTTTAGGAGGTTTCCTTCTGCTAATAACCATCTGTCACTGCCCATGTTTTACTGCAGCATCTCTTGTTGCCAGAGACCCAGCCAGGGCCCTGAGCAAACTGCATGGATCTTTAAATCAAAAAGTGATTGTTAAGCAATGTGTCCCCAACATCTCCACCTTATAAAACCTCAAAGCTACATTAGGTGTGACACTTTAACCTTTGCCATGTTGTCCAGGTAACGATGTCAGGATTTGGCTCTCATCCATCAAGGGCCTATAAACACGTTGTGAGGGCACCAGAGATAGATCACAGACCTGCAGTATTTTCTCCTGCATCCTATGCCTCTGTTGCTTCCTGAAAAAGGCAACTGGCAAATTGCAGAGCATCACACATGATCCACTTTGCTACGCACATCTCTGGGCTTATTAGACCATCCTTGGTATTTGTTAGAACACAGGTGTGCACCTTTAGGCACAATCCTATGGCCTGGATCAGGCCATGCCTCCCCATCTCCCTTCCTCCCTCAGTCCTTCCTTCTCTGACTCACTCAGTTCTCTCCTTCCGTCCTTCATTTCTTCCTTTTTTTCTTTACTTCAGCCCATCTTCCCTCTTTCTCTCTTCCCTCTAATATACACTATTCTCATAAATTCCTGGAGAAAAATATTACTTTTTTAGTGTTAGAGGTTATAGTGCATATGGCAGGGAAGCTGTGCCAGCAGAAGTGTGGGACAGTTGGTCACACGGCATCCACAGTCAGGAAGCAAAGACAGATGAATGCTGATGCTCAGCTTGAGTTCTCCTTTTCATTCACTCTGAGACCTCCTACCCATGGAGTGGGCCTGCCCACATTTAGGCAGCCTCCATCTCAATTAACCTAATCTAGAGACTCTCCCAAAGACATGCCTAGAGGGTTTTTATTCTCTGTGATGGTTCTGAATCCTATCACATTGACAATAAGAAAACAGTAATCATCACAGAGACTAAGACCATTGACGGTCTGGGGAAAAACTTTCCTAATAGAGTCATCCATGCTTTCAAAAGCATCAGTCATCTCAATAAAACTAGATTGAGGATGAATATAGTGTTCTATCAGTCATGGGTCGGCAAGTAATGGACACAATCATCAAACAGGTCCTCGCTTGCTTGCTTGCTTGCTGGAGATGCTGGACACTTTGCAACAGAGCAAGAGGATGGTTTGAAGGTACTTTGCTTTTGTAGAAGATGCCTTTGCCACTGTGTTCTCCAGTTTCAGAAGGGCTTTAACTTGAAGGTCCCGATGCTCTTTGTCATCTCTCAACACATAAGGAAAGAAGCGCCTGCGGCAGAGACTTCCGATCTCCCTTCTCTGCTGTCATTCAAGTCTCCCAACTCAACAGTAGCCACGTGGGTGACCTTCTAACTAGAGGGAGCAATGTTGTCACTATCCATGTCTTCCGCTATCAGCAGATCCATAAGATGGGTCTCAAAATCTTTCTCCTCCTGGAGAGAACTAGTGTGACATGATAAAACATTGAGTGCAGTAGCTTCTAACCCATGGGTATCATAGGGGCTTAGGAAAAGTCACATGGCATCTTTGAGCATAGATTTTCCATTGGTAATTATGACACATCCTATAGACTGGGATATTTCCATTAAATACCCCTTTCCATAACACTCCAGTTTTGCTGCGTGATGTAGCTGTTTAGACAAGAACCTTTAGGAATGGTAAACGAATGCATGCTGGAAAATATACAGTGCCTCCTACCAGGGTTTATGTAAACAGAAATGCTACCGTGGCAGTAAAAAAAAAAAATCTGTGACTTTCTCTTTATAAAGTCAAGAAAAAAATGCTCTGTATCTTTCAAGAACTTGTTGCCTCTATGCCAGATTCTGTTGTCATAGCAGCCACTGCATCCTCAAACCTCACATGTTACCTCTCTAGTTTTGTATAATATGATAAAGTCTTTACATTGCTTCCGCTCAGACATCCTCAACTGAGTCTCACAATGCCCCTATCCAATTGGGACTCAGACTGTTACTAGCCCTGCTTTATAGGTGAGGATCTCCTATAAAGTTGATGCTTGGTCGGTGAGTATCAACTGACCAAGGTCAAGCAGCTCGAAGTGTCCCATGAACTTCACGTCTTCTAAGCCCAGAGCCCAGAACTCTGCAACACACTGCACTTCATTTGGCTTCTTGAAGGAATCTTTTTCTTCCCAGGGAACAGGAGTCCCAGGCTAGGTGGCCTTGGGGCAAGGGCATCTGGAAGCACCTGTTGAAAGTCCTCAGGAGCTCACAGAAGTCTGTCCCACTATCTGGCAGTTGATGATGGTGAGCTAACCATGGGGACGGGGTTATAGCTTGAGGCTCTGGTGGTGTTGAGACATAGACACAAAAGAGACTGGCCTCTGTTTCTTCCTTCAGACATGTTCTTCAGACTTCTTTACCCTCCTCTGTGCTCTACAGCAAGATCAAACCACCCCTCTACAGCAGGCAGTCAAAAGTGGAAGATGAGCGAAGGCATGAGGTGACTATGAGCTAGATGCAGCCCTCCCTCTTCTGCAAAGCAGCCTCCCAGTGGTTTCTCCTGGCCTGGTCCTTCCACTGTTTCTTATATTTTCCATAGACCTTTGTCTATAGTCTGTGTGATGAACTTACATAACTCACTTTGAACATGCTTTCTGTTTCTTGATAGTTCCGTTTTCTTTTTTTTTTTTTTTTATCCCCCAAGGGGGTGCACCGTTCCCGGAGGCACTGCAATACCAGGTCCAAAAAGTCATTTAATATGTTGTCCTCGGATAGAGGACGTATCAGATATTAAACTGATAAGAACAGATACTACACTTGATCTTAGCCAAAAGGCCGAGAAGCGATAGTTCCGTTTTCTAATCAGACTTTACCTCCAGAGGACGTGGGAACGAAATAGGAATTCGTGTGTGAATTTAGGCACATGATCAGGAAATGGAAATTATAGTGGAGATCTAGATGCAGGAAACTGATCCAGGGAAGGCTTAGCTGACCTAGAGAGGAAAGTGAAGTAGATAGGAGTAAATAGGAACTGGGGTGATGGACCAGGATGCTGCTGAGTAGCTCTTAGGTTCCTCCAGGGCCATGACTCCATAAAGATGCCATGAGCTGGGGATGAAGGAGACAATAGCGTCTGGAGAGGTTCAGGGCTGAAAGAGGGCCACAGCCATGAACTGCACAGACATTGGGATGACTGATGTCCCACTGCCCGAGACTGACGAGCTATTGATTAGACGCGTCTTTATTTCCTCCTGGACACACGGTTTATGATCCTCATATTCCTGATTCTGAAACATAGGATGTGAACCAAAGGTACATGATGACCTGTAAACCCTCTATCACTATCCTCTACTTTTTACCTGTTATAATTAAGATTGATACATATCACTATGGTATCTATTAATCACTCACTCGCCTTCAATCTCTGAAACAGGATCTGAGGATATTTCTCAAAGAGTTAAACAAATCCCCACTTATTGAGCCGATGACTATTGTATCGCCCTCCTGAGACACTACACAATTAAGCAATGCTCCTATGGCATTTTGGGTATAGATCCTGTGACGGCTGCTACACAAAGCACTGTGCATTAGGATCCATTTGCTGTCTTTTTCTCTTCCAAAATGATCATCATTTGTACTGAGTACCCACTTTGCACCAGGTGCTCTGAAACCTTATGCTGTGATAAGTATGAAAATGGGAGCTTCCATAATGCTGTCACTAATGCAACCTCCTCCAACAGTTAGGCAGCCAGCATCTTCTTAATATACAGGGAGTGGTTGCTGATAATAGACACAGTATCAAGCCTGAAGGCATCTTGGCAGCACCTGCTGAGGAATGGAGGAAACATGAAGCTTCCAAGGAATTCCCCTGCACCTTTGCATTGAAATGAATATAGTTGCCTGAATATGTACAGTATGCACACACACACACACACACACACACACACACACACACACACACACACACACACATATAGACTCTCTCTCTCTCTCTCTCACACACACACACACACACACATAGACTCTCTCTCTCACACACACACATAGACTCTCACACACACACAGACTCACACACACATGGACACATACAGACACAGACATATATACACAAACATACACACATGTGTGAACACACACACACACACACATACACACACAAAGGGTTTTTTCTGTATTTTTTATCCTAAGAAAATGCATAAAAGCAGACACAGGCATGCTATGGATTTGTGCATCAGATGTTTCCCAGGGTGTCTCCCTCTGACATTTTTTCTTCAGTGTTCTGTCTCTCAGCACCACCAATTCTCACGATCTGCAATCCCCTTTAAATACAGATTTTGATACCACTTGCTAATCTTAAGAAAGAAAAAAAAAACAAAAGATTATGCCTCATGTGTATTCACAGGCGCTGATTACAAAACACCTTCTTGAATTAAGTGCTCGTCTAAGTCAAGGTTACACAGCGGTGAACATTTTGTGAGTTTTCTTGAGGCCATAAATGTGTTTAAGTAATTTTGCATGCATGGGAGCGAAATAGCCCTGAGATTGGAATCCTGATTTGGAGAAACAGTGTGAAATGCAGATTCCCCAACTCCCCTTTCTGAAAGAGCTGATAGAGATCTGGTGGTGAGGATGTGGACATGGAGATGTGGTGGTGAGGGTGTGGACACAGAGATGTGGTGGTGAGGGTGTGGACACAGAGATGTGGTGGTTAAAGTGTGGACACAGAGATGTGGTGGTGAGGGTGTGGACACAGAGATGTGGTGGTGAGGATGTGGACACAGAGATGTGGTGGTGAGGATGTGGACACAGAGATGTGGTAGTGAGGATGTGGACACAGATGTGGTGGTGAGGGTGTGGACACAGAGATGTGGTAGTGAGGATGTAGACACAGAGATGTGGTAGTGAAGGCCTCACTGGTCAGAAATAGGCCCTTCTACTTCCTGATTCCCTTGTACTAAAATTTTCATTATAGATACTTTGCCCACCAAATGCATTGTTGGATCAGAGTGTCACATGTTCCTTCACAGATGTTATTTCAGATTAAGCCGCTGGCAGCAGGGAGTGGACGTGGCTCGAATTTTCCTCCTTGCTCAGCAGCCTCCCTACACACAGCCATCGTTTACAAAGTCACATTGCTTGCATAACAATTGAACCGAGCTGTTATTCCAGGTAATGATGTCAAGATACATTATACTGCAACCTGCTCACTTGAAAAACCAGCCCAAGAAAGAGAAGGATGAGGGTTGAGTCAGGATTGAAAGGAACCTACAAGATGTCGTCTGTTGTGAAAATCTTAAAAGCTTCTAAAGACCTGTTATTCCCAAGTGGCTCATGCCACTGTGTCTCTTGAACTCATTGTTACTAATCAGGCTTTGCATCTAGTATTACCTTTCATTGTGGTCCAAGACCCACAGGATTGCTTTTACTTTTTTACTGAATGAAATCCTTGGTTAGCAATTTATCACGCAAACATCTTTTTCTGTACTTCCAGCACTATGTTCAGTATTATAATGTATCAAATATATTTATGGTTTTTCCCATGTTAGGATACTCTGCTGTTTAAGAGCATCTGGCAGGCTGTGTCTTAGAGGACAAGCGTCATGTTTGCTTTGGGAAATATATTTTATGCACTTAAACTGAAGATAATGCCTCTGAATATGTTCACAACTCAGAATATACTCTGAGAAAAGCTCAACATTATTAAACCTTTAAATAAAAAATAACAGGAGTGATTACCAGCAAATCACAGTGTTGTTTGGATAATATAACATATAAATTATCTAACCTCTATCCTACGTGGTAAATGTTGAAATAATATGGAGGGGGGGCTTTTCCATTTGTTTCTGGCTATACTTTAACAGATATGAAATAAGTATTTGGATGGATTAATGGATGGATGGATGGATGGATGGATGGATGAATGGATGGATGGATGGATGGATGGATGGATGGATGGATGGATGGATGGGTGGCTGGGTAGATGGACAGATGGGTGAAGTGATTTGAGATTGGAGCCCAAGCTTTTACTGTGAGCCCAGGCTTCAGCAAGGCCGTTTTGCATCGGTGAGCTTCACAAACTCTTTCTGGAAGTCAGTGTCCTGCTGTTCATGTGAAGAAACCAAAGGGCAGAGGGCTAATGACCTCTCAGGAGGGGGATGCAGCTTTCCGGTAAGTGAAAGCACTTTATTCAGGGCTTGGAAAATGAGTTCAAAATTGAAATTGCTTTCCCCAAAATGGTTGCGGTCTTTCAATTTAAAGTAATTGGAGAATAAATAAAAACATGGAGGAGTCCATGAATCTGATTCCCCACGTTGAAAAGGATCCTTGTGAACTCACAGTTCCTGGACACAGAGGCAGCAATGGCAGCCACTCGGAGGTGTCTCAGAGAGAGAGCTGTTGAGAAAATTTGTCTCTTCCACATCCCTAGAAGCACTCAGGGAGCTCAGCCCCAAGACAGGTTACAAATAAGGCTGGAAAGCAGAAATCATATATTATCCTGTTGACTTTCTTAGTATTTGGACAGAACGGGATGGATACTTTTTCTTGTTAGGCATTTTAATATTCCCATTGTATATTGTGGCTTTTTTTTTTAAAGAACAGAAATAAATCTAGCTGTCCCCTAACGGGAACAATTTCCCCCCATATTCCTTGCAGCTCTTGTCCCATGAGACGACAGATGAGGGAGGATGTGATAGCAATACTGATTTCTGAGCCGAGATACCATCTGATCCACCGGGAGCAAGCCGGTGGATCAAATCAGAAAGAGCCCCTGCCTCCTGGGTAGCCATCTCTCAGCATGGACTTTGCTCTGTGGATCAGAAAAACAGCTGGCAACTTGCAATATGTTATACAAAAGACCTTTGCCGTGGTTTGTTGTTTACAGCTATGATGCAGTGTGAGCCGCTTCAAATACTGGTTTTTATTTGTGTGCCTTTTTGGTGGAACAAAATCCCATTAAGCAACTGGTTTAAAAAAAAAAATGAAAGTGGTGTTTCTGCCTTAATGTACATTTTAGATGTGAAAATGCTAGCTGCAGAAGTCATTGATTGGGGGGGAGAAACAGCCCTGAAATTACCCGCAACACGTAAGCATCTGCAGAAATCAGCTAGCTATCCTTGTGGTTTATTCAGAATTGCTGGAGTCAAGACCTTTCACCCCGTTGTTTTCCTAAGTTAAAGTGTGGCATTGTTTGCAGGCATATTGCTTATATTTGAGAAATTTTCTGATGTACTTTTCTGAGTCAAGGTCTTTTCCCATAAAATGTGTATGTTAATTTCTGTAAACACTGAAGCATTCATGTTTTGGAAAGAAATTTAGCACTTTTAGCCCAGAGCCAACTTTCTCTTCATTACTGAGCTGTGTTTGGTTCTTATGTTTTAGTTTCCCATGAGTTTGGTTTTTTTTTTAATGAAGTTTTATTTCTCACTTGATTTTTTTTTCATTTCTTGCCTCTGTAGTCCGAGTTTCTGGTAATAATTAGTGTCAGTGGGGCCAAAATTCCATGTTTGTCAAGAAAAGAAGACAAGAAGGAAGCGGTCAAGTTGCATGGATGTTCTGGGTTGCCTAAAAGAGAAAGAATCCGAGACTGTCTGAGTGTTGCATAGATATCAGTCCCAGCAATGGGTATTTGGTATCAGGAGGTATCCTAACCTGCCGTGTGTTAGGCAAATTTCCACAGCTAACATTCTCTGGCAGGAATAATGGCCTCTGGTGCATCGCTTCTGGGGCTCTTTAAGTTTCTAAATACTCTCTGTTAAAGGCTTTAATGAAATGATTAAAGGGTGACAGTCACCTCTGTCTCTATGAAAGAATGGACTTCATGGCATCCTGTTGTGTTCTTGTCATGTGAGTGTAGAGACTGTGGTCCTACAAGGCGTCTTGGCACTTCCATGATAAGCACAGTAGTTGGTGTTCAGTCTGTAGCTAATTTGGCTGGCTGTGTTTTAGACCCCATCAGCTTAGGCAAGATATATCACCAAGTTCATCCATCTTGCACAGCTATTTTCGTGAGTATTTGGAAATTCTAGCAATGCTGATGCCCACTACATACAATGACTGAATAATTAGGGAAACAACTCCTAATAGAAGAATGATATTTAAACATGAAAAAGGAATACAAACCACATGGTCATTTCCCAAAGTGCATCCAGGGACACCAATTCTTAGATGAATTAATGAAATTTGAAGGGAAAATAGACTGCAGAAGGAGAAATGGGGGGAAAAATGAGGGGGAATGAAGCACATTTAAAAAAAAAATCATGAGGCCCAGTGGTGGTGGCTCACACCTTATGATCCCAGCACTCTGGAGACAGAGGCAGGGGGATCTCTGAGTCTGAGGCCAGCCCAGTCTACAAAGCAAGTTCCAGGACAGTCAGGACTGCTACAAAGAGGAAACGCTGTCTCAAAAAAACAAAACAAAAAAAAATCATGAGAAATGAAAACAGAGCCAGTGCAGTAGGCCCCATAGGCTCAAAGATGTGAATGCTTGGTCACCAGGGAGAGGCACAATTAGGAGGTGTGGCCTTGTTGGAGTAGGTGTGGCCTTGTTGTAGGAAATGTGTCACTGGGGGTGGGCTTTGGGGTTTCAAATGCTCAAGTCAGGCCCAGTGTCTTTCTCTTCCTGCTGCCTGCCAATCTGGATGTAGAACTCTGGGCTACTTCTCCAGCACCATGTCTGCCTGCATGCCACCATGCTTCCCACCATGATGACAATGAACAAAACCTCTGAATTGTAAGCCAGCCCCGATTAAATGTTTTCTCTTATAAGAGTTCTCATGATCATGGCATCTCTTCACAGCAGTAGACCATTGACTAAGACACAGAAATTTCAGAAACACTGAGATAAATGGAGTTAATTAAAATCTTACTTTAGGACTTAATTTGAGTTTTTAATCATGCTGTGAATATCACCAGTTTCAGAGAGGGGTATCTAGCAACCAAAGATACCCCAAATTATTCAATAGAGGAATTGCCACACATGACCCCTTATTTTCTTCCCCAAAAGAAAAAAAAATGTAAGCCTTTTAAATGTTTGCTTGGTAAACATGGACATAACATTAAACACTACTAGAGATCATTGTATTAAATACAGGGTATTTGTAGCCCCATTAATTTTTCAGTCCATTGTTTGTTGAAGAGTTGGTAAGTGCTGGATACTAAATTAAGTCCTTTCATATAGATTCAAATTGGCAATGGCTCCAGAGTGTAGATTATCTCTCCACACCCCCAAACCCGGACAGGTAACACATTGAAGCTGAGAGCACCTTGGTGACTTTCAAGGTTGTGGAAACCGGAAGTGGTGAAGAGCAGAAGCCAAAGATTAGCCAGAACAGGCTCAGTTAACCATGATGCTACAGTGAGTGCTATGTAACTTCCTATAAATCTTTTCATACCGTTCTTGGGAGGATGTGTGATTTGAAAAGCTTCAAAAATCCCAGAGTGAATTCAAAATGTCAGAAACCCAGAGACATGCTATTACTCTCCACAGCACGGTACTGACTGGTGGCCAGGTAGGAGATGAAGCCCATTCTCTCACAGCCCTCCCACGTTAAGGTAACCTGCCATTGTTGGTAGCTTCTAAACTAATCAGTTTTGGAAAATGAAGGGAGACAATATTGCTTTTTGAAAGCTGAGACTTTTATTAGCATAATGTGGAAATTTTCTAATAAATGTATATATTGCTTTGTGAAGAAACACTGGAAATGTTTCATATCAGAAGCTTGTACTCTTAATAATGAAGATATTTTAATTTTTAAAATTACCTGAATAATGATAATTGAATGATAAAAGAGGATGACTAACAAAAATAACATCAAACAATGGCATTTAAATAATTAATGATTTGACTGTAGTACAACGTGAACTTTTTCTTTTGAAGATCAAAGCTTAATCTCATCGTGCATAGGGTTGATAGTCTTCTCTGCAATGTGGCTTGAGATGGAGTCATGTAGTCTCGATGCACTGTCTAAATTCCTGCTTCTACATGCACTGTGGTACAGCAAGACAATATGTCTCTGAAGTCATCTGCTTAAATGAAAAGAATTCTGAGATAGATGTACATAAAGCAGGTTCTCAAATATTAAACCCAGTATGTGCTTGGACATGGAATCTCTCTTTTTATTGGTGTCTGGAAATATAAAAGATAAATTTTAATGGGATGAGGCTCATAGAAACAGCAAGAAAATGCAAGAATGCCTGAGGCCAGCAGACAGAGTCAAGGCAGCAATAACTAACAATAATGTGGAGATGTGGGAGGTGAGAACATCAGAGGGGAGATGATCAGAGGAAGAGATGCCAGACAGTGCTTAAGAGTATTCAGTATTTGCCATCCATGATGCACTCTGCTCTTACCAATTGCCTCCTCATCCTAGAGCAACCAGGATTTACAAGTCTCCCAGGTTTAAAAAAAAAATGGTTCTACATATTTTTAAGTGTTTAGAAAAGGAAAGCCTAGAGCTATAAACTCCATCTCTGCCCTTGGCTGGCTCCCATCAGGTGTGGCAGTTACTGTGGATGTGGGAGACCAGAGGATGATTGTGAAATAAAATAAGTTGTTCCAGTGAGATCTCTTGGAATATATAGAAGCTTTGCAATGTCACACCAGGAGCTACACACTGGCCTTGTTTTCTGGTTGCAAATCTGAAACAGATGCCGTCTGTCTGTCAGACTGACATCTTTTTATATTCCCTTTCAATCACTCTCAGGAAAAGGAAGACTGATTCTGATTTGGTGGCTTTCTTATTGTCTATCACTTGAAAGCTATTAAACAGAGTAGCAGATCTTATTTTTCCCTGATTTTGTAAATGTTTAAAGTTGGAATGCTCCCCCATTCTGTCCAGGTCCCAAGAACAATAATATGACTTACAGATAACCATCTAATAAAATGCCCTGGAGCACAAGTATTCTGTCTGCCTTCCCATAAACTCTAAAAGATGACAGAATAGGTTTACACACTCGTTAAACAAACATGCACCCAGAGCACAATGGGAAATTGAAAAGCAAGATTCCTAAGAGGATGTCTTTCTGGGCCAAACAAGGTTCTGCAAGATGCGACAGAGCCCAGGGTCTAGCTGAGGATGAAGGCGATGACAGGCTCCCTGGGTGGGGACAGCTACAGTGAACTGGCTGCTGGCACTAGAGGGATCCAACAGGAAGCACTGAATGACTGAGTGAAAGCAGCTGAAGGGGAATGGCAGGGTAGTGGTTAGTGTCAGGCACGTAGAGACAAGAGTCTGGGTATGTAGCACCAGTACCCACACAAGGAATCAGGGTTCATGTCCTCCGATCCTAAAAACACAGGCACTTGTCTGTTCACTTCACCTCATCTTGCCTGTTGGTACAGTGTGATCCTGAGTGGTTCCATAGTCACCAAAAGTTCAGCAACTGACACAGAACTGAGTGAGAAGGTGAGGGGTGCACTGATGTAACATCAACATGCGCCTTGAATGAGAACAGTGATACCACTGGCTGGAGAGCAAGCACCACACCTCGGGGCCCAGCTCGCTCATCCCCTCTGAGTATCTTAAAGGGTCCATCTGCAGAAACAGGAACCCTGGAGCCAGGTGCAAAGATGAAGCCTTCAGAAGCCCCAGCATTCTTTTGTGGAAGCTGAGCGCGATTCTGGGTTTGAATTTTATTTGGTCTGTTTGGGAGTTTTGATGTTTCTTTTGGATGTTGTATGGGTTTGGTGTTTGCTTGCTATGGAAACGTTTCTCAGCTGGGGAGATGGCTCAGTGGAGAAAGTGCTTGCTGCTAAATCATGAAGAACTGAGTTCGATCCCCAAGTTCGGTTGTGTGGATCTGTAATCCCAATGCTTGGAAATGGAGATGGGCAGATCTTCATGGCTTGTTGGGCTGAGAGTCTACATGAAACCTCTGGCTCCTGGCTCAGTGAGAGATCTAGTCTAAAAGATATGGTAGAGAATGATTGAAAAAGACATTAATTATCAACCTCTAGCTTCTACCCATGCAGCACATATATATACATATATACACACTTGGACACAGGCACACAGAGTTTCATTTTGTGATTTAGAAATACGAAATCTTAGACCTGACATAGTTGAACACACATGTAATCCAAGCACTCAAAAGCCTGAGGTAGGAGAATCATAACTTTGTAATCAATTTAGGTCCTAAAGAGAGTTTTGAGGCCAGCCTACTGCATCCCAAAATCAGAAAGAAAAAGATAAACAAAAATCATTTAATATTTGGAGCTCCCTTCGCTATTTAGTGTCCTTGCACTCTTCCATTCCTTGTATGAGAATTACCACTTACAGCATAATTCTGTAACTTCTGTGGTTCAACAGAAATGTAACATTGGCCAGTAGTGTCCACTATGAAATCGGGTTAACTAACTGTAAGGTCCCATGCTTCACTTTTTAACTTTGGAATTTGACTGATGAGGTTGGAAGTTTTTGAAGCCAACTGACAATATGGCAGATTTATCAAGATCTGATTGGATTTGGAGACCACCCTATCCCTTCAGATTAAAATGAATTATTCCCGCCTCCTGTACCTGTTACATTGTTTGATGTTGTCAGAGAGCTGGCTGCATGCAAGTCTAGCTGCCCATCACTTTTCATAGACTGAAAGCTTCTTCTTGGCGGAAACTGGGTCATTTATCTCTGGCTCCTCGATGGTCACCATAGTATAGTATATAATTAATATGCAATGTGTCTTCAGTGAGTCGAGGATGGAGATGACACTGTCATATTAACAAGCAAAAGTAATGTTTTCGAAAGACAAGGTTTTGATACTTGATAAATGGATGATCTCTTCAAGGGGTGGATAAAGAGATAACATGTGAGAAGAAGGAAAAAAAGGGGGAGGAGTTCAGGAGTTCCTAGGAATTGTGTGCCTGGGAGAAAATGAATATTCCACCATGGGTCGTGAAGATAACAGAGGACAAGCACAGGTCAAGTTTTTTCAGTGGGATTAGGAAGAAACCTAGTACCCAGAACTATTTCCATTGGGGGCAGCCATGCCTTCATTGCAGCCTTGGACCTGGAAGACTAAGCTGGAGCCACTAACTCTTAGATTCCTCGTAGGTAACACTGGAGTGACCACACATGCCTGGGAGATGGGAGCACACTCTATGACAAGGGAGAGCTGTTGTTGCTCCATTTTCTAACAGTGTTATTCAGAGAGAGCTGTCCTAAGTTCACCTGTTTAAAGTCCATAAACCAAGGCTTTCAGTGTATTTGATAGATGTACAACCAAACTAATTTTAGAACAACCTCGAAACACCCAGAGGAAAAACACTGCCCATTCCTGCCAAACCCTGTCAATGCTAGGTAACCAAGGACTGGCTTTTCTCTCTGGGTTTGCTTATTCTAGACATTTCATATAAGTGAGGTCATACTCTATGTGATTTTTATGACAGGCTTCTTTCACTTAGCATGTTTTTCAAGTGCACCCATGTTGTGACATAGGTCAGTACTTCCCCTTTTCCTAATACTAATACTCCATTTCAGGGATATGCCACATCTTCTTTATCCAGTCATAATTTGATACATACTTGTATTATTTCAGCCTTTAGCTACTAAAACCCTTCCCTTAAAATAAATATACCATAAATACATAAGTTTATTTCTGAATTTTCACCTGTATTTCACTGGTTTCTATGTCTGACATGGTATCTATGTAGCTGTAGACCAAGGAAAGAAGCAAAAGGCATCAACATTGGAAAAGAAGCAAAATTATACGCATTTGTGAAAGACCTTAATTAGATCATCCTCTTAATCCATAAACAAAAATTAACTTGAAATTAGAGACTTAAACATAAGGCTGAGTGGGAATATTATTCCACTTTTTAAAATGAAATTTTACTATTCACAATACCACATTGGTCTGATTGACAGAAAATAGGATGGCGCTTACCAGGGCTGGGATGTGAGAGAGATGAAATGTCCATCAAAGAGAATGAACATTCAACTCTAAGGTGGAAACATTTCTGGAGATCTAACGTGCAGCCTAGTGACTTTAGTTACTAAGAAAGCAGTACATACTCAAGGTTGTGAAGAGTCTAGACAAGATATATTCTCATTAAAAAAGAGATGATAATGATATAAAATGATGGATACATTCATTATCTTTGTTTCGGCCATCACTTTGCATTTACTTACATCAAATGATCCTACACTACACCTTAGATATACATAAATTTTATTAATCATGGTTCAGTAAGGCTTGGGAAAAGATAATTTACATGAGGGTTTATCAGGCCAAGCAGCATACAAGCATATCTCAGTGTTAATTCATTCTTTAAAATGCTGTCCGTTGGGTGGATTTGTAAAAAGTTAGGAAGATGAATGTGAATGAGTATAATAAAAATATATTATATGCCTCTATGGAATTCTCTGAGAATTAATAAAAATATTGTATTTAATATCAAGATGTCATCTATTAGCTATCCATTTTGTTGTTGTTGTTGTTTCAAGACAGAGTTTCTCTGTGTAGTTTTGGCACCTGTCCTAGATCTCGCTCTGTAGACCAGGTTGGCCTCGAACTCACAGAGATCCACCTGCCTCTGCCTCCCGAGTGCTGGGGTTAAAGGCATGCGCCACCACTGCCCGGTCTTAGCTATCCATTTTCATGCTGAAAAATGTGTGAAATAATTTTTTTGTGACTTGGATGAAAGTTATCACTTCTTCTTACTTCATTGAAAGGTTCCCTAGAACTTCAAAATTCTTTTCTAGTCTATAGTTACCTAGACAGAAACTTAAATTAAGTCTCAAGTCACCCTCCATAAATGCCCTACATGGAACTTCTGAAGGCACAAATAACTCTGTGTTCCTACGGATCTTGAAGCTTATGACAGCCTTGATGGGGAATCCCACTCCACTTAGAGTTAGATATACAGAATTTAATTAGGTATGTTTAGAGCATTCTTTAGGTTGTCAGTCTTATTGGAATGACATATAAAACCAGCTTTTTCCTTTGTCCCCATCATTTTTACCCTCATAATCCAGCACCAAATCCAGTGACTTCCTAGGAAGTAATTCAAGACAGTCTAATGTGGAGTGCCATCTAATGATATATTTTATCTCACCTGTTTTATGTTTATCTGTGTTTTGGTCAAAATGTTCATGGTACCATTACAGATTTCAAAGGGGCTTCCCAACTTGAAGATTTTTGTCATTATACATCAATCTTGTAGTCCATCTCTGTCCTCATGTGTTTTGTTTCTTCACTAAGGTCACTTAACCTTTGGACTTGAAAAGGGTAAATCAAATTACAAGAATAAGATACCTAAGAATATATTTAGTGAAGTTTTTTAACTTTTATACTCAAGGCTATAATTTTCTAGATGAAAATGAAGAAATTTCTCCAGTATAGAGCAAAAAAAAAAAAAAAAAAACCATAGAAACTGGAATAGTCAATATTTTGACATGTCAGTTCTCCACAAATGGATGGATATATTCAAAACCCTAATAGGTTGTTGGGAAATGATAAGCTAATTATAAATAATAAAGAGTGCGTAAGTGTGTTGTGGTGAAGGGTGTTGCTTAAGCGACTCAGATTCTGCATCTCGACTGTTGGTACTACCATTTTCTGTTTGTTTGTGTGCCCTCTGGCTAATCCCCATCCAGTGCTCACTGACATCACTAGGTACTGACACTGGCTTTTTGTGCAATTTTGTGTGTCCTAGGTTTATAAATATGCTAATTTTCTGCAAATGGGGATGTTACGATCTCTCTCAAATGTGCTACCGGGCCATAATCTACTAACCAAAAGAGAACATTGCATTAAAATTTGACCTTCTTTGAAATATTGTTTTCATTTCTAAAGAGTTTAACAGCAGTAGCCTACTTCATAAAATATCTAACTATATCAGATGAAATACTGCAATCTACTTTATGTAGTCCTTGGCCCAAAATAATCATTCAATGAGTTTGAGTTATCTAAAGGGGAAGAATGGGAAGCATAAACACGAATGGAAGTTGGACAGACGCATTGCCTTTGTAGCTCATACAGCATTGGCCATTATGTCAAACAGGATCAGCTCCTAGACCTCAGAGATAGAAAATGTCTCCTAACAATGACATCATAAAATTTGCAGGCAAATGGATGGAAAGAGAAAATACCATCCTGAGTGAAGTAACCCAGACTCAGAAAGACAAACATGGTATGTACTCACTCATAAGTGAATACTAGATGTAAAGCAAAGGATAAACAGACTACAACCCACAGCTCCAGAGAAGCTAGCTAACAAGAATGACCCTAAGAGGGATGCATGGATTGCCCTGGGAAGGGGAAGTAGATGAGATCTCCATGGGCAAACTGGGGATGGGGGGCAGGGAAATAGAGGGGAGGGGATGAGAACATGAGGGAGCAGGATGGTTGAGCTGGGGGAGGGATGGAGTGAGAGACCAATAAAAGAGGTATCTTGATAGAGGGAGACATTATGGGGTTAGGGAGAAACCAGGTGCTAGGGAAAGTCTCAGGAACCCACAAGGATGACTCCAGATTAGACTACTAGCAATAGTGGAGAGGGTGCCTGAACTGGCCTACCCCGGTAACCAGATTGGTAAATATCCTAACGGTCATCATAGAGCCTTCATCCAGTAACTTATGGAAGCAGATACAGAGATCCACTGCCAACCACAAGGCTGAGCTCTGGGAGTCGAGTTGAAGAGAGGGAAGAGAGATCATATGAGCAAGGGGGATCAAGATTTTGATGGGGAAATCTACAGAGACAACTGAACCAAGCACGTAGGAACTCATGAACTTTACACCAACAGTTGTGGAACCTGCACAGGACCAGACTAGGCCTTTTGCATACGGGAGACAGTTGTGTAGCTTGGTCTGTTTGAGGGGCCCCTGGCAGTGGGATCAGGATCATGAGCTGGCTTTCTAGAGCCCATTACCTAGGGTGGGACGCCTTGCTCAGCCTTGATGCAGGGGGAGGCTTGGTCCTGCCTCAGCTGAATATACTAGGCTTTGCTGACTCTCCATGGGAGCCCTTACCCTTTTTCCAGGAGGAGGGATGGGAGGAGCATCTGTGGTTCATATATAGAATGAGTGGACAAAATTCTTAAATAAAAAAAGGAAAGAAAATGCCTTCTATGCAAATACAAAGAAAAATGATGATTTTAGAGAATCATAAGCTTAGCCTGTGGCATATGTTTGAGATTCTAGCAGGCAAGGATTTCTGTGGCCAATAATAACAAGAGATTTATTATAGAATTTACCCAGTGGTCAGACTGGTAATAGCACATATAGAAAGCTATGGTCTCCGTGCCTAGTGATAGGCTGATTGCATGGAATGGAGACAGGCTGCCATTTGAGATGAAAAGCTAGACTATATATGAGATGGGTGAAGTAAAGGCAAAGAGAGTTGTGTAAAGATAAAGATGGACTGAAAGACATACTGGAAAGTGCCCCCAGTTGTCTCTCCCAAGCCAAACTTCATTCCTTGGGTGACCCGGATATGAAGATGGCAAACTTACCTTGAAGCACTGTGTGTGCCAGGCCCAGGGCTGGAGGAGTTGGAGATGGCCCTGCCAGTCAGCACTATGGTGAGTTCAGATCAACAGCTGTGGGGGTGAGCTACAAACTACATTTGTAAGCTCCTTCTCTGATATTTCCCTGTATCTGCCCAATCTTGCTCAATTTTTTTCCAGTGGCCAAACCTAACTTAGACTCATACAAGGAAAATAACAGTGGAGAATACATTTCAGCCTGGCTGAACTGTCATAAGCAAAATCATCACAGATGCAAAGGGACGCCTTTTCAATACTTTTTAATAAGACCATTTCTCAACCCCTGTGTACAATTTAATGTCTCATTTTTATCATTGATCAATCAATCTTGTGACAAATATGTGAGCATAAATGCCTGGTAAGAGTTTGAGATATTAAAAACTGTCATATATTGATAAATAAATGCATAAAAGAGAAGTTCAAAATATAGATGTCTTTCATCTTTCAATCTATGAGCAGGAAATGTGTTCTCATTTATTTAAATCTTTAATTTCTTTCAACAACATCTTCTAGCTGTCAGGATCTGCTGTGCCCTTCTTTGTTGAGTTCATTTCTGGTAATTCTTCCATGCTATTGGAGATAAAAATAGCTTTCTTAATTCCATTTCCTGATTGTTTATTATACACTCTAGGAGTATAATTCATCTTCATATATTGAGCTTGTACCTTACAATGTTGCTGAACTCATCTTTGAGTTCTAATAGTTTTTTAAGTGAATTCTTTGGGATGTCCCCCCCCCCTCAAAATGTCAATTGCCATTAAAGAATGTATTGAAATACACAAAAAGCTGAAGAGTAGAAGAACTTGTTACAGGAATAAATTAAATCTTTGAGTCTCTGCAAGAAACAAAAGCCATGATGTTCTCTGCTAGAACGACCCACAGTGAAAATCAGAAAGAAAGAAAAAAAAAACTGCCATCAAAAGCTCATTTTGGGAGACAAATCCAGAAACAAATTCTGACAAGCTAAAATAGTGTAGTTCTTGCTGATAGACATTAACGTTGGGTCTTCATATGCTACTAACAACAAAAATGTAGACAATCACAGCCCTAGGCATGGCCCTGCAGTGAGTAACCCCTCTGTTCCTGGTTCCTCAGCTATAAAATGGGAAAGGTTTGATCTCAGAGATCTGCTTCTAGAACCGAAGCACAACAGGGGGAGGAAGTGACAGAAAAAAAAAAGGAATGAAGATAACTAGTGGAGAAAGCATCCTAGATGAAAATGAAGAGCAAAAAAGCAGAGCAATGACCACAAGAGACCCACAAGGGAAACTTTCCAGTGTTGGTTCTGCTCAGAGGTTGTTAAAGCAGAGACGAGGCTAACCTGGTGGCCCAGGAGCTGAGCGAAGGGCATGGTGAGTTGCAGATGCTGCTGGAAAATACAAGTAAAGGTCTTGAGTGACAGGTGAATAACAATATTTAAGGATTTAATGGCTATGTATGGACTACAGGAGACAGGAAGTGTGTAGAGTTCACTATTACTGTTACATTTACTGTGGGGGTGGGGTGTACACATGTCACCATGCACATAGAGGTCAAAGAGCATCTTTGCAGGAGTCACTTTTCTCCAGCTACCCAGGGATTGAATTTAGGTCCTCAGGTTTGGCAGTGAGCAACCTTACCTACTGAGTCAACTTGCTGACCAAGAAGTTAAAGATCTCTTCTGTTGGGCTGGAGAGATGGCTCAGAGGTTAAGAGCACTGGCTGCTCTTCCAAAGGTCCTGAGTTCAATTCCCAGCAACCACATGTTGGCTCACAACCATCTGTAATGAGATCTGGTGCCCTCTTCTGGCCTGCAGGGATACAGGCAGACAGAGCACTGTATACATAATTAATAAATAAAATCTTTTTTTAAAAAAAAAAAAAAAAAAAAAAAAAAAAAAAGGCCAGGCGGTGGTGGCGCACGCCTTTAATCCCAGCACTCGGGAGGCAGAGGCAGGCGGATCTCTGTGAGTTCGAGGCCAGCCTGGACTACCAAGTGAGTTCCAGGAAAGGCGCAAAGCTACACAGAGAAACCCTGTCTCGAAAAACCAAAAAAAAAAAAAAAAAAAAAAAGATCTCTTCTGTTTTGGATGGGTTTTTTTTTATAGTGTTGGGGATTGAATGGGGGACCTCAGACATGCTAGAAAAAGGCTCTATCAGTGAACTACATCCCCAGTAGGAGAGAGAAAGTTTTAAGCCTAGATTGTTGAAAGAATGATAATAGAAAGTAGCCATTCAGTGGGACAGTTGATTCTGAAAGATGGTGAGATTAATTTAGATAGCATTGTTTCAGTAGTGTTATTGACCTTGGTTAGTACTTTGGTGTTCTTTGGTGGTGGTGGTGGTGGTAGTTTCGTTTCATCGATTTATTAATTTTCTTTGAGACAAGATCTCCCTGTATAGCCCAGGCTAGTCTCTTTCATAATCTTCCTGCCTCTGCCTCCTAGTGCTGCCGACATGGGATGAATGTTCCATCTTTGTTACAATTTGACTAGGGTTTACATCACCTTGTAAACACACTACTGGCCATGTCTATGAGCTTTCAGAAAGATTTAACTAAAACAGGAAGACCCATCGTGAGTGTGGATAATACCATTCCTTGGACTAGGGTCCCAGACTGGATGAAAAGGATAAAGTAGGCAGAGCGCCAGCATTCGCCTCTCTCTGTGTCCTTACTGTGGATGCAGTGTGACCAGCCACCTTTCATTTCTGCCACCATGCCCCTCCCCTCCATGAGGGACTGTATCCCCTAGAACCATAAGTCAACAAGAATCCTCCCTTCCTTCCTTAAGTTGCTACCTGTTGGATATTTTGGTCACAGCAATGAGAAAAATAATGAATACAGCAGGGGTGTCCACCATGCCTGGCTTAGGTATGTGCCCTTCAGGATGAATGTGATGGAGAACTGGAAGAAGAGCCCCTGGTTGGGATAACTACTAAGGCATGTCAACCAGTGCAAGACCAGATGCTAGGGTGGAATTTTCAATATAAAGAGTGTGATGAGACAGTGAAACAGTTGGTAATCCACAACTGAGCCTTCAGGAATAGGATGGACTATTTCTTTGCACTGCTCTTACAGTTTTCCTGTAAATTTGAAATTGTCCAAATATAAAAAGTAGGACACAGATAGTCATCCCTTTCAAATATTAAAGTTAGTATCACTGAGATATCTTAAGATGTATGATATTAGGGTCTAGCTCCAACCTGTCGAAGTGTTCTTGGAAGGAGGAGGGAAGAGGGAGGAGGAAGGATTTGAGAAATAATAGCAAAAAAAATATAGACGTAGACTGAGAGAAAGACAGAGACATGGGATAGCTTTGGGGGGACCTGGGTCAATACCCAGTTGCCCCAACTTTATTCATGATAGACTTTTTAATACATCAGCAAGGGGAAGGGCAAATGACATCCCCCTTTCAAGGTGGAGGTATAAAGTATCAACAAGTATAGACCCTTCAAAACACCTGGTAACCACACCTTTGGCTAAATCATCCTATTATGCAGCCCTGCTGAGTAAAAACAAGCTCAGACTTTCTGACCTTGAGTGAGGCCTTACCAGGGAGCCTCTGTGGGCCCCAACAGTATGATATATGCAAAATGTGCCTATCACAAAATAAATCACTTTAGCCTACTAGCTCTACCTTGATGTTTTGTCCTGAAGATATGTAAACAAAAATGAGACTGCACATTTCATAATTGCAATATTTAAAGGTACCTGAACATCCAGCTGCAAAGAAATGATTAAACAAACATTGGTCTGTTCACTTAGTGAACACATTCCATTGATGTGACAAGCATGGTGGCTGGCTAGTGATGTGCAAGCATCCTTTGCTTACAGCTAGAAAAATAACTAGAATCTAAGATACTGTGATCATCATGTTAAATTGTGGCTATTAAACACACAAAAATAATATGGAAATTTGAAAGGCAATAATTCTCATAAAATTTCTCCTTTTCATGTGTTTTTCTTTTTCTATCTGTTTTTCTTTTTCTTTTTTTTTCTCTTTTTTTGTTTTTTGTTGTTGTTAGTTGGTTGGTTGGTTGGTTGGTTGGTTGGTTGGTTTTTGGGTTTTTTTTATTTTGTTTTGTTTTGTTTTTTGAGGCAGGGTTTCTCTGTATAGCTAGGCTAGCCTTGAACTCAAAGATCCATCTGCCTCTGCCTCTCCACAAACTCAAGGCTGGTAATTTATTTGTATTTAAGGTTTTCTGCCATAGAGTTGTGAACACATTGGCCAGAACTTTTGAGCAGTTGTATAGGGGGAATTGCATGGGCCAATAGAGAGCTGTGGGGTGTCCCCACAATAAGGAATGTGTTGAGCAGAATTGGTGAAAGACTGACTAGGAAAAATGGTTGAAGAGTGTGTGTTTGCTGTGGGTGTGGAAACAGGCTGGGAGGAAGGGGGCTGGGTAAAAGACTGGCCTACTTGTTAAGTATGTCCCACCCTTGAGTAACGACAAGTTGGGTTTTGCAGTTCAAACCAGGCACAAATTATTCTTTACTTCATTCCTGTGGTCCATGTTGTAATGAAGTTGAGAAACTACAGGAAAGGGATTTACAAGCAGGGGAGATGGCTCAGTTGGTAAAGTACTTGCTGTGGAAATGTGAGGACCTGAGTTCAATTTCCCAGAACACACATGGAAAAGCTAGGACAGGCGGAGTGCACCTATCATCCCAGAGCCATGGGGGTAGACAAGTGGATCTGTGGAGCTTACCGTTCAGCTGGCATAGCTGTCTCTGTGAGCTCCAGGTCAATAATTTTTGTGGTGACATTTTGTTTGTATGTTAATAAATAAAGTTTGCCTGGAGATCAGAGGTCATATAGCGAGCCGCCATAAACAGAAGTCAGGCAGTGGTAGCCCACACCCTTAATCTGATCACATGGCAAGCAGAGTCTCTGTGTGGTCAAGGACACAGCCAAGCATGGTGACACATGCCTTTAATCTCAGTACCAACCATTGAGATCTGGAGGTCTGTATAGACAAGCAGTGATGAGGAAGTGATGTGGCTGGGCTTAGAGCCAATGAGAAGGCAGAACAGGAAGACAATAAAAGAGCAGGTTAGACAGGAAGAAACTCTCTCTTTCTCTCTCTCTTTCTCTCTCTCTCGGGAAAATACTGCGTGGTGGTAAGCTAAGGCTAGTCGTGGCTATTTGCTATTTCTCTGATTCTTTGGCTATTACCCCTGTATTTGGCTCTGTGTTTCTTATTTAATAAGACTGTTTAGAAATTCGTCTACAAATAACACTGTCTCAAGGTATTTGGCACCTGAGGAAGAACCAAGGCTGAGGTTGTTATCTGACCTGAATACACATGTGCACGCATGTGTGTGGGCACACACACCAGCCTGCCCACATGTGCACCTGCGCCTGAACATATGCATACATTCACATGTACACATCCGCACCAAAAAAAAAAAAAAATTGAAGGGATTTAAGCCACAATAGATTATTGTGAACATCTTCTGATGACCTTGGTAGTAGAAACACTGCTGTCTTGCATCAGAGAAGGTTTTGGGTGGCCTTTACGGCAGCATTTTATCCTCAGAAAATGGCTCACTTCGTAAGGTTTATATCCTTCCATAAAACTGCAGAACATTTTATTCTTTCTTCATTAAGCCACCTTTGGAATCATTTTGGTCCCTTTATGATCTCTTATTTAATCTGTTTTTTCATAGACTAAAGGCAGAAAAAAAAATTCCATCAGTGGTCAAGATAGTAATTAGTTAGTATAAGTCACGGCCTAATTGCTTGAAGCTGCATCCCCTGGCTAGTAATCCCCTCCATCTACCTCCTTTGGTGACTTCTTTTTAAACATATCTTTACCTTGTTAAACAATGGAAAAAAGGGAATGGCCAACCTGTGCATTTTCCCAGTTGCAACAGCTGCTAAAGATTGTATTCTTTCCAACCAAAGCCTTGTGCCCGTGGCATGAAAACACACTCATCAAACGCTGAGGAAAGCAGGAATTCATAAAACATCAAAAGAGTTTTATCTCCAATATTGGAAACTCCCATTTGCATAAGATCTACCACCAAATCTCTTGGACAGGAATTGAATCACAAGGAAAAGGCCATCCGGAAGAAAACCTCATTCATGCCCAAGCTTCCAACCACACACAGGGATTTTTTTAAAAGAAGAAAACACCGGCTCTACTTATTCCTGGAGGATTTTTTTTAATCTTTTAATTAATGGCAGCCCTCAGGGCACTGAGCAATTGTTAATTAAAACAAGAAGGAAAGTAGAGGAAGTAGGCAAAAATGCTAAGATGAACACATTTCCTTTTCTCTGCAGGAGAATAACATTACCAAGCCAGCATTAATAAATATGAATACTTTTGAGGGAAAGTATATGAAAATGTTAAAAGAAATTCTAACTCAGCTTGGCACACACTGGCAGGTGCATAAATTAATCGGGGCTCCTCTAGAATTATAAACCCCAGGGTGTCACCTTTAGTGTAATTGAGTGGTGGTAGGGCCCTCGCCACCACACCAGGATGGAGCGCATCTGTCTCTACACAAGCTGAGTCTGTCAGAGGGTTCTGCCTGATCAAAGGTCTTCTAAGGATAGCATTCACTTTTATTCTAGCGCTGGGCGGGCCTTCGAACTGGCAGCCGCTATCATTATGAGACGGTTCTTAAATACTTCCAGTTAGAAGCTGTTCGCGGCCCCTTCCATTCACCAGTCTTTCCCTTTTCAACCATAACATTTTTACTTTTTAAAAAAAAAAATTATTATTAGGGTTTCTTTTAGGTTCACCTCCTGTGCTTTCTTAATCCAGACAGGTTATTAGTGATGATATCACTGATTCTTCACTCTCACTCTCCCCTGTACCCCATGGGAAGAAATGGGAAGAAAGCTTTTTATCCTTTTTCTTTACTCGGAAATCTACTTAACAAGCAGGGCTTTAGATAAAAGAAGCAAACCAAATGGGGGCCTGGGGGGAATAATAAAATCTATTTAGCACTTTATTTGGAAGGTGACCAAAGCCAGAGCCCTATAAGGAGGGGTGTTTGTGTGTGTGTGTGTGTGTGTGTGTGTGTGTGTGTGTGTGTGTGTGTGTGTGTGTTTGCCATAAATAAAGCCATTCTTTGAAATTAGGACGATCTAGGTTAGCTTTTCCCAGTTTTTCTATGTCTCTCATTTTACATAATCATATAAGCTTCTTATCAAAATTCTGTTTCCCAACTAACACTGCCACCTTTGGGAGCTGGGATTCTCCCCTGTTGCCCTTACGTTCGCATACCTTTGATGTTCTGTGTAAGAGGACATGGGGTCAGCTCATGGGGATCAGTGTCTCGTTTACCGAATTTCTCAGATGCCAACTAAGATCAGTAGCTAGGAGACAACTTTGAATTTCATTTTGGTGTTTGGGGTCGGAATTTATGCTTTGCCACAGATAAGGTCTGGCCCCCCTATTGCTCTGTCTCTAAAATAGCAAGCATTAGGCTAGGCAATTGGGAAGCTATCTTCCGTGGAGAAAAAAGAAAAAGAAAAAAAAAGTCCCTTCTCACAATACCCAGTCAAGCACACACTCCAAAGTAGAAAATAATAATAATAATAATAATAATAATAATAATAATAATAATAATAATGTGTTTTCTCTCTTCCTTTCTGAAATGATGTCTGTTGAAAACTCCTAGCTCCCTGGTTCTCTCAAAAAGCTTCATCCCTTGCTCATGCGGATGCAGGAGGTTCATTGCAGAAGTACAAAGAAAACCAGCCTGACCTCAGGACTTATTTCTTTTGTTCTCTTCACTCTGGCAAGGCTAATTGGAGTAATTATATGTTAATTTAAAGGGGGGGGAAAATGCCAGGACAGCCAGGACTACATCGAGAAACCCTTTCTCCAAAAACCAAAAAAAGAAAAGGAGGGGGGGTAGGAATGAAAGAAAACTTTTTGTTGTGTTTTTCAATGGGGCTCTACCCGAGAATTACTGTGGATGTCCATTAAAAATGCATTTAAGGGGCTGGTATCGGGCACATGTCTCCTGTGCTTGGGCCCTGCGTCTCCTGTCCCATCTCGTTCTCATGCGTGTCCTTCATTCTGAAGTTTTGGGGTCCATCATTCATTCTCTCTGGTGGCTAGGTCTCTAATTTGACCCATGCAGCCTGTAATCCTCACAACTCCCGGATTTTGGTTAATGCTCAAGTCTGATCGCCTACAGCATGGACTGACTCTTGACTGTCTGCAGGTTAAAACTGAGGCTCCTCCCTAAACCCTTCGTGACCCGGCCACCACGCTTTCTTTCGTTCTCCTTTGAAGCCTTTCTGCATTCTTCCAACAACCATGTGGGACAGTCTTTCACTTTTTGAATGTCTGTTCTCAAGATTCCCCTCTGCATCTTCACCCTAACACCATCACCCCATCTCACCACGGCCCTGGTCCATTTGGGGAAATCCTACTCATCTCTCAGCCCCTGCTTCACACTGTCCATTATGGTTTAAATGGGACATCTCTGAAGTCCAGGTGCGGCCATGTGACAGACAGTATTAAGAGATGGGGCCCGAGCCGGGCAGCGGTGGCGCACGCCTTTAATCCCAGCACTCAGGAGGCAGAGCCAGGCGGAGCTCTGTGCGTTCAAGGCCAGCTTGGTCTACAGAGCAAGATCTGAGACAGGCACCAAAGCTACACAGAGAAACCCTTTCTCAAAAAACCAGAGAGAGAGAGAGAGAGAGAGAGAGAGAGAGAGAGAGAGAGAGAGAGAGAGAGAGAGAGAGAGAGAGAGAGAGAGATGGGGCCTAAGCCTGGGGATGTAACTTAGTTGGCCCAGGGCTTGCCTGCCTGCACCAAGTCCCACATTTCTGGGCTTGATCCCCAACACTGTATAAACTAGACACTGAGGCACACACCTGCAGTCCCAGCTCTCAAGAAATAGAGGCAGGAAGTTCAGAAACCCACAGTCATACTTGGCCACATAGGGGGTTTGAAGCCAGCCAAAACTGTATGACATCTTTCTCAAAACAAAGAGGAGGAAGAAGGAGGAGGGAGAGAGAAAGGGAAGAGGAGAGAGGGGGGAGGGAAGGAGAGAGAGAAATTCAAATAATAAACAAAACTAAGATGTGAGATTTGAGGAGGTGCCCTTCTAAAGGGGGTACCTGTTCCTTCCTGTGGCTCCACCAGGCTGCCCGGGGCTCTTTTCTCTACCCACAGACCTGTGCAGAATCTCACACCAAACCGTGGTTGTCTATGGCTGTATGCTTGTCTCTGTGTGGCAAGCCAGCTAGAGCACCAAGGGCCAGACAGGAAATCAAGTGTTGATTCTGAGATAAACAGCCGAAAACAGTGTTAGCCCCGGACAACGCAAGAGTTCACTGAAAGAAGGAAAAATTTGGACCAAAGCCAATAATCAAATAAAGGTTTTCATTTAATGAAAGAACTTTACAAAGCTATTCACTGTGTCCACAGAAGAGCAAAGACAGATTTTAACTACAGCAAGACATATTCCAGTTGTCTGAAGGAACGGTGCCTTTAAATGCTGACATGGAAGACTAAGTGAGGCACTCGGGCAACGTTGAAAATGAGATAGGTACAGGCATGTCTGTCGGGGAGCTTGGGGAAAGCTGCACAATTTACATTCTCAGGCATTTCCACATATTGTGAGCAGTGTTGACTGACTATTAAATGTGCCCACATTTCTGATTACTTTAGGATAATCTGGAAATGAATGAATCGATCAAAAGCCATGAACATTTTGATCTTCGGTATATTGCTGAATTGATTTTCTGAAAACTCCTGCCAATATTTCCCTCTTCTAATAGGTAGAAAGGATACTAATTGTTACTTTGTTTTTCAGAGTCTGGATTTGTTGAGGTGTTTATCTGCTCCTTAGCCATTCATATTTCTTAGATTGTGAAATGACTAGTTGTTTTGCATTTGTTTTTAACTGTTCCTCTCTTGAATCCTAGTATTTCTCTTCTAAAAAATATATATATAAAACCATTAAGCCTTTGTTTCTTCTCTGACACATTCCCCTTGATTGCTAGATTTTTTTAATGTTCTTTCTGTTGTTTTTGACATATGGGGAGATGTTGGCATTTTAAATACACCCCACACAGTGTTTCAGTATATACATAATAAGGTGTTGCATTCATCTGTAATCTTAGTTCTGTCTTATAATCTCTTATACATCAGATAGGAAGGCAATGGGAGCCTTTAGGTTAGGCCTTGTTTTGTACTGTTTTGTTTTAGTTTAGTTAACTGGTTGCCTAGCCAGTCCTCATATGTAATACTTGGCATTTTGATACACTCATTTAGTCTCTCTGGTTCCCAAACTCCACTTTGCCACTGTTCCAGGTGGAGCTGTGTAGGTCAAGCAGAAGAGGTTAGGAAACGCCATGGCCATGTGTAAAGTGACATGGATCCTTATAACCACTGAGTGCTGTCACAAACTCATCTAGTCTCCTCTATCCCAGAGCTAGGGGACCTTAGAACAGTGTTTCTGTCCCTCTGTATCACTCTCCTGGGGATGGGGTTTCCAGCTTTGGCTGAGAGATCACCCCAACACACACACACACACACATACGCATACACACACAGTGGGAGTTTGTGAGATACCAGCAGGTTCTTCCTTCAGTTTCAAAGCACCACAATGTTCAAGTCCCAAACATACAACATAGAAACCTGTGTCTGGCCAATGGTACCACCAGGTTTAACTTGATGGAGCCACCCTTGGAGTGATAAAGTTCTACCCTGAGAGACTATGTCCTTCTAAGCATGAAGAGCTAGAACTTAGGAGGGCACTTTCTTCCCTCCATCTCAGGTCCTAACGCCCAGGACACACTTCTCATATTTCTTATACTTGCTTTCGTCTTCCTGATATAACTTCTCTAGCTCTGTATTTTGAACATGTAGTCAAACCATCTTTCCAGAAAGAGCTGCCTCAGATCCCTGGGTAGCATTGGCTCTTCTCAATGGTCTATGGAATTATAGGCCTCATAGGTTCCACCCACCTAATGTGCTCAGTTATAGCTGGCCATGTTACTTGAGCAATAAAAAAGTGTCACTCTCCTGACATTTATTGGTTTGTAGGGTTTTTGTTTGATTGGTTGTTTTTGTTCGTTTCTTTTGATTTGATTTGATTTGATTTGATTTTCTGAATTAGGGTCTCACAATGGAGCTCAGGCTGACCACAGACTCATGGCAATCCTCCTGCTTCAGCCTCCAAGTAATGCTATTGCAGATATGTGTCACTCTAACCAGCTTTGGTCCTGATTTCAGACTTGCTGCAGTGAGCAGGTGATGGTTACACCCTGGGGAAGCTGGCTTGTGGCTGAGCCCTTGGAAGACAAGGGTAGAAATGGAACATGAATTGTGGGAATTTAAATTTGTCTGTTTAATCTTGGCAAAATATTGTCCTAGATACATACATTTTTCAACCTATATGTGTCTCATTTGTGTTGTATAAGGGTTCTATGTGAGCTTGACTGTGTAGTGGGGCTGGGATGTTTGTTCACTCTCTAATGAATGAACAAATAGATGAGATTAAGATGTTGGTAGACTAAATAAAACAGACTGATCTTTCTAATGTAAATGGGCTTCATCCAGTCAGTTGAAAGATGATACAAAACAAAATTTCAACTTTTCCCTGAGAATCCTTCTTACTGAACTGCACTAGTGTCAAAAGGGTGGGTCTCCAGTTGCATGCTCATCCTGCAGATACTGGGGCTTGCATGCCTCCATAGTCTTATGTGCCAATTCCATACACATATATCTTCTGTTGGTTAAGTGTGTGTGTGTGTGTGTGTGTGTGTGTGTGTGTGTGTGTGTGTACATGGTATGTGCATGGTGAGTAGTATAAATGTTATCGTATTAACTATCCTTAGAATGTTTCTATCCTTGGTATTGGTGCTATTTCTCTCATAAATTCTGATCAAGATGCATTGTGTTTATTCTTGGAAAGTTCTTTCCCTGTCAAATGTCAGTCAAATATTCATCTGTAGCTTCTTTTACTTTTTAAAGATTCTGCTCCTTTTTAAAAAGTCTTTGGTCCATATGGGATGTATTTGACCAAATGTTGTGAATTAAAAGTTTGAGTCATTTTATTTTTTAAACAAAAAATATTCTCACAACTTTTAATGTATCCTCTTTCTCGGCTTGTACCCACGTCAATTCTCCATACTCTTTTTTCTTCTTCCTTTCTGCTCCTAAATGTGGACATCCCATATGTTCCATGTTCTCACGTCTCTCCTCAATCCCCCTTCCTGCAGCATCATGGGCACACTTTCCACAGCAGCTGTCTCAAGTAGTAAGGACTAAACATATTGAAAAGTCTGGACTGTGTTCTAAGCTACAGATTAGACGTTTTCTTCAGGCTCTTACCCCAACCTTATAACCTAACACACCTAAACCATATCTGCCCTCACTAATTCTTCTTCCCCTTATGCTAGCAAGCATTAGTCTGCTTCTGCCCCTGTTGAGTATTGATATCCTCCTGAAGCAAGTGAGGAGGCTTAAAAAGACTCTGGGTATAAAACTTACATGGTTTCTAAAAGTTACAGAAGGCCTCTCTTATATACGCAATAAGAATTGCTAGTGAGGGGCGAGTCCCCTGTGCAAGCTGTACAGAACGATCCAAGCATGCAGCTTTTCTGAGTCCTCACCCATGTGGGGGGTGGGGGAGCACTTTTCAGTAATGCTTTTGGGTTACCTATGCTCCTATGAGTAACCATAATAAACACACTGTCTAGACTTGAACAGAACCGATTCTTGGAACCATGGGGAGTGCCCTATCTGAGGTACACACACCTTCATTTACATCTCCCAGAGAAAATTTACACAACAGCTCTGTCTTACCCACCCCATTGCGCATGGAAATGATGTCCCCAGCCTGTCCCTTCTCATTTTCCTGCTGAGTGGAGCTTGGTACCACCTTTGGGTTGGGTTTTAAGCAGGTAACATCTGCATCTGTGACTTTTGGGCCCTTGTATTCTCCTGTCCCTTGAAGTCCATGGTCCTTAAAGGCCATTGGAAAACAACTCCTTTCTAGACACTTGACTTTCTCATTTCAAATCAAAGCAGTCTCTCATTTACTTGTCTAAATTGTTATAGTACTTGATAGTTTTCCCATAGGACTTAAGTCACCTGACCTTGTGCGATAGAGATTTATAAATAACTTCTCGTTCTACATTTTATGCATCTCATGAGGGAGTGATACTTTCTAATAAAGCTGATATTCAGAAGTATGTAGGATATCTGTGGTTGTTTGATTGAAAATGACCCTCATAGGCTCATGGATTTGAATGTTTGGTTCCCAATTGGTGGGCTGTTTAGGAAAGATTAGGAGGTATGGCTTTGTTGGAGGGGGTATGTCACTGAGGGGTTGGCTTTGAGGTTTCAAAAGTCCAAACCAGGTCCACTCCCTCTCTGCCTCTCTGCCTCCTGCTTCTGGATCAGATGTAAGCTCTCAGCAACTGCTCTGGTACTATGCTTGCCTGCCATCATACTCCCCATGGACTCACCCTCTGAAACTGAAGCAAACCCCCAATTAAATGCTTTCTTTTATAAGTTGCCTGAGCCACATTTCACAGCAGTACAATAGTAACTAAGGCAATATGCATATAGGTATACATATGCATATACATATACAACATATACATAAAGGGGGTTAATTAAGTAAACTATTCTTACAAAATCAGAACTGCGGCTTATGAATTATGTCATTGAATTCAGAACTGGCCTTCAATGATGCCATGAATCCTCCCCGTTATTTCCTCCTCCCCTGTCTCTTCTCTCTATGCACCCCGTGAAGGATAGAATCCACACCGAAACCCTTTTTTTTCTAATCTGCATTGCCAAATTACCTGAGATGTTAAAATTTTTCAACATATATTTATTAAAAATAATGAATGGGTGGGTGGTGGATGGATGGACATATGGTCTAAAATGAATGTGGATATATTGATATAAGACTCATTTGTAAGTATTCTCCCTTCTCAGAAGTTTCTTCCTTACTGACTTGGTACAGTCAGCTCCACCCTGTCCTGTAGCCACCCTCTGTTAGACCACAGATCTGGTCAATCTAGACCACTTCTCCCACGTAAGTCACACACATTGTAATCAAATGTTAGTACTACTTACCCTAGACTCCAAAGCATGGCTTGTAAGAAGTGACTGCATATATTAAATAATAAGGATTATAGGCATTTATTGATTGTATGGATAGCAAAACATATACAATACTCCAATAATTCTGTATAATCAAAATTACATGTGGGCCAGCCAGAACCTACCCCACTGTGTGATAGACAGAAAATCATGCTGTCCAGTGAGTCAGTCATTGCTTTATTAGGACCACTGAGGACACTGACATTTCTAATCAACTTCAATATTAATTACGTGTGAGCCAGGGAGAAAAAAAGTGAACTAGGGAATACTAACGTCCATATGAACACCCCGTCTTTAGTTAAGGCAGCCAAATTCCTGCAAAATGATGGCTCTCCAATGCAGCTATAAATGGGCTGCTAATGAGAAAAGCCCCAGGACAAAGGTAAGTGGGATAAATTCCTATTTACTGAATTAATATTACTGGATCCCAGGGTACCTACCCTTCTCTTGGGGTGCTCTTCTGGCAGTCTGCTTTGGGATTTTTACCTGGCTCTGTTGTGAGACCGGGGACTTGGGGCCTACATTAATTTTCAGTGCCATCTGTAGAGATTAGTCAGTTCTAGGAACTCTAATGTAGTAGCCGAAACCATTTTCAGGGGCAGAAGTGCTCTCCTATCTGATTCATGCTCTTCATGGATTCCACCTTCACATGCTATGCTAAGGACGAGCATGATTAATTCATTACCCAAGATTACAGCAGTATGCGGAAAGCTACCTGGAGGCGCTTCTTTTGGTGTGAAATATTAAAGATTCAACATTTATATCAGTGTGCCTAATTCATATTCCTGAGCCTGTGGGCTGAGCGAGGAACTTGGAAATATGCGGTCTTTTTTTTTTTTTTTTAACCACCGGTTTGTTAAAATGTTTAAGAGGATTATGGCTGATTATCGCTTTAACTACCTCTTTGATAAGAACAAGGAAGACTCCATCCAGGAAGGCTGAAGCATGAGACAGAAAAGTCAGTGTGTCTCATTTCTTAGAAAAATGGTTAAGAGTGGGTTTTCACAGTCGTCTACACTGGGTCGCCAGAATGATGATAGTAATTAAAAGCTTTTCTGGGAAAGAGAATGGTTAGTTCTGTAATATTCTAATAACTAAAATATAGATTCTAATAGTGAATAAATACAAGCATATTCTCTCTCCTCAGCCATTTGTTGAGCAAAGATGTGAAGTTTGATCATGTGACCAGTGATTTTCTATATATGTGTCTTTATCTTGTGTGTGTGTGTGTGTGTGTGTGTATGTGTGTGTGTGTGTGTGTGTAGTGTGTATGCGTGTTCATAGGTATTTGGATATGTGTATGTGGGAGTATATATATACATATGTGTGTGAGCACATGTGTAGAGGTCCAAGGTCGATGCTGAGAGTCTATGTCAATCACTCTCCACCTTGTTTGCTGAGGCAAAGTCTCTCAATTGGTCCCAGAGCTAAGCAATATGTCTAGTCTGACTGGCCAACTAACCCCAGGATCTTCTGTCTCTCCTTCCAAGCATTGAAGGAACAGAGGCCCTGCTATACCCACTTGACATTTACCCAGGCCCTGGGGATCTGGACTCATGGTTGCACAGCATGAACTTCGGCCATGGAGTCATCACGCCGGCCCTAGCATGTATTTTGATGCCTGGCTTTGTCAGATGGTGCTTGAAGTTTAGCATCACTCCAAGTAAAATAACGGTAGTATAATTTGGGAACTTAATTTAGCTGGAAAAAGTTCACAGCTTTCAAATCCTGTTCTTTGCACCAGTGGGTGCTAAAGAGGGCCCTGGGTGGGAGGCTGAGCCAACTCTTTGAGAAGCCAGTGTGGTCGAGGGTCATGTCCTCGCTTGCTTTCTGCTGCCGTGATAAAGCAACTTGGGGAGGGAAGAGTTTGCCTCACTTACAGGTTATCATCTATTGCTGATGGATGCCAAGGCAGGAGCTCAAACAGAAACCATAGAGGAACGCTTCTTACTGGCTTGTTCCCTGGGCTGGCTCAGCTAGCTTCCCCCACAGGCCAATCTGATCAAGGCAATCCCCCAATTGAGGCTCCTTCAGCTGATTCTGGATGGTGTCACATTGAAATTAATTAATAATTGAATTAATAAAGTAAATAAAAATTAATAAAAATAAATAATATAGTTAATTAATAAGATTAAGTAGGGGAGGTTTCAGTGTCACTGTTTGGTGATCATGAAGGACTTTAATGAAGTATATAATCAGATAACATTTTCCCCTCCTTCTTAAAAATCATAAAATAGGTCGGGCAGTGGTGGCACATGCCTTTAATCCCAGCACTCAGGAGGCAGAGGTAGGTGGATCTCTGTGAGTTCGAGGCCAGCCTGGGCTACAGAGTAAGTTCCAGGAAAGGTGCAAAGCTACACAGAGAAACCCTGTCTGGAAAAAAGTCATAAAATACATATAGGGAGGAACTAATAAAATATATTTGCCAGTTTTAAGAATAATCTTAACAGTTATCTTCTATGCCCATTCGAGAAAGAACTATGTCAGTCCTGACCAGTATACACACACATGCCCCAAGTTACCCACAAAGGTCTGTTAAAGCTGGGTAAGATTTGAGAGTGACCCCCAAAGTTCATGTCCTGGAATTTTCATCCTGAGTATGGTGATATTCAGAAGGGTAGAACCATTAAGAGCCAGGGCCTATCTGAAGGTGACGAGGTCATGGAGGTGGGGCCCTTGAAAGGGGTTGATGCTGTCTCTTACAGTAGATGGGTTTCCTAAGAAAGGTTTAGAAGCCTGGCATGGTAGCACATATCTGTCATCCCAGCACTTGGGAGATGGAAATAAGAGTCTCAGAAGTTCAAGGCTAGCCTGGGCTACATGAGACCTTGCTTCAAACAAAACAAACCTAATAAATGGTTTATAAATGGCTTAGCGTGCTTATAAAGCAAGTTGAATAACCTCCCTTCAGTCTCCCTCACTTCTTATCTTGATGCCCATAGATGGGAGAAATGAATGATCAATTCCAAGGCAGACCAGAATCACCCTTCCTCTACCATTTGATTCCATTCTCGCCCTCGCTAGATCAGCCGGTGCCCACTCCCAGGTGCAGCTGTTCTCGTCTTTTCTTAGTCCTGCAATTCAGACATTTATCTCTTCTAGACCCCCACTCAGAGGCACACCGACCGTGGTGGCATATGCTCTGCCCAGCCACTTCACACATCACCCATCACAAATACCATGTGAACGCTAGACAGCTCCTATCTAGAGCATGTGGAGAGTCATTAAAAATAACTACACACACAGAGAATGTTGCTGTGAGCAAATGCAAAGAAACTAAGCTTCCCTAAAGGGAAGTTTTCATCTCTAAATAAGAAAGATGGAGCCTAAAATGCTCTTCCAACTTTTCTTGATAAAGGTAACTTTTGAAAAAGAAGTGGTCAGAAAGGCTGGTGTTTCACAGACACACAAGCAAACCCCAGGATATCGGTATGTAACATCAGTCAAATGCTGATAGATCTCACATCTAACTTGAAGTAGACAAGAATGTTATAAATCAGGGTAAGGGGAGTTTTATTTTGTTTTCAAGTAGAAAGACCTACAATGTGTTTGGGTCATTGCCCAGCCCCCATCAAAATCAGCCACTTCTGTGAGCTGGAAGCTAATCACAACATAGGTAAAAATGTATCCTGGCCCAGTGATTCTCAACCTTCCTAATGCTTGTGACCCTTTCATACAGTTCCTCATGCTGTGGTGACCCCCCAACCATGAAATTATTTTTGTTGCTACTGTAATTTTGCTACTGTTATGAATTGTAATGTAAATATCTGTGCTTGCCAATGGTCTTATGTGATCCTTGTGAAAGGGTTGTTCGACCCTCACAGGGGTCATGACCCTCAGGTTGAGAAACGCTGTCCTGGCCTTTGAATCTGAGGTCAAAGAGATGACCCCTGTGACCTTACACAAGAGAATCAATGCCAGAGCCTCTGCTTTCTCCTGGGTAAAAGAGAATGTTCAGATGGGATTATTTTAAATTACCTAAACCAATGCCTTACTCCTTCTTTGAAAGTTGAAGTATTCCAGACAAGTTGGCTTTGGTATGGACATAAAAGATCCCAAACTATACCAAATTGTGCGGCAAACTGATACTACTTTAATGTATCTTTGCTTTTGTTTTTAAAAATTCTACTGATTGTTTAATGAAATGTTAGTCTTACTTGTCATTCCTAGAATGTGGGGGAGAAGCTGCCACCAAATTCAGCCTCTTTTCGCAGGCCTTGGTGTACATGTTTACCAACTGCTCTTTGCTGTACATAAATAATTAGTTAAGCTTTATCAGATCCTGCGGGTAATTTGTCAAAATAATGTGTGTTTTTCTGTTTCAGTGTGAACTCCCCTTACATATTATTCATAGATTATTAACTTAGTATAAACAGCTCAGGGAAAACAGTTCAGTTAGATTTGTTTGTTTTTTAACATTTTAATAGGGCAAGAAAAAGTGATCTTAAATTACTGAGCAATTATACAGCACACAAACTTAAGAACATAATTGTTTTTTTTATTTCTTTCGCTTCCCAGCCATTAGGTGAGTGGTTCTGGTAGATTTGTCACATGTTTATACCATGATTACTGCCTCATCACATCAAAATGACAGGCTCAACTGATTATGGACTAGATGCCCCCCAAATGTGGGCCAAAAAAAAAAAAAAAACTTTTCTCTTTATTAAAAAAGTATTAACAATGGCCAGGGAATGTATTATGTATGATTTAATCAATTACAAATGATGAATTCTAAGAAAAAATATTCTAAATCCAAGGCAAGAGTACTGTGGCAAATATGAAAACAGAAATGGAAAACGTTTACTTAAGAGTCTCCTTTAATTAGAAGAAATGAGGGTGCCATGCTGTTGTGTCCAGTCTGGGTTATTATAGTAATGCTTTCTAGATGTGCTAGCCCTTCAGATGTCCGAGGACCAGCTTAGTTGGGAGAACAGTGTAAAGTGGGATTTGAATTTAACTGATATATTCAATAACCTATTTTCTTTCTTGAGACCTGTGGAGCAGGAATCCCATGCTTTGGGGACAGGAAAATGGCAGTTCAATTAATAAGGACGACCTGCTGTTAGGCTGCAATTATGATTTTGGGAAGATATCAGAGACCAAGATGCGTTTTCACAGTTGAATGTAGACAAGCAAGTCCTGGAAAGGGTTGATACCTCACTAAACACTAAGGAATAAACGGAGGGGGTTTGGGTAAAGATCTCTGGGATTTACTACCAAAAAAAATAACCCAGAAAGTACATGAAATTTGCGGTCAGAGATGAATTATGAAAATACATTGTATTTGTAGTGATTTCAGGACAGGAGCATTCACTACTTCGACAGTCGGATTGCCCATAGGTCTTAACAGAAGAAATCAATGCCAAGAAGTTGTCATACACCAGTGACAGGAAAAACCAAACAAAGTAGACAGTGGGATTTTAGTTCTCCTCACCACCCTCTGAAGCTCTGCAGATTTCTCCTTTTGTAGTGACTTAAATCGGAAAGCACGTAGCCGGCTTCAGATCTAGATATTTAATTTTTTAATATCTGGAATTTTTCCTATAGGAAGAGATGCTAGCTATTTTATGAACTGAGGTTCCATATCACACAAATAATTCATGAGGCTGCCTAAGTTGTACCCACGTGAGATGAGGGATACAGATAAGATGGTCAGACAGATGATAACACCATGTCACCTGGGAACACACCATCTCTGTATTAGGCAAAATGATGGATGACGGGATTATTCTGCATCATCATTTCTTTACAGGGCTGTGTCAGGCACTTCCTTCTTAATAATTTGGCCAAGTTTCTAAAAGAATAATGTTCCTCAATAACAAAAAAAAAACAAATCACATGTAAGAATGTAGCGAGATCACTAAACATACATAAACTTTGAAGGATCTAAGTTTTGAAAACAGGGAAACATACCAACAGTTACATCTTGGAAAATAATCACTCTTCATAGTCTACTATATTTATTTTTATAATTTGGGGTAAATATTAAGTAATTCTGTGTTCATCTACATATTTTTCACTTGATACTAAAACTAAGGGTTTCATGTGGTGATATTTTATTTGTGCTTTAACAAAGAAACCTTGCCTGGGGATCAGAGGACAAAGCCAGCCACTATGTTAAACATAGAAGTCAGGCAGTGGTAGCACAGGCCTTTAATCCTAGCATTCAGGAGGCAGAGATTCATCCAGATCTCTGTGAGTTCAAGGCCACACTGGGAACAGAGCCTGGCACATGCCTTTAATCCCAGCACTAGTTAATCCTAGAGGTCTGGAGGTCTGTACAGACAGACAGGAAGTGATAGAACTGGGCAGAGAGAGGAAGTAAGATGGCAGGGCACAGAAAGGTATATAAGGCGTGAGTATACAGGAAGTAGCTCTCTCTTGGGCTGAGGATTTCCCAGAGGTAAGAACTTGTGGCTGGCTTGTTCTATTCCTCGGATCTTTCAGCTTTCACCCCACCAATATCTGGCTCTGAGTTTTTTATTAATAAGATCTTTTAAGTTTCATTGTTGCAGCAGTTTTAACTACTTAGCAATAACACTGAGCAGATTAATACATTAGTTTAATCATTTCTTTGTTGTTGGACTTATAGATAGATGCTATCACACCTCTCCAAATATTCTTTAAGTGAGAAGCTGTCATAGTTGGCAATGTGTTTATTGAGTAGCAGAATGAAGGGTACCTATAACTGGGGAACCACAGCAAGCTCTCGCCTCCTCTGGTGGTTCAAAGCAAGGGTGGCCCACCCATGTACCTGTTCTACTAAGGTAGCTCTCACTGCATTTTCTCTCGCAGTTTCTGTCATCGGCTGAATGAAGAAAGAGCCTCCTTCTATCTTTGCCGTCTTCAAATTGTACCTTCTCTCCTCCCCTTTTGAGCTATTATAGTGCCCTGTCATCTTAGTGCTTCCCTGATATGATCTGTCTCTAAGATAAAAGTGTCGTAAATGCATATGGTCCGAAAGACAGATCTTTAATGTGGAAAAATGTTAGAGTTACAATTGGTAGTGATGTGTGTGCCACACGCACACGGCTTTTGTGGAGCTACTGTCACACAGACTGGCTGGCCCTTTCCTCCCAGGGCTGTGTTGCTAGTCCAGCCCACAAGCGTGTATGGGAGGATCTGAGAAGCCTTCTCCAATCAGTTTAAGGCAGTCAACAGCTAATGACTTCCATGACTCAAAGGCTATTAGCACAACTTTCCTCAATTACCTCACAAACAAAGCAAGTTCTGGCTAGGAACAAGTTTAAGAAGGACTGAACACTATGACCATCTCACATAACTCCTGTCTCAAGCCTTTCTTGGTGCCTGGTGAGATGGGGCTCAGTGGGTAAAGAACTTGCATGAATCCTGAGTTCAGCCTCTCTAGCACCCACACAAAAAGTCAGATGTAGCAGGGCGTGCCTAGACACCCAGTGCTGGGAAGGGAGAAGGAAGATCCCAGGGTTTCCTGGCCAGTTGGTCTAGCTAAGTCAGCAAGCTCCAGGGAGACAGCAACTGATGCACATACACACACACACACACACACACACACACACACACACACACACACATACATGCACACACACACACGCACATACATACACACACATACACACACGCACACACACACACATGCACACACGCACACACTCACACATGTACACATGCATACACATGCACAATGATAATAACAATAATAAATCTTTTGGGTACTTAGTTGAACCCAAACCTATTGCTTTCTGAATTTATTTCACCTTAGAATCCTATTTTCAATTTAAAACTGTTCCTTTATAGCAGAAGTTGTATGCCTAAGGCCTACAAAGCATGAAAACACCATGCTCCATTTTGAGTTGGCATGTATAAAAAATGGCCCCTCCTGCTTTGTTCCTTCATTTGTATCCCATAATACACCACTGCCATGCTCAAGGCCTTGGGTTTTGCCTGGCCTTCCGTAACCTCACCCTTGATGCCCTTTCCAGTCAGAGAAAGAACTGATTGTAAGAAAAATAGTGCAACAGCCGCACTGCGCCTTTGGTCAGGTGATTTATCATCAGAAAGGGGAGGGGAGAGGCCTTTATGATCAAAGCAGTGTCCCGGGGAAGGAATTCCCTAAAGAACAGTGTCCACACTCACCTCTGAGGACCCTTGTCTGTCTGGGCTTGGGACGCTTTTAGGTTATTAAGTATGAGTGGGATGTCCTTCTATTGGTCCATTCAGCGGCTGGCTGTTGGGCCAGCGTCCCTTTCAGCACGGGGTACTAAAGCGCGTGTGGTGAGAGCAGATAGAAGATGATCAATGGTGTAGGAAATAAGAGTTGAAGAAGGGACATCAGTGCCTCAAAGTGGTCCCCGGAGCTCCGACCCCACGAGGGTTTTAACTAAATGGCTACTTCGTTTATTGGATTTACTCACACAGCCCATATTTAAATGAAATGGACGGAGGAAAGAACCTCTGAGCCACATGACAGGAAAAATGACAGAAAGCTTTTGAAGGTCAGGGAACACAGCACAATCACTTTAGACTAGTGAGAAAATGAAATTCTTCTCAAGACCTTGTAGACCTGATGGTGCTATCAATTTTAAAATGGATCTAGTGCTGCAGGAGGCGTGTATTTCATACTAAGTGACTAGGTCCTGAATGATAATAGCTTTGAGCATCCCACCCGAGGACTTAATGAATGAGTCACATGAAAGCCTAGTATCATCAATTCCAGGGGGATTGTTTATTTATTACTGTCACCACATATTATAACAAAAAAAATTCCAAATTTTTTGTCGTGAGAATTTTTTTTCAAGGATTATCTTGACTGTAGGAACAATCTAGCCTAGACTAGCCTAGAAGGAAAAGGTGACTGATTATAGAATTCACTTGAGCTCCCCCATTCTTTCAGTGTATCAGCCAAGTCCATCACCACTGTACAAGCTTGCATAATTGAAAGGATGTTTGAACTTGCTTTAACCAGATTGCATGGACAGACATCTATCTCTTGATACAATTTAAAAACAAATGGAATACTCTCCAGGCTCAACTTCTGCCTAACGATGTTCTAAGTTCCAATATAATTTAGTAAAATGGCATTTTTTTTTTATGCTTGCTGGTAACATGTTGAGAAGTTTCCAAATGAAGAAACTAAGAATTCTTCTGGGGGTGGTTGGCGACAGAGAGATGCCTCTATTTCTGCAGTGGTCTTCTACCTGTACATTTGTACAGAGGGAGTACCCACTTCTGGGGCTGTGGTGTATAGCTGCATGTCACACACTGACTGGTTAGAACAACACAAATCTATTTTCTCACCACTCTGGAACATGGAAGACCAAGATCCAGGGAGCCACAGGTTTGAGTCCTCTGTCCTCCTTGGCTTGCAGGTGGCCATGTCCTTGCTGTGTCCCCATGGTCTGTGTGCACACCTCTGCCTTGTCCTCTTCTGTCTAACTCCCCACCCCCCAGTCACGCTCTGAGATACTGGGAATGGAGGGCTTCAACACATGAACTTGGCAGATGGGGCGGGCACGAATTAGCCCACAACACACAAGCTGTTTAGGATGCAGAAAGGTGTGTGCTATCACCATTGCCTGTGTTTTCCTCTCTGTGTGTGCTCAGACGAAGGGCTGATGGAAGACACACCACCCATTTTATCTCTAAAATTCTGTGACTACTGCTAATGCCCAAGAAAACCGTTATAATGAGCAGCAGGTTAAACTCTACCTTCAGAAAGCCTTCACCATTCAAATATAGTTGATTAGCAAGTGGGAAGAAACAATGTGATTTCAAAGGAAATGTTACCTTGAGATGAAGCAAAGAAAAAGTCCTAATTAATATGCTAATTTAGCTTTTGATTTGCATTATAGTATTTCCTTTTTTATCGAGGAATTTTGTACACTTATTGTACAACAGGAGGACCACAATATTTCTTTTTGTCTTACTCCAGGACATTTTTTTTTCTTATTTAAAAAAAAAATATTTTTTTTGAGAAGTTTGTATTTGAGTATTGTATTTACATCATTTCCCCCTTTTTTCCTCCCTCCCACTCTTCCCATCCCCTCCCCCGACTCCTTGTCAAATTCACAGGCCCAATTCTCACAGGATAGATTATTTTTAAGTACTGAGGATTGAACCTAGAGCCTCATGATGCTGGGCAAATGCTCCTTTATTGAACTGCATCATCAGTCCTAGATAGACCATTTCTTTTTTTTTTTCTTAATTTTACATACCAACCACAGTTCCCGCTCCCCCACCACACCCCCATCCACTCCTCAGAGAGGGTAAGGCCTCCCATGGGAGTCAACAAAGCATGGCATATCAAGTTGAGGCGGGACTAAGCCCCTCCCCCCTACATCAAGGCTGAGCAAGGTATCCCACCATAGGGAATGGACTCCAATAGGCCAGTTCATGGACCATGGATAAGTCCTAGTCCCACTGCCAGGGGCCCCACAAACAGACCAAGCCACACAACTGTCACCCACTTTCAGAAAGCCTAGTTCAATCCCATGCAGGCTCCCCAGCTGTCAGTCCGTGAGCTCCTACTAGCTCGGGTCAGCTGTCTCTGTGGGTTTAGACCATTTCTAAGATACAAAGGGCTGGGGAGATACATAGCTCAAAGGGCAAAACTCTTGATGTTCAAGCTGATGACCCAAGTTCAGATCCCCAGAACCCACATAAAAGCCTGAGGCATCAGAACAAGCGCATGCAGTCCCACACCTCTCCTGGGAGAGTCGGTGGAGGCAGGAGAATCTTTAGAAACTCTTAGACCAGTCAGCTACACAGCCGCAAAGATGCCTTGTCCTGAACAAGGTTCTGATTTTCCCATGTGTGTCCACATACACCCATGAACATGCATACACACACAAAGAAAGACAGAGAGACAGGGACAGACAAAGAAACAGAGAGACAGATGTGTTTATATACCAAAGGTTACACTTAAACGTCTTAGTTGTCCCATAAACAATAGACTTTACATTTATTTAATCATGATTGGATTGCTAGAATCAGAAGTTGGCAGATCTCAGGGAACTGCAATCCTTATTTTCCGTAGAGGAGCTCAGAAGCCTGGAGGAGAGAGCGTCACTGGGCAGCTAGAGCCCCGAGTATCTCCATATTCATCTAGATTACAGATTGAAGAATACATAAGTCATCTTGCAGAACCAGTTTCTGCTGCTTCAAACTACTAAAGACCTGACTTGGTCATGGGTTCCCATTGTCACAGTCAGAAAACTAAGACTCAAACAGATTAAGGGACCCACTCTGGGCCATCTTTAGATTTTCTGACTTTTCAGGTCAATTTTCCTCTGACTGCACTGTATCCCCTGAACATCATCTGGTTAATACCAACAATGTAAATGGGATTTTGATGTGATTTTGATTGACAGGTGAAAGTGAAGTTTCAGATTATAAATTGATGGTGATTTATGATACTGACACCAGACTGAAGTAGGTTTGGGCTTCCTGAGTCACCATCCCAGGATGACACCACTTTCCCTTCACTTACCGTGACATCAAGTGCTCTTGCTGGTTCTGTGTTAAGCACAGATGAGACTTTGTCCCTCTCTGCGGGCAATATTTGAGCAGATTTAAGTTAAACACAGACTCAGGAAGCTAATGAGAGTTCCTGCAGCAGCTCGCTAAAGCACGTCTGTTTCTTACATGCTTGTCGATTTGTATTGCTCCCGGTTCACGACCTGGTTCGTGTGATGCTGTGTGGATGTAGGATAGACTCTGTGCATATGGAACATGATGACATCCAGCCAAGGAGTCAAATACGCTTGAGTAAACACACTTCCAGAAAAATGACCCTCCTTATAACCTTGCAAAGTAACTGTAGATTTTAGAATAATATTTGTTTTAATTAATGTTTCCAGGGAGTTGGGAAAGATGAACTTGAGCTGTGGTCCTAGAGCCGCAATCTGCCTCCTGTTTGCATAACTTCTTTTCCTGGGCTTTGGGTGGAAACTGGGACATGATCCACTTAGGCTCCCTTTCAAGCACTGAATTGAGCATCTTTCAATTTTTACCAAGCCTAGACAGCTTGAAATCCCCTCCTGCTGTAAAGGCAGGAGATGTTTTTGAAGGTAGTCACTCTTTGAGGAAATATTTTTGAGATCAGCTCTTTGCCAAGCACCAGCCCTGTGACCGGAAAGCCTGTTGTATTTGTCAGTAAGAATTAGAGACTGAAACAGCCCAAGAATGAAAATAGCATTCACTTTATGCAAAGGAGCTGGGAGTAAATGATGCCAGACCGAGAAAATGTCAACCGTTGCTGACGCCCAGGGATGACTAAATGGAAATTCGCTGCTTAATGAATTGTTCATTGTATAATGATTCTTCCAATGTTGTGCATATTTGAAAATTCCCTAAAGAAAACCAGAAATATGCAGATACTTGGTGAATTCTGGGTAGGTAAGACCTCTGTGTCCAAGCCAAAATTTCCAACACCCAAAGCTAGAAAAGAAAAACAAAAATGAGACACACAAAGAAATTACCAGATCGGGATAGCTGTGAATTCTGCTATTCGTGAGGCTGAGGCAGAAGTATCACAAGTTCAAAGCTAGCCTGGGCTACAGTGGTGAGGTCAAGTCCAGCCTGAGCTATAGAATGATTTCAAGCCTACCCTGAGTTACAGAGTGAATTCAAGGCCAGCCTGGACTGCAGAATGAACTTGAGACCAGAGAAGCAACTTAAGTGAGAGCTTGTCTCAAAATAAAAAAAAAAATTTATAAATCAAGAATAGGACTTGTTCCATACAGTGGTAGAGCACTTGCTGAGAATGTGTGAAGCCCTGGTTTCAACCCCTGAAAATGTGCTGGAGAAAGAGACACATTAGAGCAAGATAAATCAGAAAGAGAAAAGTTTTAAGTTAACAAGAGAATAGAGGCCTCTACCTTCTGTGTGTCTGAGTGGGAACTGGTGCTTCAAAGTACAACCAGGCTAAAGTTGTGTGTGTGTGTGTGTGTGTGTGTGTGTGTGTGTGTGTGTGTGTGTGTGTGTGTGTGTGTCTTGTCCAGAGCTAAGTATATATTCATGACTATGATATGACTATGATAACAGCTCCTTAATTTATATGTAATTCTCTTCAAACTATGCAATCCTCCTGTTCCTCAGGCCTTTTTAATCTCCTGGAGATCAGAGGCTCTATTCTGTTCAACATTTGAGCCTCAATAATTAAATCAATAAGGATAGCACACCAGATACTTAAAAATAATTGTTTAATAAGTGTTTTCAATGCCCTTATTTAAAAGTCCGTGTTCGTGTGTCTTTCTCCAGCAGTCTGAGCCAGTGATTTCCATTAACATCTCCATGTGATTCTAGGGCATCTATAGAGGCACCCTGAAAAATAGAGCCCCCTCACCCATGAGGAAGATGGTCTAGAAGCCCCCAGCAGAAGTCCAAAACTGCAGAAATTAGCAAACCCTACTGTTTTTCTCTCTGTCTGCAGACCTATAATAAAGCATGCTTCATAAATTAAATACAGTAAGGTAACAGTAATAAAAGGATGGAAAACTATACTGTAAGGCATTGTATGAATGCCCTCCCCCGCCCTCTGTGTGTATGTATGTGTGTGTGTGTGTGTGTGTGTGTGTGTGTGTGTGTGTGTGTACTTTCGCCTTCTCACTAGAAACACTGTGTTCCTTCCCTCCGACACACCCCAATCACCAGCACCACTGTTTGCGTTCATTACTCTCCTCATTGCCAAGAAAATACCCAACAAGAAGCAACTTAAGGGGGAATGATTTTCCTGTGACTCACAATCATTCTCTGTCACAGTGGGGAAGACAGGATGGGTACAGTGACTCTAGCGGTGATGGCAGGAACACAAGATAGCTAAACTCAGTGTGTCACAGTCAGGAAGCAGAGAGGTTAATGCTGGGTCTCAGATGACTTTCTCTTTTTCTTCTCTTTTTTTTTCTTCTTTTCTATTCAGTCTAGAATCCCACCCTATGGAATGTTACAGCTTTTCTCTTCAGTCTAGAACCCCAACCTATGGAATGGCACAGCTTTTCTATTCAGTCTAGAACCCCACTCTATGGAATGGTACAGCTCTATGGAATGGCACAGCTTTTCTATTCAGTCTAGAACCCCACCCTATGGAATGGCACAGCTTTTCTCTTCAGTCTAGAACCCCACCCTATAGAATGACACAGCTTTTCTATTCAGTCTAGAACCCCACTCTATGGAATGGTACAGCTCTATGGAATGGCACAGCTTTTCTATTCAGTCTAGAACCCCACCCTATGGAATGGCACAGCTTTTCTCTTCAGTCTAGAACCCCACCCTATAGAATGACACAGCTTTTCTATTCAGTCTAGAACCCCACTCTATGGAATGGTACAGCTCTATGGAATGGCACAGCTTTTCTATTCAGTCTAGAACCCCACCCTATGGAATGGTACAGCTTTTCTATTCAGTCTAGAACCCTACCCTATGGAATGGTACAGCTTTTCTATTCAGTCTAGAACCCCAACCTATGGAATGGCACAGCTCTTCTATTCAGTCTAGAAGCCCACTCTATGGAATGGTACAGTCCAATGGAATGGCACAGCTCTTCTATTCAGTCTAGAAGCCCACTCAATGGAATGGTACAGTCCAATGGAATGGCACAGCTTTTCTATTCAGTCTAGAACACCACCCTATGGAATGGTATAGCCCACATTCAGGTTGACTTTCCTTTCTCCATTAAACCTCTCTGGAGACATCCTCACAGACATGTGAGGTTTATCTCCTTTAAGTGATTCCAAATCCAGTCAAGGTGCAAATGAAGTTTTCACCTCGTACTACCTGTGCACTTTTTGGGTCATTATTCAATAAATTGAGAGTCACTTGAACAAAAGCACTGTAATACCATGACAGTCTTTCAGAAAACCAGGATGACTGAAAGGATTCAGAGGAGAGTAAGATACAGAGCATGGATAGCTGGGCAATGAGATGGTTCACCACCCAAGTAAAACAGTGTGAGGCTTCATCCTGCTATTCTAAACATTGTGAAATTTAAAATTGGTTCCTTATTTACTTCTGGAATTCTCTACTGGAGCTATGTGTGACGTTGACTGAAACTCCAGAAGATAAAACTTGGTGGGAAAGGTGTCTGCCGTCTGTCATAGCATTGGTCTGGAGCATTCTCCAATCTAACCTGTGTATCTCTTGTTATTTCCTATTCTTTCCCTAGGCTTGAACTCAAGCTGAGTGGCAATGCCCACATTCGGTTTTAGACAGCAAGCCAGATTTCCTCTGTGCAAAACTGGCAGCGCTGATCGCTTTACACTATGTTTGTGAGCGTGTCCAACTGCTGGCATCATTATTTGATGAGTGTGTTATTGCTGGGCAGGGAGGCCTGTAGAAGGTTCTAACCTGGAAGTTGAGTTAAGTGGAATTTTTTATTGTTTTTGAAGAGACTCATAGAGCCAGTCTCAGGATCTTTGGAATACTCCCTCCACAGAACTGTATTCAATGCCCAGAGTACATTCAAAGAAACAAGAGAAACAGTCCTTGTCTAGGCGGCAGCTGCCATCCGGTTTGAAATTTTAAGCCTGCCCTCCCTTTGAATGCTATTTTCTCCTGTTAATTTAAACTGTGATTAAAATAGGTTGATAACTGGTTTATAGTCTCCTTTATAGAATTTTCATTGTAGCTCAAGGCCTGGAAATAGCAATTTAATTAGAGACTTACAGTCATGCATTTCATAGTGATAAATGCCCTGTGAATATTTAGACTATTAACAAAGGTAAAATATTTTCTGTCTTCCTCTAATGTAGTTAATGTTCAGCTTTCTTATAACCTACTTGACAAGCAGATCTCACACTGCTCATCCATTGCCAATGAGACTTTGTTCTGACAATGCTTCTAACATCCTTACCCCTGTCCCTATGACGTCAAAGTTCACTCTTACAGGTTTTCCATAGCAACCATTAATAATAGAAAACTACAAAGATGTTCAATTAAGGATATAATCAGTATAAATCATGCTGCACATACGTATGTATGTGTATGCAGATAGGTACACACCTATGCATATGTAAGTACTCATGTCTTATGCATATGTAAATACTCATATAAAGTCTTGTCCATTTTATTTGAGAAAGGCATTTTTTTAAAAAAAGTATTACCATTAATTCTTTGAGAATATCATATCATGTGTTTTGGTCATTCTTCCCCCTAACTCCTCCCAGATCTACCCCAATCACCCACTCCAACACACACACACACACACACACACACACACACACACACACACACACACACACACACACCTAGACCCTTTTAAATAATATCCAGCAGTTATATGACTATTTAGTTTAAAAATACCTCTATTGCCCAAATTTATGGCATTTTAGTGAGTGTTCTTAGCATGTTACCAGATCATTTAATTAGAAGCATCAATTGCTCACTCTAACCATTTAGTATTTCAGTAAAAGCTGCTCTGACCGCAGCAGCCACCCTCTAGTTTCCAATAGAGTAAAAATTACACCTCAATTTAATTAGCAAGGGCTGTGCCTCAGGCTTTGGATCTGATGGAAGTGTAGATCTGCTCCTGCAGATCTACAGGTCTCCTGAGTTTACACATACATGCACTCATCTGCATACACACACACACACACACACACACACACACACACACATACACACACACACACACACACGTGCACACAATGTGTGCAATATCCAGAATCCCCATGTGGTACACACATGTACCCACAAACATAGACACTGCTGCTAGCAGATAACTAGCCCTCTGTTTTCTTGCTTCCTGTCTGCTGCTGAGCCTCCTTGTCCCTGAAAGTGTGTCAGAGCTGATCCCAGATCTGAGCAGCTACCTCAGTCTGTACCTGGCAAGAAGCAATGCCTTCCTGACATATGACAGTCCCTTCCTGCCAGCACATGGCCTGTCCACACCTTGTAGAGGTCATCTGGCCTTCTTCCCCACTGGTCCATAGGCACCCAAAGCAAATCCAATCATTGGCTTAGCACACTCTACCTCTGCACACGACTGTCTAAAGCACAGGACCACATTGTACAACTGTGAAGAGCTCCCAGAACCCTACCCAGGCTTCTGTGAAACAGCCATTTCATTTCTGCTTCCTATTTCCTTTTTGTTTTATTATGTAGGGACTCAAGCCTGTGTCCTGGGGGAGTTAAGCTTGTGGTTTCTTGGCATCTGATTTGAGCTGCACAAATCCAGTGTTCCCTGTCTTAGAAATTTAAATGTAGAGCTTGTTAGCATTAAAAGCATATCTTTTGCTCTTGTCTTTTCTATTCTGGGTCACAGTGGCACAATGAACTAGTTCATGTTAGGAAGACGCTCTTCCACCTGCACTCACCTTTACTTTCACTGTCCTATCACACAAGTCTATGTGTTGTACATGAGTGGTACATTGTGCATGAGTGGTACATTCAAGACCCTCCAATGGTGATTGCCACCCATTCACAAGAGCATAGCCTCCCTGGCAAGTCAGAGAAGACCTGGGTCTGTGTAGCCCAGCACTGCCTGACAACAAGCCGATAATGCCAGCCTCAAACCCGTACTGTTTTATAGGAGGAATGGCCATTTAGTCTGTTTGTGCTGCTATAATGAAATGATCCAGAGTGGACCTGGTAGTTAGCTCTGCATGTTTAAACTATAGCCATGGCCAGGTACGGTGGCACACACCTTTAATCCCAGCACTTAAGGAAGGCAGAAGCCAGAGAATCTCTGTGAGTTCGAGGCCAGCCTGGCCTGTATAGTGAGTTCCAGGCCAGCTGGGGATACATAGTGAGACCCCACCTAAAAAAAATAAAATAAAGCTGGGCGGCGGTGGTGCACGCCTTTAATCCCAGCACTCAGGAGGCAGAGCCAGGTGGATCTCTGTGAGTTCGAGGCCAGCCTGGTCGACAGAGCAAGATCCAGGACAGGCACCAAAACTACACAGAGAAACTCTGTCTCGAAAAACAAAAAAATAAAATTAAAATAAAAATAATAGTAAAATAAAATAAAATACTCACAATAATGAATTCATAATTAGAGAAAAGGTTTGAGTCAAGGTTTTAGAGATGACAGCCCGTGGTCAGGAGAAGCCGTTGCCTTTAGACCAGTGATGAAGCTCTGATGGTGCTACTGGCGAGCATGCAGTGAAGCTAACAGATTAGCTCACAGCTGAGAAGCAGGGGAGAAAGAGGAGAGGCCAGGGTCTCGCAATCTCCTTCAGGGGTATAACCCCAATGGTCTGAAGACTTCCCACTAGCCCTACCTCATAAAGTTTCTACCACCCCTTAATGCCGCTACCCTGAGGATCAAGCCTTTAACACATGAGCTTTGGGGGCAGTTTCAAAGTTTATTTTATAAAGAACAGATTCAGTCTCGAAGTTCCGCTGTGCAGTCAGGGTGCCATGACAAGGATTTGGTGAGGAGATGGCCTCTGCTTCCTTCTGGAGCCTTGATACAGCATCTTCTGGAAGGAAGGGATACTGTGTCCTCTCATGGCAGAACTCAGAGGGTAGACGGCAGAACCAGGGGCTGAGTGGTGCCTCTTTTATAAGGGACTTCATCCCACACATGCAACGAGAACATTCATAGCCTGGTCATGTTTTTCTTAAAAGATCCCGTTTCTTACTATTCTTCCATTAGCCGTTAAGTTTCAATCTCTAAATTTTGGAGGAACTATAAAACACAGCAAAGAGAATCTTTTCATTTCATGCATGTACAATCCAAACAGCCTTATCCATTGTCCTGTTTCCACCTTTCTCAATTCTCCCAGCAGTCATTCAAGTTAAGGACATCTTTAGCAACCTAAAGGAAAAGCAAAGACAAAACTACCTACCTTAAATCAGGATTTCTGTAGTCCAAAATTCCTTGAGATGAATGCTCCTACAATTTTTAGAATAAGAATATTTATTTGATAAAATAAATATTTATTCAGTCTTGTGGCCAATAGAACATGACAAATGTAAGCATTTGGGAAAGTCAGTATCCAGTCCCTTGTCAACTGGTAAACCTGGCTATCTTCACCATGAAACGCATATCTCTCTCTCTCTCTCTCTCTCTCTCTCTCTCTCTCTCTCTCTCTCTCTCTCTCCTGTTGATGAGGAAGCTGCTGGCATGGATATACTCAGGTCCCTTGGGAAGACATTTCAGAAGTGGGAAGACTTTTGAGAAAGAAAAAATAAAACTACCTGGTGCTCAAACCTGTGCAGTTTTCACTGTTTCACTTGAGTATGAAAATGTAAAATCAGAAGAAAATTTCAGGTAATGGTAGCCTCTGCATGTATGGCTAAAATGAGCCCCTGACATAAATTTCACAGACTTTTTTTTGTGTGTACATTTCACTGATTTTGAGGAAAAGGAGTGTTTAAATAAGTTTTATGAATTCTTTGAGAATTATATGCAATGTGTTTTGATTATTGTCACCCCCTTTCCCAACTCTTCCAAGATCTGTACACACACACACACACACACACACACACACACCCTGATTCACCATGCGCCCACCTTTGTGCCCTTTGTTTTTAAACCCACCAAGATCAATGTGTGCTGTCCAAGTATTCTTGGATCCACAGTCTTCCACTGGAGCTTGCGTGGCTTCCCAGAGGCTCAAAGAAAACTGACTCTTCCTCTCCCCACAGCTAACACTTGCCAAGAGCTCCACAACCAGGGGTGAGAGTTCCAGCGCAACTTTCAATATTGATTTTATATTTATTGATGTGTTGTGTGTGTGTGTGTGTGTGTGTGTGTGTGTGTGTGTGTGTGTGCGTGTGCGTGTGCGTGTGTGTGTGTATGTGTGTGTGTGTGTACATATGTGCAGGTACCCATGGAGGCCAGAAGAGGGCATCAGAGCCCCTGAAGTAGGGGCTACAGGTGATTGTAAGACTCCCACTATGGATATTGGGAACTGAGCTCCAGGCTTCTGTAAGAGTAGTCTTAGCCACTGAGCCATCTCCCCAGCCCCCAAGGCAAAGGAATCTTTTTAAGGATTTATTTATTTTATGTGCATTGGTGTTTTGCCTGTGTATATGTCTGTGTGAGGGTGTCACGTCCCCTGGAACTGGAGTTACAGACAGTTGTGATCTGCCATGTGAGTGCTGGGAACTGAACCCGGGTCCTCTGGGAGAGTACCCACCCAGTGCTCTTAAGCCCTGAGCCATCTCTCCAGCCCAGGAATTTTTCAAATAAAATGTTTTTTTGTACAGCCCCACAATTTCATGTGAAAGCAACAGTGTGAAAATTGTCATAGCTGTGGTGATTGACAAATCACATTTGGTGTGACTTGTGGGTTTGTCAAGTCCAAGTGACAGGCACCTGATGCTCACAGGAGCCACTGTACCTGCTAAGACACTGTCCTTCTGGATCTCCTCCTTCTCCAAATATTAGTCCTTGCCCAGAGGGCTTTTGCCGTCTCAGAAAAGGGGACTTTGCTGGCCAGCATGGGGACACCTGATGTGTCATCTGAGGACAATTCTTGCCCAGGTGAAAGCCCCATATCTTTGTCTGCTTGGGACACTATTGAAGACCTACTGGACACTAAGTGGCTTACAGATGACGGATATTTATTTCTCACAGGGGTGGAAGATGGGGAAGCCAGTATCAGGGCAGACAGGTTCAGTGTCCTGAGAACACTCCCTGCTTTGTAGACAGTGGTCTCCTTGTAACTGCACACTCTGGAAGAGACAAAGAAGCCCTTTAGGGCCTCTTAGGATGCTATTCCATTTGTGAGGGATGCATCCTTGTGTCCTCTCAAAGGTCCCACATCCAAATACCATCACTGGAGTACTAGGTCTCAACATGTAAGTTTTAGGAGGATATAACATTCAAGATAAATGTGTGTGTGTGTGTGTGTGTGTGTGTGTGTGTGTGTGTGTGTGTGTGTGTGTGTGTGTAGCTATAGATATGTGTGTAGATGCACTACATATATTATACAGATCACTTGCTCACAATAAAAGTTTGCACTGCTTTCTGGGTTATATATAGGTGATCTAAGCTTCTAACGAGCATTGGTATAAGCAGGTTGCTGGCTTTGCAATTTCTCAGGAAACAGCAATCTCTACAGCTGCCTCCCTGGTTATCTTTGTCCAGAGAAGTGGGAAGTGGTCTTGACCCTCTTTGCAAGATTGGTTTTGCATCGTTGACTATTTATAAAAACTAATAAGACACTTAGTGCCTGCTCCCCCAGAAACAAGGCTTTAAGCTTCTTCCTGGGTAAATACAAGTCATTATTTTCCTTGTGTGATTAGAAAGGCTCTTAATTCATTTCCTATTCTGCTAAGCTTATTTTTTACCTTTTAATAATTATATCCTAATGCTCTTGGAAAGAGACTCATTTCCTTTTGGAAGATGTGTGTTGAATTTTCATAATGGACTTCCCTTTGATTAAAAGAAAAAAGGCATTTGCCCTATCGAATGCTGGGTTTGGTCACCCATGTCCAGCAACATAGCCAGCCCTGGTCTCCAGGGTCACACTGCTAAATGTGGCGATTGGGGGGTCCCTTGGTGATTTTTAAGCAGAAGTTAAGCAAGAGCCCTGTTTCCTGTCGTGTTCTCTACTATTGCTACCATGGTTCATCATTCTTCAAGGAAAGTCTACAAAAGGCTTGCCCTCAGGCTCCAGCGTCAAGGGCTTTGGGTTTCTCTTCCTCTCCCCATGATTTAGATAAGTCTCACATAGCTGCACACCCCCAGCTGCAAAGACAGAAAGGAAAAATGGATTCAGTGAGAGCTGGAATTCCTGCAGTGATGTGTGCCATCTAGATTTAAAGCATGGCTCCTATTTTCCTAATAGCTGTTATAACAAAACAGTGGCAAAATGGTTTGTGTGAGCTATTTCCCAGAATATTATCACTGCCCCTGAACAGCAAAATGCCTCTTCTCCAACGCAAACAGCAGCTCAAGAGCCAAGCTGCTCCTGTAATGTCTGACTGCAGGAAGAGTATGTCTGAACCAGCCCTTTGCCTCTAGCCCAGGTTGCTGCCTGGGTCCAGGGTGTGGCCAGGAAGGCGACTAAGAAAGACTAGGGAAGAAAAGGGAGAGGGAAACTTCATGTGAACTGTTTCTTTCCTAGTCTAGACTCTGGGTTTACTAAATTAAATGTTCCTCTCTGGCCCATAATCATCTTATTATTTACATGTGGAAAAAAATGAAAAACTCAGTTGACCTTCATGATCAGGACAAGGACACAGTGGAAGCCTGTGCTGAATTTAATTTAATGTTCTATAACAAACAAGGGGGAAAGATATAGAGATACTGATTTTGAGGGAAATGTTAATTACCCGAAGCTTAATTACAGATAACATCATGAGAAGAATACATAAAAGGCTTGAAATGCAGCCAAAGCGTTTTCCTAAGAACATTAAAAAATGATTGTTGTTTACGATTCACAAATCGCACAGTTATAACGCTGAGGTGGGAAAAGCAAGACCGGGCTGGAAGGAAGAATAAGATTTGAGATTTTAAAACCAGCTTGGGATTTAGAGTTAGCTCGTGTCTCTGGAGTAAATGAGACTCCGCACATCTTTAAAATAAAAAATTAACGGATCACTGGCAAGCATGTCAAGATGAAATTCCAGGAGACGACAACCCTAAATAAAAATAAATAATGTATAAGTTCTTGGAGAGGGAATTACAAGTAAAAGAGAGCTCATAGACATGCATCTCCTTGTAAGTACAATAGAAGTGAAGGGAAGACAAGGACTCCAGGTGGATGTCGCCTCATTACTGAATTCACCTTTCACTCAACGCAGTGTTCACTTGCCGAATGAATGGTACACACTTATCTAGTCGACTCTCTTGATACGCTCTTTTGTCTTTTAATGACCCATTACCTTAGGAGGTGAGTTTTGAGATAATAGGCTGTAGCATTTTGGAAATAAGTTTGCTTCCCCTACCTGAACACCCCCCTCACACACAAGACTTTGACATCATTCCAGGAGGAAGTTTACCTTGAAGGAAGAAGGAGGCTCCATGCAGTTCTTCATTCCCTGACTGGAGCAGGCACTTGTGCTTGGGAACGATACATTTTTATTTTTTATTTTTTATTTTTTGGCAACTAAATTGCATGTACGTGTGGTGTTTGATATAATGTTATGATGCATACATGCACTGTGGATGACTGAACCAAGATGATGAGCTGGCCATCATGTTTACTTTTCTCTTTGCAGAAGAATTAATCCAAAATTCCTAAAACCATCTTCTCTGACCCTACCTAGTCTCCACACAGTGCTCTGGGCAGCCTGCCTTGATCTGGGTTCTCTCAGACACCCACCCAGTAACACCAGTTGATCCCCAGTCATCCCTACCTCCAGCTAGGGTATCTCTCACAGCTTTGGTCTTCTTGTGTTTGTGAGTTGCTTCCAGTAAAACATAGATAAAATAGTCTAATTTCATGTACATCCAGATTCCTATGATGAAAACGTACTGAAGCGAAGCGGCCAAGCACCTCCTATATCTTAACATATCAAAACTTTAAATTTTAATGAGAATTTCTAATTTAAATTCTTAATTGGAAATTAAGAATTTATTTGAAGTTATTAAAAATAAATTTGAAATGGATTAGAGATGTAAATCTTAAAAGAAAGTCTTCAGAGAAAGACGTTTTTACAGCTGGATTGAGGAAGAGGTGAGGAAGTTCTAAGTGCCCTGGGTGCTCTGCTGAGCTTGGACCACGAGTGTCCATCACCTCTGCATTTCATTTCGTCCGGCATGGTCTTCGACCTAGGGTGTCACGGAGAAGCTTTTCCTCCGAGCTTGGTGACAGGGATAGAGAGTCCTGTGGACAGTGAAGACAGGAACACATGGCAGCCATGTGACTTGGCAGGGTCCTGTGAGCACAGATACCTGAACCCTGTGTTCTCTGGCTGCTGTGTATTCATTTTCTCATCCCCCCCCCTGCAAATGACTACCATGTGACTTACCATCCCCATCTTCCCTAGTTGGCTGATCCGCTGCTGGGGACCTCTGCCTTTCCCGCCCAGTTGTAAATCACCGAGTTGTTGGTTTTGTTTAGCTGCAAGCTTTTCTGGGATATAACACAGAAGTATAATGTAGAAGGCTGAGTGACTTTGCTCATTAGTGATCTTGCTACAAGGAAAGGCGCATTGACTAACTTGGTGGCTTGTATCATGGAGACAGGACAATTCGCACATGTTGACAAGTAGAAACCCCTTCTTCATCAATTCTAAAATCAAACTGCTTTCGTCAAGAAATTGTTCTATATGACTGAGTTAGAGTCATTGGAGACCTGAGTTGGGTGCTACCTCTTTCTAATTCAGACATGTAAAAGAGTCAGTGAATGACCCCCACGGACCCGGCCATTTGGTGATCATGTCGTGGAGACATACGGTGCTACTCATCTTCTGAAAATTGCAGATTTGTCTCCTCGAGAAAAATGGAATGAGCCACATGGATGGCTTTAGACATTTGCACAGTGAGGGCTGCTCTTGTCGACAGCTGGGAAACTGGTCAAGATAAACACCCAGGGACAACACAACACGGCTTTCAATAAGGCCAATGGAGAAATAAGAGGAGACGAAATGGGCACAAGCCAAGGTGATTTATCCAGACCTGGCTATAGCAAAGAGCTTCCAACTGCCATCCCTTGTGGTGTGGCAGGGAGAAGGGAGGCTAGAGGAATGAGAAAGCTGGGGGGATTGGAGACACAGGAAGGGTTTAGCTATGGTTGGAGGATTTGGGTCGGGGGATGCTAAAACAAAGTAACAAGAACTGAGATAAGAGCTGTGATTTGATGTGTCCCCTAAAGGCATAACTTAATCTCTCAATTGCTGATGTGAATGGCTGCTGGGAATTGATGGGATCTTCAGGGGCTGGGGCCTAGGAGATGAAGTCTAGTCACTAGAGATAGGCCCTCGGTCTGTTCCTCTTCCTCTCCATTTCCCAGCTGCTATGAAGCAAACACCTGGCTCTGCCCCATGCCCCCACTACAGTGTGCTGCCTCACCATCACCCCCAAACATGGGGGCAACCAATCATAGCCTGAGGGAACTGCTGAGTTTTAAAAAAATACAAGAAGACCCTCTGTTTACAGGGGGAAAGGTAAGATTGAAATGTGTCCTAGATTTCAATCCAGGGAAAGAGGAGGTGGACGTGGTGACATCTTGCCAACCATCCCCTTCAGAAATGACGAACTTCCCGGTTCAGCTGCCATAGAGCTGCTGACTCCAGGTCTGCAGCCTTCAAGTCCTGTGGCTCATTGCCTCTGCTGAAGAGCCACGAGCACAGCGGAGGACACCACCTCTGGGCAGCTGCCTCAAATGATGGAATGGGAATACTAAAGATCCAAGCCATTCACTTAGCTGGTGTCATCCCACCTTGTGGATCATGCTCCACCTTGAAAACTCCCCAGAGTATGGCTGAGGATTCCCCTGAGACACCTGAGACACGGTCACAGCTTAGCTTCTCCCTCCACAGATCCTGCTCCCTCCCCCAGCTCCTCCCTTGGAGAGGTGTTGATCACAGGGACACCTTCAGAAAGCTTGGAATGCTAAGTTTCATCTCAGTGGGCACTTCCTTTGAAGCCTGACCCTTGACCTCAGAGGAATGGACACGCTGTGGACAAGAACTGGATAGTTTGAATGATATGACTTTGAGGGTCGAGAACATATAAGTAAGTCCTTTCCTAAAGAAGGGCATCTAATAATGGTGGAGACGTGTCTGGGACAACCATTGTGGGGGACTGTGAACTGTATGACAAGAAAGGTACTGTTCTCATGTTTACATGGAACAAATCATATTTATCAAGTAATGTGCATCTCAATAATGCCTGATTATATTTGCACAACTAGTTTATATGGGACTGAACATTTTTCTCAAGGTTAGATATCTGAAACGTGCAAGGTTTTTGAAGTTTTAAGTATTCCTAACTCAGCTGTTTCTTTTAAAGCCATCTAGATTATATTCTTTGTAGTGCACTATGATGTTCAGAAAACTCAGAACCGTCATCAAATCTTTTAGATAAAATTAACATCATGTATTTTTGAAAATCAGTAACATTCAAACTCTATGATGGTAATGAAAATGAAAATCAAGTAGGTATCTATGATTCTGGTTAGAAGCAAGTTAATTTTTTTTAATCTGTACATAGATATAGAAAGGCTGAGTTGTTCAATCTTCACTGTGTCCACAGTTATTGCTGCTGAGTAGCAGGACTGTAGATGATTTGTAGCTCTTTTTCTGTACGTTGCCTAAACACTCAAAAGCAACATGGATGGTTCTTTTATCAGTGATAAAAACTTAACATTTAAGGTTAATGTCAATACAGACACATGGGTACAGGACACAGGGGATTGATGGAGAGAGTTAGGGAGTTTCTCAGATAGTGCTTTAGTCTCACACATGTGTATTATTTTTAACACACTAGTTTCTATGGTGATTAATTATTTGAAAATTCTAGCTTTAGAAGTTTCTCAGCCTCCTAAAAATTTCTCAAGATTCTTATATCTTCTTATTTTCTTCCTGGTCCAAAATAAACTCTTTGGCTCTCATGAGAATTGTTGTCCAGATGGGAAAAGTATATTTTTTGCTTCACTTTCAGAGAATTGGGCTTTCTGTCAGCCTGGGTTGGGGTGGCTGAAGCTTCCGGGTTCTGTCAGAAGCCGCAGCCAGGACTGTTTGAACACAGACAGCAACACTTTCTCCTCAAGTTCATTGTTTAGTGATGTTCTGTTTTCAGCCAGCAAGCAAGCAGAGGGTTTTTGGCTCAACCATGCCTGTGGTAGCCGGTGACTGTTGACTTTCCTATGCCTCCTTTTGACTTAGTTGTTTTCTCTAGCAAAAGGATAGAATGAATATGTATATTAACGGGCATTTATTGGAATGGCTTGCATGATAATGTCTGGGTATCCCAAAAGTGGGTGCCTTACACTAGAGAGGCTGAGAACATGGTAGATGCTCTGTCCCTAAGGCTGGATGTCTCAGTGGTTCAAGTTGGGCACTGAAGGTCTGGAGGATTCCTGGAGAGGTGGTTGTCCACAGTCTACACTGGAAGCCTGGAGAAGCTGTTTCTAATAACAGCAAAGGAATGCCGCAGCATGAGAGATGAACTTGCCAGCAAGAGTGAAGAAGACAAGCAGGCAGCAAGCAAAGCTTCCTTCCTCCATGCCCTCTTATCGGGGCTGCCCACAAGGCGCCATCACATTCGCAGTGGGTCTTCCTGTTTCACATAATCTGGTCAAGAAAATCCATCGCCGGTGTACCTGACGGCTTACATTTTAGTTGATTGCAGTTCTGGTTGCATTGACAACCAAGATCAGCCCTCACATTTTTCTAATCTCTACAATCAAAGGTCTGAGCTGGGGGTGCAGCATAGGGTTAGAGCACTTACCCAGCATGCCCTGGGTTCAGTCTCCAGCAACGCAGAGGGTAAACTTTAAGAATGTGGAAAAGTCTTAGCAATTGGGAGCAGACAGTGCTAAACTTACAGACTAGGGTTCTGGGAGCTCAATTTAGAATGAACAGTCTCGGAAAAACACAGGAAAATAACGAGTAAAATAGGTGCATTTCATGCCTTTTAATAATTTTAATTATTTTCTTCTATTATATGATTAATCCATGTTTGCTGGAGAATTTTTAGAATTTTTCTACCTTAATCAAAATGGACAGTGAAACAAAGACTATTTCATCCAAATGTTTTTAAATTCCTAGATTATGAATTATTAAGCAAAATGCAAACATGATCCGATTCTTTTGCTATCATCCAGTAATCAAAGTACACTGTGAGACACTATTGCTCACAGTGGCTCCTCACCAGCCGTGGCTTCAGGGTGGCAGCCCTGAGTGACACCCAACTGTCCACCTTAAATGCTACTTATTTAAAGCAAGCGTTTCTGTGTTCCTGTGTGCTTTTCCTTAGTGAGCGTTCGTGGAACTGTTATAATCATGTTGTCGTCATTTCAAAGGATTAGCAGTTTCTGCTTTGCAAGCCTGGTTTTCTCATTTTCTCATTTCGTTTTCATATTTAACAAAGCAGTGGAATTAGAGTCTTTCGAAAGACTGTAGCGTGATAAACCAAATTTAAACAAGTGTTCGCTCCCCTCCTCCCACCTCACTCCTGACTCTCCACTCTTTAGAGACAACCGCTTTCAACTCCCTTGGGCATTTCCTCCCAGTGACATGCTTGACTGGATTCAATGTTATTTGTTAATTATAGACATTTATGGACATCCTACTTACCAGGTCTTAGCTTCTTCATACACACACTCACACACTCACACACACACACACACACACACACACACACACACACACACATGCACATGCACACTCACACATTCACACACTCACACACGTGCACACACACTCACACACACACAGGTGTTTTCTCCTTACTTCTGACGGTGTATAATAACAGTTTTTATTCACAGCAATGTTACATTGCTACATGTTTATAATTAAGTAAGTGCCGTTTACAAGCAATCCTGTGTCTTTTCTTGTCCAGCACTCTGTTCCTCTGGGTTAAATAACAACGGCCTTGTCTCTTTGCATGCTTGATTAATTTCCTTTGTACTCATCACAAATTCAGTCCTAAATTTTCCAAAAGAGCAATAAAAATTCTCCCTGATGTTGTCAAATCATCCGATGAATAATTTCCCCTCTTTCTTTAGAAACATTTCTACAGTGTCTGTTCTGGAAACTTCCGTCACTGTCACCCTGAGACTCTCTCTTCCCCTCTCATCTGTCCTGCAACAGATTCATTTCCTGGGACTTTTTTTTTTTAATATTTAACATAATTTCTTTATTGAATCTTTGAGAATTTCACGTCATGTACCACAATTCTACTCACCTCCCAGTTCCTCCATATTCTCTCCTCCCCCTTTAAGTGCCTCCCCCATGAAAATTTTTTAAAAAATCAAACCAAACCAAATTCCTGAGGCTTTTAATAATTTCTCTTACTTGCATTATCCCCTTGCTTTGGTAAAATACAGTCTCTGGTGCACTGTCCCTACCTTCTGATGCTGCAACCCTTTAATACAGTTCCTCGTGCTGTGGTGACCCCCAATCATAAAATTGTTTCATTGCTACTTCCTAACTGCAATCGTGTTACTTTTCTGAATTAGAACGTAAACATCTGGGGCTGGAGAGATGGCTCAGAGGTTAAGAGCACTGACTGCTCTTCCAGAGGTCCTGAGTTCAATTCCCAGCAACCACATGGTGGCTCACAACCATCTGTAATGAGATCTGGTGCCCTTTTCTGGCCTGCAGGCAGACATACATGCAGGCAGAACATTGTATACTAAATAAATAAATCTTTAAAAAAAAAAAAAAAAAAGAACGTAAACATCTGAGATGCAGGATGTCATATGCAACCCCCAAAGGGGTCGCGATCCACGGGTTGAGAACCACTGCTCTAGTGCCTTCCTGAGGATGACAATGGGACACATTTTCATAGCTTTTTTCCTGAGTTTTTGGTGATCAGTATTAAATTCTCAGTGACAATAAACTTTCTCTAAGAATCATTAAGAGCCTTGCCTGGCGTTCCTTGAGCTACTACCCCTGAAGGTCCTTCTGATGTTCAGTTCTTGTTTGTGGTGGGATTCCCTCTCCTCCCAAAGGTCTTAGGAAATTCTCTGTGAGTCCTGAGACTACAAAACCGTTCCATGATGTGGACTTTTTATTAACTGTGCTGGGCACATGGTGGTCCCTTTCAATCTGTTAATCCACATTTCTCATCAATTCTTGGTTTTTTTCTTCCTTATATAGTTCATCATTTACTAGGTAAATTCCCACTACTTTATTAAGTTTTTTGAAAGTCATATTAGTTAGATATATGAACAAATTTGATGTATAACACTGTTTTTTACTTCCTCTGTGTCTTCCATCTCTTTTTTTTTAATTATTCTCTCAAAAGGATAACCTCTATTTTGTTCTTCCAACTTACCTATTTTTAAATTTTGTTTTGTTTTGGTTTGGTTTGGGTTTTTTTTTTTTTTTTTTTTTGGTTTTTCGACACAGGGCTTCTCTGTGTAGTTTTGGTGCCTGTCCTAGATCTCACTCTGTAGACCAGGCTGGCCTCGAACTCACAGAGATCCCCCTGGCTCTGCCTCCCGAGTGCTGGGATTAAAGACATGTGCCACCAATGCCCGGCTCTTTATTAATACTATCTTTTGTTTTCCGTTCTCAATGGCATACACCAGTTATTTCTTGTCGACGTGAAAGAATGCCTGGCAGAAACAAGGGAGGAAGGATTGATTTCTGCCCCTGGTTTTGGAGGGCTCTGTGGACACTGGCTTGGCCAAGTGTTCGGGCAGAACACCATGGCAGCAGAGGCTGAGAAGGAGGAGTTTCTCTATTACGGCTGACAGGAAGCTAGGAGGAAGGAAATAACCGAGGACCGGAAATAACCTTCAAAGGGTTCCCCCTGGGGACGTGCTTCCTCCCAGTAGGCCTCCCAGTCACCTCCTAACGTATGGAGAACCCCCCACCCTGCCCTGCATGCCCAAGCATTGAGTCCATCCTTCCTCTTCCCCACCCCCACAATGGATGCTTTCTAAGTTATTCATTCATGGTGAGCCTTTAGAACTCTTTTCCCATTCTCTGAAAAACTCTGGGAGTTAGGGGCTGAAGAGGTGCCTCCGCAGTTGACAGGACTAGGGACTCTTGCAGAGGACTCGGGTTCAGGTCCCAGCACCCACATAACAGCTTTCCATCCATAATGCCAGTTCTAAGGGATCTGGCGCCCTCTCCTGGCCTCCATGGGCACCAGACACGTGTGATGTAGACTTATATACAGGCAGGCCAAACATTCAGACACAAAAGTAAAAATAAGCAGATCTTTTTTATTTAAAAAAATAATAATAAGCGAACAAACAAAAAACATAACATTCCATCTTGCTTGTGGGTTTCCTCACATAGACCTATAATCCTGGCTGTCTCGCTCACATCTAAGAGGGAAGTGTTGAAAATTCTGGTCAGAAGTTCATGCGCACAGATGATGCTTTCATCTGGCCGGAGGACCACATAGCAATCAGACTCCATGCTCCAACCTGTTCTCTATCCTCTGTTGCCTGGAAGCCATAACCCAGATAGCCGCATTCTGCGGAGGAAGTGGGACACAGAGCAAAGGCCTGGAGCTGGGAGGGTCCCTCCTTCCTCCAGCGGCCGTGATACCTGACTTCAGGGAGAGCCACACTCCCTTACCCAGCTAAGACTGTTTCTGTCTTTCGCTGCTGTGTTCCAGATTTCAGCCAGTGTCTCTTGTCTAACCTCTCCCTACCCCTTAGCCCTTGCATGCTTAAAGCATCTGTGTTGTTTGCCTTTTAGAGAGCTTTGGGCAAGCTAGCAGGACTTAATTAAAAGTCTGCCCCTGTCTTTAATGTATATATTTTACACAGCCAAATGCATTTCAGTTGCCTTCCATGTTGTGGTTGTATTATGAGAGAGGTGAGGGGAGATTCTATGGAGAAACCAGAGTTCCGTGGTCAGGAATGATACATACAACTTGCCTCTTGCTTCTGGTTCACTTTTTGACATATGAAGTGTGGCCTTCATTCTAATTTAATTTCTGATTGTGTTCATTATCTGTCTCTAGATACATTTAAGCCCACTTGAAGCTTCCTGGTGTCACCTACTGTTTGCTATAGTTAATATTAACCTACCCACATGATGGTGAGCCCCACGGGCAGGGACTATTTCTTAATCATTTTTGTATCTTCTACACCCCAAGAATCTGGCAGAAGAGCTGAACCAACACTGGAACTAATAAATGTCTGGTGGGGAGGGGAGGGAGAGAGGGGGAGAAGGGGGATATTTCTCGTAATACCATAGTCTCTTGTGGCCACATATCTAGAGAGTCCCTGAAGCATGGTGCCTGCCCTAACATCTTTCAGCTTCTGTGACCCCAAATGAAAGGACATCTAATGCTGAGGGATCTGCACAGGGATGAGGATGTGGGTAGTGATTAGGAAAGAGAAGTGTGTGCCTGGTCACTCAGTCCCCTTGCATTCCTCCAGCCATAGTAAGGTGCCCTTTAGACTGTGCTGAAGGAGGAGAGGTCTGTTTCTGGCTGTCCTAACAGTTAAATATTCATTCTGCCAAACAAATAATTTAATAAATGATGGCCAAATGTGATAGAAGTGGTACTCCTGGTAGAATTTTCTGTTCAATATGGGTTAAACTGATTTGGGGGTATCCTTGGAAACTTATTATCATTTCTTAAGTAGTTTCTCTGGGGGAAAGCGTTTTGAGTTACAAATGACTAAGTTATATATAAACTTTTGTAGTGTGTTCAATCATATGCCAGGGACTGATTGTATTGTATTTGTAGTCCATCTGGGGCTATGAGAACAGAAGAAAAATCAAATCATCAACTGGCTAATGTCACTTCTGGGGACAACAAATCCAAAGTAACAAAATAGTCTATAATATGGAATATCACTTCAGAATGAAAATGAACACGTTTTGTACAGTTTGTGGCATTTGTAGGCTGGCTTGGTGTCTATAAGAAAAAATGTTCAGACAGGAACTGATTAGAAGGTGGGGTCAGGAGTGCCAGGAAAATTGGATCCAGGTAATGGTAGATGGAGATGAACAAAACCTATTATATAAATGTATAAAATTTCCAAAGAATAAAGTTAAACTATTTAAAAATATAAATAAGCTCAAGGCTGCAGGAAATTGAAAGGTATAAATAATAAAATGTTCTCTTGTATATTAAAAAAAAGATGTCGTGAAATTGTATTGCATGAGTCTGACTAGACTGTATTTTCTTTTTTTCTTTTTTATTTTTATTTATTCTTATCTAATTAGACTATATTTTCTTATTCCCAGGGAATGAGATACCATGTACATATACACTATAAAATTCATAAAAATGGTGAATGGACACCACGTTGTATGATACTTCCTCTATGATGGTTCAGTAATTGTCTAGTACCTTTAAAACCAGTGTGGAGCTTTATAAATGGACTGAGATCGGCTTGGTGGTGGAAGTTCATAGATCATAGATTGGTATTTCCTCTAAATTTTCAATATTTTTCTTTTGAACACACTGTAATATTCAATTCAGCCCTTCAAAGCAAAATGAAGATAGAGTTTGTACTTTCAGAATTGTGAAACAAAGACTTAACGCAAGGGGGCGCAACGGAGCCATTGTTCTTGGCTTCCAAAATCAGCAACTGGGAACAGAAGAAAACAAGACAGGCGGTTTCCTTAAGAATAGTCCAGATAAAGAAGAATTTCCCAAAGCCAAACTCGTGCTGCCAAAGGCTCTATGCCTAGTTATATATCTTTGAGTGATTGAGTACTTTTCATTTCACATGCATAGATACACACACACACACACACACACACACACACACACACAATTTATTTTGCTAAGATCTTTAATAATATCTTTTAGGTTATTGTGAACTTATTGGTGATATTCACTTAAAACTCAACACACGGAATTTTCATGTAGCAGAATAAATACATGCATACCACTAAAGTATGAATGGCAAATAAAACTTTTGTGTGTGTATGTATGTGTGTTGTACAAATGATTTTTCTATAGGTGTATATCATGAAATGATTAAATCCAGCTAGACAGGACATACTTATCAACTAATTGAATGTTTTATTTGGGGCTGCAATATTTACTAACATTTCCTCATAATCCATTGCTGCTGAGGTACAAAAAAATTAAATGACCCCCCCAAATCAGGTATCTATAATTGTTGATACTTATTTTACTGAGGATATTGTTGGCTTGCTAAATAATTCTACAGTCTCAATTCTTTCTCCCTGTTTTTGTTGTTGTTGTTGTTGTTGTTGTTGTTTCTGTTTGGTTAGTTTTTGTTTTAGTTTTTTTAGAATTTAATACATGAGTACTACATTTATATAATTGCCTCCTGCCTCTTCTCCAATTCTTCCCATGCTCCTCTTCGTTTTCATGACCTCCTCTTCTTTATTACTGTTACATACATATACATCCAGACACATTTTTACATACATACATATATATATATATGTGTGTGTGTGTGTATATATACATACATACATACATACATACATACATACATACATACATACACACCCTAAGTCCTTTCTGTGCTGCTGCAATGTACATGTATTTAGGGCTTACCACTTGGGACTAGGTAACCCATCAGGAAACCCATCCCTGGGGAAGCCTCTTTCTCCCTCTCTCTGCAGCCGTTGATCGCCTGTAGCTCTTCATCTAGCGGTGGGACCCTGTGAGATGAGTTATTTTATTTTATAGTGGGTATGTATTTTTAACTGAAGGGACCTTCGTGGTCTTTCACTTTTTTTTTTTTCCTATGAGACAGGATTTCTCTGTGTAGCCCTGGCTGTCCTGGAACTCGCTTTGTAGACCAGGCTGGCCTCGAACTCACAAAGATCCGGCTGCCTCTGCCTCCCAAGTGCTGTGATCAAAGGTGTGCGCCACCACACCCAGCGGGCTTTCACTTTTTAAAGTGAAGCCAAAGTGTAAGCATATGTTACTAGTTTATCATCAAACTCATAAGTTAAGTAAACTTGATTGATGATTGTCGATAAGTGAAAAATAAAACATTATGCTAACCAAATACTTCCTTAAAACATGTAAAAAGTCTTTTTGACACCTCCACCCCCAGAATCCTGTAGAAGCTCAAAGCCTCAAAATGCTTAATAGATGGTGACAAGCATTAACATTTTTTTCTCTTACACTCTAATAATTTATTATCTACCATAGTGATTGTGTGCTGTCAGTAACTGAAAAATTGAGGGATATGTTTAAAATCCTATTTCCTAAGGGTCGCATGTTTTCAGGTATTGAGCACAAATTTTCGGCTGGAAACGTTCCCTTCTTCAAAGGAGGTGTAAGCTGTCAGCTCCTAGATCTGACCACCGCCCCCCCTCCGTGTCTTCATCCCTCACCTTAGCCTCTCAGAAAATCTGTTTCTTTATTCGTAAAGCTGCTTTGCCCTGAATGTAAGGGTAAATTGAAGATATTACTTGCCTGTGTGCATTCTGTACAGTAGCACTGTCCTTCCGTGTGACTTGTCCTGGTGGCCTTGACTCATTTCCTGCAAGCTGAGGAGCCTCCAGGACGGACTAGCTGTGTGCTGAAAACACCTGGATGGTGATGGGCACTGGGCTTGAGACCCAGGGAGTCTGCAGGTGCCTTTTCGTATGCCATCATTGCCTCCCGTTCTTAGTGACAGGAAGTCCCAGGCCTTCATACACACACCAGAAGCCACAGGTCATCTCAGCGTATGGAGCTGAATGATGTGATCTTCAGACTCCCTTGTCTCCGGTTTAGGAGAAAGAGATCATAAGACACCAGCATGGGAGGGGAACAGGTCATTTTCATCACGGGTGACCAGCTCTGCTGGGCTACAACCCACTGTCCTCCACGCTGATGAGCTCTGAAGAAAGTGTTTGCCCTGAACTGTGTCCTTAAGCATGGTAATTATTTTTCTTCAAAGGGAAAGGCAGCTGAGGGGCACGTGCTGGCTCGCTAGCTTTTGCTCCTTGATGACAATGGTGGATTTGGCCTGATTTCCTATTCTCCGCAATCACTGATGGGAGGAGAGGCAGCCATTAGCAGGGGGGTCCCAGTTGACCTTCAGCTAAATTGTTGCTCCTTTCGCTTCCCGCCTTTCTTTCGTTCAGAGTGCGGGGGGGGGGGGGGGGGGGGGGGGCGGGGGGGGAGCTCCAGCTAAAACAGAAAAGTAAAGGAAAGAAAGCAGGTGTGAGGCTGACAGACATGTAATTGGTGGGGACAGCGTTCTTAATCTGACTGCTCTTCCTGCTGTCCTGCCTTTTGAGTCTGTGAATAGGAAAATGAATTGTAAGCGATGTTCAAATCGGGGAACGCAGCCAATAAGAAATGGACTATATGTATATTGTCCTGAAGTTCTTGAATTCTTTGAATCTGGGTTAATTTTTTTTTAATCTCAAAACAATATTCAAGGCAGAATGCAGGGGAGTTAGCTCTGACATGCTGACACAGTCCCTGTCAGAAGCCTTTCCTAGGAGAGCCTCGCACCCCCATGATAATCAGCAGATTTCGAATGTCTAGTTGACTCATGCTGGGTTAGGGATGCCCTCTCCCCGCACCCCCCACCGACGATGTGAACCGGAAAGAGCAAAAGCTCAGTTCAATGTCATCCCAAAGAAACTCCTCTCAGGCAGTCAGTACAGTCTGAAACTTAGATGAAAGTACATTACTTCCCAATGATGGGTATTGAAAATAAAGCAAGTGACAATGAGAGCCATTTGCAGAGATTGGATGTTCCCTTGTTATAACTTTTGGAGCATTTTATGTCACCGGGGAAAACCTTAGAGGTGTTTCTCAGTGGTGCTGTGTAAGATGGATTTCCCTTAATTGTCTACCTCATTGTTATTACACATGAGTTCAGCATGAGTAGTCATGGAGGCAACATAACTGCTAATAGCGTGCGCTAATGGCAGCTGAGTAGCTTAGGTTAACATCAACGCAGTGGGGTGAACGTGTGGGGTTGGCTACAATTAATCTCAAGCAGAACCCAAATAAAGGCAAAAAGCATCAACCTCCATAATAGCATCCTCCATTCATTTCAAGAGAAGACAAGTTAAAAATTGTCTTTGTTAAATACAGTGCTTTTCATTGCAATGGGGAGAATTCCTTACGCAATGAAAATTTGTGATGTCCCTTGACTTACACTGGGTGTACCTGGTATACTTTGCCTGTGAACTTTCTAAATTTACTGCTAAAAGCTGGATGCAAGGTGTAGCTAAGAAGGCAATCAAGATTCCATACATTTTCATTAATGCACTATGTAAAGACATCATTGTCTTCTTTTCATTCCATGTTTGATACACATAAACTTATTTATGAACTGGTGATGTCACACACCTGTAATTCCAGCACTCCAGAAGATGAAGCAGAAAGATCATACGTTCAAGGTCAGACAGGACTCTTTAGCAAGGTCTAAGTAGCTTGGGCTACAGAGTAAGACCCTTAAAAAAATAAATTAGGATGTAGACATGTAGGTGTGCATATTTTCTCAAGATCTTGACTTCCTCCAGGTCTGAAGAGCTTCTGCTGCCTGCTAATGTTTGAAACTGGTGGGAAGGAAGGGAAAGAAAAGAAAAGGAAAGGGAAGGGAAGGGAAGGGAAGGGAAGGGAAGGGAAGGGAAGGGAAGGGAAGGGAAGGAAAGGAAAGGAAAGGAAAGGAAAGGAAAGGAAAGGAAAGGAAAGGAAAGGAAAGGAAAGGAAAGGGACAAAAGGAAGGAAGGAAGGAAGGAAGGAAGGAAGGAAGGAAGAAAGAAAGAAAGAAAGAAAGAAAGAAAGAAAGAAAGAAAGAAAGAAAGAAAGAAAGAAAGACAGGAAAATTGATGTCATCCTCAGTAAATTCCAGGCTAGTCTGGGATATGGGAGACCTTGAAAGAGGGAAAGGGGTGATGGGGATGGAGATAAAGAGAGAAGAGAGAGATTGTGTCCTAAGTAGCATATTAGAATTCTAGTCACAATTTTTTAATCTTTCCCAAGTTTATCATTTGTCAATTGCATTTCTTTGTGCTCTCATTTCAAGAAGAGACTTTCTGAATTTTAACATGTCATTTTGCAAGGTTTTTTTTTAAATTTTCTTGCATTTATCTCTTAGGTAATAAATTGTTCTTGATCGTGCGATCATAAAGATAATTTCCCACAGTCTCTTAAAGTTTCATGCTAATAATTATTCTTTGTACATTTAAATATTCACTTCACTTGGAATTAAATAAAATGTATAGAGAGAAACAGGCATTCAATTTCATTTTTTCCCACCTCAATGGCCAACAACCCCTGTATCATTTATTGTAAAGTACATCCTTTCCCTGTGGACTAAAGAGGGAGAAATCCCATTACTCAAGGTTGTGGTTGCCTCTTTGTAGGCTCCTTGTTCCATTATTCCAATTGTCTCTGTCTGTGCCTGTAGTGTGTAGTTTTACAAGATAGATATCTGCACAGCTTCCCTAATTTACTCAGAATCTGCAGAGAGGGATCCCAAGAAAAATAGCTACTAATGCCACAGAAATGGTAGGCTGAACGGACTCACTCATTCACTCCGTCATCCATTCATCAAATATGATACCTATCATGTTGCTGAGAAGTCCGAGGAATTGAAAACTGAATAATTAATCATCACTAATCCCAAAGAAAGATCCTAGGGAGGGAGGCCAGCAAAGAATTCCATTTTGTTCTATTATGAGCCAGAGCAACCAAGCTGTGGACACCTGGGGGAAGGAAACAATCATGCCAGGCACACTTAGACAAATCTTAGCTGTTTTAGCCAATAAATGGTAGCTTCGGGATAGCCTAAGGGCATGAACTGGCATATGTGTGTGTGTGTGTGTGTGTGTGTGTGTGTGTGTGTGTGTGTGTGTGTGTGTGTTAGGAGAGACTAATGGAATTGCAGCTGAGGAAAACCTCATTCAAGTGTGGAAGCACAAGGCTTGTTTCCTAAAAAAGCATCAAACAGAGGTGGTCAGGCTAGAAAGGAAGGCCTGGGGAAAGGCTCTGTGTGCCCCGCTGAGCTTGACCTCTATGCTGTAGGCTGAGGAAGAGTGGGGATTTTAAGCCAAAAGATAATGCCTCTATGGTGATATATTTGGTAGTGTGAAAGCAAAGATCTGTGGAATGGAGGGTCAGTGCTGCTCCTGGAAAGGCCAGTCCAGAGGCCAGTATGTTGCTACTATGGTCTGACTTGGCAGATATGAGTCAAATGGGAGACACTCACAAGTCTGAAAACATTCAGTGAGAACAGAGCATGACAACAGCTGTCAGTTGTCATGGAAAGAGTCGAGAAAATGTCAGCAAAGTGTCTAACTTGAGTAACTAAGTAGATGGGATATCCCTTCCATTTGGAAGTGGCAGACACTGCTGGAAAAGTATTATGGGATAACTGCCCAAAGCAAAGGACAGCCCATGACTTTCTCTTTGACTATGTCAAGCTTAAGAAGCAAAGGACGACTGGGTTGAGAAATAAGAAATGAGTTGGAAGCACATGTTGATAGTTTATCCACAATCAAAGACTAAGCACCTTGTGTTCTCTCTTTCCTCCTAAGACATCTGTAAATAACCAGAATCCTCAAATATACTAAATCCTTCGTTGATATTCTATAGCTGTTAAAGATGGCTTTTCCAGGCATTCTCTTAGCACATTTCCAGCCCTAAGGCAGAGCTAGGACATCACCATTCCTCCGTTTTCATGGGATGGGGAGAGGAGTGCTAGCTGAATGACTCTCTAGGAATTTAGTCACTCTAAGAGGGCATTGTCATAGGAATAGTGTCCCCACCAGGAACATTAAACTCTTCAGCTCTTAGAAGTCTCCATCGCAGTAACAGAAAATGAGGCTTCATTTCAGATGTGCCCCTGGCATCTTTCCTTCTAGAACATTCTATTAGCAGTTGTGGAGGAAGTAGGGGTGCCCAGAATTTATCATGGAAAGAACAACATAGGGGCAAGGACTTGGAGTGTCAAAAGTCAAAGTGTCAGTCTAGTGAGATGACTCAGGGGATGAAGTCCTTGCCCCCAAAGGCATGAAGGCTTAAGTTTGGAACTCACAGACAAACCAGATAGCTTTGGAAGCCAGAACCCATGGACAAACCAAACAAATTTGAAACCCTCCTGTTATCCTAGCACTCCAGAAACAAAGACAGGAAATCCTGAGGCAGGCTAGCCAGCTAGAACAGCCAGAATTCACTAAGTTCCAGGTTCATCAAGAGACCTCACCTCAATAAAGAGAAGCAAGAGAGTCTAGGAACACAGCTGAAGTCGACTCCAGGCCTCCACATGCTTGGACACACATGTGCATTTTCACCTGCACACAAACTTGTGCACATATGTACACACATGCCTAACACAGGCAAATAAGCAAAAACAGATATAGAGATCATTAATAAAGAGATATATCCTGTGCTACATTTAGAATAAGATGTGAAAATTAGATTTCCAGCATAAAATAGACTATTGAGAAGTTGATTTCTGTCTACTTACGCAACACCTGAATCTGTTTTCATATCTCATGAGCTACTTATATTATTTTCCCAATGACTGCCATCATGTAGTAAAAAATTTTAAAGGCAATGATGAACTTTGGGGATTAATTAAAAATTTATAGTTGAGTGTAATATCTCATGCCTGTAATCACAGCACTTGGGAGGCTGGAGAATCACTATAAGTTCAAAGGCAGCCTGGGCTACAGGGTTAGCTTGGGCTCTAGAGTGATGACCTGCTTCAAAGAAAGAAAGAGAGACAGACAGACAGACAGACAGACAGAGAGGAAGGAGGAGAGAGAGAGAGAGAGAGAGAGAGAGAGAGAGAGAGAGGAAAGAAAAAAGGAAGACAGGCTATTGCCTTTATCTAGATAATCTATGTGCTCTAGGACACCTCCCCATATTAGGCAAGAAACTAATAATAATTCATATCCTGAGCATAAAGCATACAGTAAACTGTAATATGGGGTGGTTATTGCCAATTTAGGCCAGAAGCCACTGACTCGAAACACCAAGGGTCTGTTGACTTATGGTATAAGAAGTTAAATATACTTGTACTGTTTGGTATAAAAAGCCACTAGCTGAGTGTTATAACCCCCTTACTCTGCTATTGTTTATCAATGCCTATGAGATTGGACTTAAATTGCAGAGACATAAAGTCAATATACATGAAGACGTAGTTTTTCACTGAACACGTTTATATCTGCCTCACTGTACTTCATGCTTATTCCTAAATAATAATCACAAAGCCCTCAAATGGTTATACAAATGGGGCCAGAAATCTACCTGTTCAAGCTCTTGAATGATGCCCTCCTCTGAAAGAGTCCTTTCCTGCCATTTGACTTAAGAAGTCCTAGAGCCCCCTTACGTCAAACGACACTGAAGCAGATTGCAATGTGGTTCTTCAGTGTGGCAGGAGTAGCAGGCATCTCACTAAACATCTCGAAGGGGTCCCAGGAAGGTTTCCATGCTCAGTCCCCAGTACTCAGCCACAGACTGTGCTTTTCTGAAACAGCACTCTCTACCTTCTGTGACAAGGTACATGTTTGCACATGTGTCTAGCACAGTCTGGTCTGTGGCTCTATCACACAGAACCCGGGTACCTAAGGTACCTCCAAGCGACTAAGTTGGTCCCTACTCTACATTACGGATAGTGGGAAATGTGTGCTCAGGGTTGGTCTCTTCACACACACCATCTCATCTGCTATCCAGTAAACCTTAGAGAGGTTGAAATGGGACTCCCCCAAAACATCAGTGTTGAATTCTCACCCTCCCCCATATCAGTACCTTACAGTGTAACGTTATTAAGAAATGAGGTAGCTGGGTGGTGGTGGTGCATGCCTTTAATCCCAGCACTTGGGAGGCAGAGGCAGGTGGATCTCTGTGAGTTCAAGGCCAGCCTGGTCTACAGAGTGAGTTCCAGGAAAGGCGCAAAGCTACACAGAGAAACCCTGTCTCGACAAACCAAAAAAAAAAAAAGAAAAGAAAGAAATGAGGTTATTTTGGTTGTGGTCAGCTAGGATGAGCTTACACTCATTGTAAATATCTGGGAGAATGAGACCCCGTTATAGTAAAACAGGTACCAAGCTGTATATAATCTCAACATATTGGTAGCAAGGGCCCAGTACACACACACACACACACACACACACACACACACACATTCTTTAAAGATAGTATTATTGAACTTACCATTACAATGACAGGTTGATCTTATGTCTCTCCCTAAAAGGGGGTGACTTGGACACACTCATGCACACAGGGGAAATTCCCTGTGAACACAACGGCAGAGTCCATGGTGGTACTATTAGATAGGCAACAAGTAGGGGCCTGGGGGTACAAGCCTGTAATCCCAGCTACTCAGGAGGCTGAGACAGGATGATCATGAGGTGAAAGTCAGCCTGGACACCAACCTATCGAGAATGTCTCAAGACAAAATATAAAAAGAGAGCTGCCAATAAAGTTCAGTGGTAGAACATCCCTAGCATGCACAACATCCTAGACTCAATCCTCAGGAACCAGTAAAAATGCATACAACTTTATGAAAGATGGCCAACAAACCACCAAATGCGAAGACATAGGACAGACTGTCCTTCACAGCCCTCTGAAGGAATCAACTCTGTCTCCTCTTGATCTTGAACTTACAGCCTGCAAGACTGTGAAACCTAAAATATTAGCCATGTGAAGCATCCAGTTTATGATGCTTTGTCACGGTAGCCCAAGCAAACTCATCCTTAACCTGTATCCCAGAGAATACATGGAGGAATGATATTACTACCTCTATTGCTTCTTAAGAGCAGAACTGACAACTGTCTAAAAAGTTAATCATTTCTCAGCTCTTCGTTTTATAGCCTTCTGGTGCCTAACGTTGTAATTGCCATCTGTGGAGTGAGAAAAGGTCTGATGGAAATGTGTTCTTTACGTGAGTGATGTGCATCGCACTGATGGATGGCTGATGGAAATATCTGGGAGAATGAGGCCCTGTTGTAGTAAAACAGGAGCCGAGTGGTATATAATCTCAGCTTATTGGTACCAAGGGCCCAATACATAAAGACCCCGCTTTGACATTAAACTGATGCCTGTGTTAAAAAGACACTAATGACAAATGTTTGAAAATAATCATAGACACGTTTTCTGTTCATATAAAGGAGATGCTCATATGTTTCGCTTCTGTATAGAAACAGTCAGAACTGGGTATGAAATATCAGCACATCACTAAGACTAGAAAGAGTTTTGACAGCAGAGAGATACTCTACTCCAGAGGCTCATGGGAGAGGACTGACAAAGAATAAGCTGTGAGATCCGGTAGTGCTGGGTTCTGTCTCCCACCTGCTGCCTCCTAACTACATAGCTTGTGGAAGTCATTTAGCACTCAAAGATTCTGATTGCCTGGAGTGTGGGATAACAATGTCTTCACCATATACCTGGTCTTGGGGTTGAGAGATAATATTGGAGAGATGGCTCAGTGGTTAGAGCACTTGCTGCTCTTGCAAGAGACCCAGAGTTCAGTTCCCAGCTCACGTGTCAGGCAGCTCACAACAACCTGTGCCTTTAGCTCCAGGGAAGCCAACACCCTCTTCCTTTGTGGGCCCCTAAATACACACACACACACACACACACACACACACACACACACTCTCTCTCTTTAAAGATAATATTACTGAACTTCCTGTCACAATGCCTGGTAGTATACTCAGTAAAACTGTTCAATAAATGGTAGCTACAAATTTCATATTTGACCTTGTTATCACTAGAGGTAATCATTCTCCGCTTCAACACTGGGAAATCCAAATTAAAAGTCTGTTTAGCAGAGTTCAAATTAGTGAACCTGGAAATGCCTAGGGAAAAAAAAATCGTTGATGTTGCTACTGAAAATTCTTTCTTCTCCACCATGTAGCCACACTGTGAACCGAAGCCCTGGAGTATGGTGACATAGCATGCCCTTGGGTTTGAATGAGCCATGGATAGTTAACCCAAACAAAACTTCAGTCTAAAATCCTCACTGTTCTGGAGGACAAATTAAAAATAAGGCTGGCTCTGCTCACGGAAAAGTGTTGCGGAGCTGAAATTTTAGAAAACTTAGAAGCACAGCAGGCTCTCCTTAACTTCAAGGCGGCATCTCTTTGAGGCACTGGGGTATAGGCCATGCTTTTGAACTCATTTCCAATCAGCCCAGTCTTTGTGTGCATCCTCTGAAGGAGGCAGTCTGGAACCATAGATACAAGGCAAGCAGGAAGTTCCAGTGTTGTCCTGGGCATTGCTTCCCAGAAGGAAAATAACTATATTCCACCGTGACTCTGAGCCAGCGGCATGGAAATTATGCAAGGTGGTTTGGGGGCTGAAAAGAACCTTTCATGGAGAAATAGCTAGCCAACCACCTCATTCGGGGTTACAGCGACTGAAGGCTGTGCCGAGCAACACCTGCTATAGCCACCCTCTTGCTACCAGACAGCTTCCAACCTCAGAACCTTCAGCTTGAACTCTGCAAGTCCAACATGACCATGTGTCTCCTGAGAGGTTAATTTTTTTCCTAGCTTGGATGTAGTGAATTACTCCAGGTAATATCCTTCCATGTTCCCTGTTGAAATTGCTCATTAATCAGCCTTGAACTTGCCAATGGGAAATCTCATCCACAGGGCTCTAAACTTGACGGGATTAGAACAAATTAGCCTGAGACGTGGGGTGACAGGCTCAGGTTAGTGTGATGAGCCCCGAATACACAATGTGGTGGACAGCACACCCTTGAGTGGCAGGGCTCAGGCACAGCTGTGGATGTGAGGCATCCATTTCTCTTGCAGAAACAAAAGGAAATCTGAGTAGAACAGTAAGGATCGCTTTTACATTTGGCACTCTAAACCCAGAAATTTAGACCATTTAAGAGCTATATGGGATCTAACATGTGTGTTACCGAAGTCACTCAGCTCACTGATGAGTAAACTAGAAGTCGCTGTATGAATAAAGTCACAAAAACCTCAAACCAATTCTCTTCTTTTCCTGACTCAGGGAATCGATCTGAGTTTATGGGGTTAGGTATTTGAAGAATATTCAGTTCTTCCAGTACTAAAGTTATCTTGCAAATAAATTACTCATCCATTCATCTAGTGACAGAGGTCACCCTTGCCACTAGAATACATTGTTAATGAGCAGTCAGGAATCTGTTTAGCAACCCCCCATTCCCATCCTAGAATAGGCCACTTGCTCAGAACTGCATAACCATGAGCATCTTTCCTCTCCTAAAGAGGAACATCATGCTCCATCCTCACCTCTGAAAATATGAATTGTGGCTCAGTGCCTAGCACACCTTAAAGGAAGATGCTGTGGGATATCTTTCTGTATGTTGTGAATATGTGTTGCTCCGATTGGTTGATAAATAAAGCTGCATTGGCCTATGGCAAGGCAGCTTAGAGGCAGGTGGGAAATCCAAACAGATATACCAAGAGAAGAAAGGAGAGGAGTGGGGAGACGCCAGCTTCCACCATGGAAGGAACAGCAAGATGCCAGGAGACCAGTAATGCCACGGCCACATGGCAACTTATAGATTAATAGAAATGAGTTAAGTTATAAGAGCTAGCTAGCAAGAAGCCTGCCATAGACTATATAATTTGTAAATAATATAAGCCTCTGTGTGTTTACTTGGGTCTGAGCAGCTGCAGGAATGGACAGGACACAGGAAAACCTTCCAAACTACAGAGAGACATTTCAAACTCCCGGAAGTCTAGTCTATTGTCATTCCTTTGGCTTAATGGCAAGAAGTAGTTGGGTTGAAATGGACAAAGAGTTTCAAATGGCAGATGAGGGAAAAGAAGTGGTCTACTGATGAGCAATGCTGGGAGCCCTCATTCCCAGAGGCTTCAAAATAAGATTGTCATTGTGTATTTATCTTGGATGGTAAAATTCCACCTGATGCAAGAGGATTAGACAAATGACACCCTTAAATTCCTGCCCAACTTGAGGCTGAATTTCCTTCACACTACAGAGGAAGGAGGTTAGGGGAGCAGTGACCTCCTGAAGCCAGCAGCAGTGGGGGAAATATAAGATCAGGTCTCAGGGGCTTGGGGACAACAGTGACAGCTCTTTCCATTCTTTCCATCCCTCTGTACCTGAAACTCCCACCTGCCATCTTCCTGTGTTCTCAGAGGTGGAGTGATCATTCTGAAATCATTTTACTGGAAACATTTTAAAAAATCCCTACTCCCTGCTTCATAATCGCACAGTTCATTGCCACCTCTCTCTAGACAATTGTTCCTCAATATATGGGTCACAACCACTTTGAGGGTGGAATGACCCTCTCACAGGAGTCACCTAAGAACAACAGAAACACAGATATTTCCATTATGATTCATAAGAGTAGCAAAATTACATTATGAAGTAGCAACAAAAATAATTTTATGGTTGGGGGTCACCACAACATGAGGAGCTGTATTAAAGGGATGCAGCATTAGGAAGGTTGAGAACCACTGCACTAGACCTTTCTGTAGTATTTTTCTGCATTGTAGCATCACTTATTTACATGCTGTCTCCTGGGAGACAGGCAAGGTTTTGAGGCTAGAAGTGATAGGGGAATAGTCCATGAATCATAGACCTTACTTATTATAACATACTATGTCATGCGTGATTTCATTTCCTCTTGAAAAAAATCAATTCTATTGTTTAAGGATTTAAATGGAGTTTTTAAATCTATTCTCTCATATTTACACTTCAAATAGTTGTCAGGATGTAACTCTGCTAAAATAACACTGCTGCTGTGTATCTTTGTTGTCTTCTCCAAACTCTTCAATGGCGGCTCTGTTCATAGTCTAGTTCTGCCCATCCACTATAGAGACACTAAGCCAAAACCTTAGGACATTCTGAGATCAAAAACCCATGAATACCTCAAATGTCAGCCCCTACTGCTTTTGATTGGCGTATAATAATTGTACACATTGATGAGAACAGTGTGATGTTTTGATCGGTGTATATATTAGGTAGTGATCAATTCAGAGTAATTAGCCTATCCATCACCTTAAACTTCAAACACGCCATTATGATGAATATACTCAAATCTTCTCTTCTAAATATTTTGAGATATTTCCTTCATTAATACTGATGATAACTGCCCTGCTGTGCATAGAATACCAGAGTGTATTCCTCATATCTAACTCTAATATTGACCTGTTGACCTCTCATTCCTTTCCTCTACTTTCCTCAGGCTCCAGTAACCAACAGTCTGTGTTCAACATCTATATGCTTAACTACTTTAGATTCCACATATGGGTGAGGTCATGATATTCATCTTTCTGAGCTAGCTTATTTTTTTTAATTTGGTTTTTTGAGGCAGGGTTTCTTTGCATAGTCTTGGCTGTCCTAGAAGTAGCTCTGTAGACCAGCTGGCCTCAAACTCACAGAGATCCTCCTGCCTCTACCTCCTGAGTACTGGGAGGTAAAGGTGTGTGCCTGACTTAAGTTACCTAACATAATGTATTCTAACTCCATCTGAGGTATCATGAGTAACTGGATTTCAATGAATAGTGTTCTATTGGGTACCACATTTGGAAGAGGGACTTCACTGTGGCCACTTGACCCTTTTGCACCAGTAACAAGGACTCTCAGCAGCCACCAGGATGATGAATCAACTAGGAACTCTCTTAGATGTGCAAAGGAGATTTGAGTCTCTGAGTGTCAGCATTAGCCTGCCATGAAGGCCACACTGTGGCTTGAAGGGTATTCCAGTCATCAGCTTGCTGGAGGCAGCTGACCCATTTGTGTAACAATGTACCTACATGGCCCTAAGGATGACAGTCTCTACACTTTTCGTCCTTGGTAGGTCACTTGCTTCCTTTATACTTGTCTTGCCTCTAAACTTACAGTTCACTTTGAAACTGTTACTTGTCTAAGGCTAGCTCAGCCTCATTGCATTGCCCAGGACAGTAGTTCAAGTGTGGTCCCCAGACTGGCAGTGCAACATCACCTGAGGACTTGTTATAAATAGTCTCAATAGACCTACAGCATCAGAAAACGAGGGCAGAGTACAGCCATCTTGGGTCCTCACTGGGTGATTTGGATGTGAGTTCAAACATGGGAGCCATGAGTCTGGAGATGGGGGAGATGGGGACTGATCATGTGGACAGTTTGTCTGGTTTGGAACTAATGGCTTTTCTGGGGCTGCTACCTGTCACCCCATTAAATGATCCACAAACCACAGACTGAGAACTGCTGAGCCCCTCACCCCCACCTGTCGTCGGGTTTCAGGAAGATTGCAGTCTCATCAGCATCAACAAAGCTCAGTGCTCCCAACTGTCTGAGACGAGAGTCCAGATGTATACAGAATGATGAAAAAACAAAGTTTAGTCTGAGAATAGTGGATGAAGGGCAAACTGATCTATGCTTTTAGAGATGGTAAAGGCCATTGTGTTCAAGACTAGTGATGGAGTGTTTGTCTAGTGTATGCAAGACCCTGAGTTTTATGCCCAGCACCACAGGTGATGACAAAGATTACAAGTTAAAGCATGCCCTGGCCTCCTTAGCAGAACACTGCTTCTAAATAATAAAAAGAGTTCTTCTTTGTAGGCTAGAACCAAGAGACAGAAATACAAGGGTCCAGATTTATGCCAGGTAATAAAGAACAGTATGATGCCAACAGGCACGCTTAAGATGGGCACCTGGAGGTGTGATGCATCCCCCTCAGTGTTCATGGTCGGGCAAGGTCCATAGCAGTCTTGTCAAGGGTATGGGAGAGACAAGAGTTATCCTAAGTCACTTGCAGGATTCTTCTGACATTCTGTAACTTTATTCCTTGAAGTTAATAGATACTTAAAACATTTAGAAAATAAAAAGAGGGAGAGAAAACAGGAAACAAAAATTATTCATACCATGACTCTTACTTAAACGGACTATGCACCATCAAGTTCACCATCCTACAATGTGTTGTTAATAAAACATTATTTTTATGGTGAGTATGAATCTGTAAACACTTGGAAAGTATTTATGGAGAAGCAATGGCTGATTCACTGATTTGCAAAACATTTGCAAATGTGCCCCATGAGCCAAGATCTGGCAAAATAAGTGCTGGGGGATAAAAGAGTAAAAACATGGTTTCTGCATGGTGGTACCCAGGTAGGGTGGAGGCAAAGCAAAGCAGACAGCTTCCTAAGGCTCTACGTGGCCTCTGCTGGTTGAGAACTAAAGGAAGGACTGGGTTCAGAATGTTTGATCCAGAGTCAGAAAGCTAAATCCACTAACCCAATCAGTTTTCCTCTTCTGCCTTTCCCAGATTAATGTTCAGCCCTTGATGTCTTCAGAGAACCTCCTCTCCTGTGCCTCCTTCCTCCTAGAAGCTTGTCTTGTCTTTTCTGATGCCCCACTACATTGTACACAGCATTGCTTTTAACCAACACATGCCTTTCATTAGTATTTCAATAAGAAGAAACAGGGTTCAAAATAAAGGAAGAAGAGAAACTGCACAGTCCATTTACATTATTGGCATTAAAGAAATACTTCAGTTATTATTATTAATATATTAAGAGGGCTGGCAAGATGTCTCAATGAGTAAAGTTGCTTGCCCCTCAGACTTGGTAACGTGAGTTCAATCCTCAGTACCTCAGACTAAAAGAACCAAGGTGGAAGGAGAGAATCAACTCCCCAAGGCTGTCCTCTGGCCTCTGACCTCTACATGTACACTACAAACACATGCACGCACACAGAAGCATGCACACATACACACACATGCACACATGTGAATTTAAGCACATACTCTAATTTTTTGTAATTAAGGAAATGTGTGGTGGTCATCCAAAGTGGTTTTTTTTTTTAATATGCATTGGTGTTTTTGTCTTCCTATATGTCTGTGTGAGGGTGTCAGATCTCCTGGAACTGGAGTCACAGACAGTTAAGAGCTGCCATGTGGATGCTGGGAATTGAATCCTGGTCCTCTAGAAGAGCAGTCAGTAATCTTAACCACTGAGCCATCTCTCCAGCCCCGGTCATCCCAAGTTTTAGTGATACATAGACATATATGTGTCTTCAAGCTGATGTTTGAGCCATCCAAACCCTCAGGAAAGGCATTTCAAATTTCTAAAAGGTTTAGAGATCAAACGCAGATTCTTCAACAGTTACAAATACAGACATGGAGCTCCAACTGGCTAGAGTGATATGATAGTTGCATATAAAAGCATTTAACCTAGATAGGAAGGCTCTGGCTTCATTTACTGAGGAGTGTATATTCCTATCTTTACAATACACGTATTTGTTTTATTATCTGGTGAATGGCTGTTTATGAAGACAGATCAAGGTTGTACAATGCTGATGTTTGAACACTCAGCACACTAAATGGAAGTGCCCACCTCACATTCCATGACCAGTACTGGACGGCACCAAACAGACTTCAATCTGATGATCTGGCAGAGTGCCAGGGTCCCTTCCCCCACCACATGCCCCTCCGGGCATCAGTCATCATCGTGCCGTGTATGGGCCAGGGGATTAGCCTGAAACCGTCTGAGCTTGCTCCGTGACAACCCTGGAAATGGCACTCTTTTTTCAGTCATTCTCTGATAACTATTGATACCTTCACATTTGTCCCGTACCCTCAGCTATCTCATACGAACTTGGTAGGGAGAAATCCTTCTCCCTGAGTTGCCTGCACTGTGAGGATACGTTTGAGGCAGCAGATTGGTCCTTGGCAAGTGATTCCTATAGATGTGTTTCCTCCACACTTCACTCTGTATGACTGTGGCTGAGGGGCAGGTGTGGTGGCTTAAAGCCTCCTGCTTTACCACTAGAGGAGAGCAGTTCACTGCCAGGCCCAGGAGGTGCAGCCGCAGGGCCCTGTTTCTGTACCAAGCATGTCTTCTACTGCTCCCGTTTTAACCTTTCACCGAAGAGTCCCTTTCCTTCTCTGACAAGGACTGATGTGCTGAAGGCTGTGTTCAGGTAGAACAGAAGAATAGATGTACCCATAAAAAGCCATTTGGATATCTGTGCAGATAATGTACGTAAATCTTTGAGCACTAATTTTGTTCCTGTTTACATGATACAAATGATGCCAGTTAATATCTAACATCATGGAGTGTGTAGTGTAGCGCTGTAGTGGGGTCTACACTGCAGATAAGCCTTCCAATGCTGGCATGTTGCTCTTGCTACTGAGGGCCAGTTGTCTTTCTAGGCAGCCAGCTGAGTGAAATGATCCTGCCTGTTGTTCCTCTCCCCTCCCTGCCAAAGGCCCTCCATTCCTGTTTCAGTCCAAGACCAGGTACTCTGCCCGCCTTGCTGATATCTGCATCCATTGTCCTGTCTCTCCACCCGGTGGGTCCCCTGGCCATCCCTGTGGGGTTTGGAACTGGGGGGAAAAAACCCCACCTAGTCCAGCTCTTTCATGCTGTTGTTCTTAATGAGGAAAGCGACCTAAAGAGATGAAGTTAATCGTCCCAGCCTTGGGACTCCATGTTGGACATGACCATCTACTGCCTCTCTCTAGACCCATACATAATCGCACAGCTAGTCTCTCGTCACTTCAATCCATCAAGCTCAGACTCCAGGCTCTTCTTTCTGAGCCACTGTTGGTAGAAACCTCTTAGCACAAAACTCTTCAGTGGCTCGTCACTGCCTCCAGAATAAAACCAGACTTCTAACCCTGGCATTCAGCAGTTAAGTTCACTCTCTTCGCTGTCCTACTTTACAATCTAGCATGCTGATGTGCATCCTGGCTCCTCCTCCCTGACCTGTGATTTATTCCCACACCTACAAGCGCATGACGGGCAAGGCTGGATCACACTCATTTTTCCAGGGCAAATGTTGAGAGCTCTGCTTTCCAAAACACCCTCCCTACTTCCCCTCGGTTAAAAATAACCTCCACTTTGGTGGCTCAGCCCATTGTCTATAATCCCCTTATGTCACCCATCTCCTGTGTAATGACTGAGTGAACAGACAATGATGCTCTCTGCTGACTTAAGCCTTCGTCGGGAGAAAGTTCTAGTGAGGAGTTAATTTGATTTCCAGGTATTCTATATCCAAAGCTGATACTCTATAACCAAAACTTTTGCATATGGCATTCACTCACCTAAGGATTTGAAGTGAATCTATGTGTTTGCAAATTATTATCGAGTGACGTTAGAACTATATCATTTCTTAAAACCAAACATTAACTTTTTTTTTCATTCTTTTAGTCACGTAGTTGAGGCGGAGCAACCCAGCTATATGGTTCTGTGCTGATGCTCAGCTTAATTGTTGAGATCAACAATGTAACTGTCTACTTGAAAGCATTTAAAACTAATTATATGCTACCGGGTTTAGTTGACATGAAATTATAAAACATCAAATAAATACTTTTTTTTTCTCCCAAAGCAAAAAATTTTTACCCCCTCCCATACACACACACCCGCATTTGCACACAAAAGACCAAAATCATCTCAGAAACCCATACTGCCATCTTGTGGACAGAGAGATGGTGGGAAAATCCCTAAGTGGGATTAAGTAGATGTCTTCTCACCAGCAAGCAGCCTGTGCTTAATTCGGAATGGTTAAGCCAAAAGAAGAATTTTCCTCTTTAATTAAAACAGTTTCCCAGAAAGTGTTTGTTAATTGGTCTCAGTCACTATAGAACCCCAAGCTGGTTGTCAGAAATGTGCATACAAATAACCCTAACGGTCTCATTCTTCATATCTGGGAGAGATGGGGAGTGGCCATGCAAAGATGACTGAGTAAAGTTTTATTAGCACAACTTCATGCAGCAATCATGCACAAGAATTGTTTTAATTCACATATCAACAATTAGCAGTCTGAACCCAGAAGTACACAGTTAATGGAGGGTGGTTCCATAGCATCCTAGCGGAATTCCTCCCAAACAAGTAGATGTCTAGGCCAGAGAAATATACATTTCTTCACATTACTATTAAATCAGTATTTCACAGAAGGCACCACCACAAAGCTACGTTATGGCCATTCACCTCCTGAAAATCAAATTAACTCCTAAGAAATCATTCGCTAAACATAATAGGGGAAACACAATAAACATTAAACAAAAGTCATTTCCTTTTGTTTCCATAAGATGCCTTCCCTACAAACCTTTCATTCTTTAGGCTTTTCCAGGTAAATCATCAACCTCCTATTTCAAAGAACATGGGTGTTTGAACTACTTCCCTTCTGGATTAAATATAGTCCTTAATCAAATGCTGAGCCAGGCCATATCTAAAAACATCTTCATGCTATTATTTTGTCTCTGGGGAGCTTTATTACATTCTATTTGTCTGTAATGAAACTCATATACGGCACTGAACTTGTCTAAAAGAAATGATTTCTTATATGCACAAAATTATACCTGAAAGAGAACCTTGGATGCTTAGAGCAAAGTCCATTTGTGAAGGCAGTTATCCCCCTCAAAACACCCACCTGTACCCATCCCTAGCCCCCAACCCCTACCTCCTACCCTGAAACACCCACCTGCACCCACTCCCAACCCCCATCTCCCTACCCTTGATCCCTGAACCTGCATTCTGGCTCTAGGGTATCAGGATCGCTGTGTTTTAGATTTTCCTTTCATCTTTGACTGCCTTTGTTAATCACTCTAGAAAAGTTGTTTGGAAATTAGCTGTCAGATATGGCTATTCTGCCCAGCAGTCGGGACGGAATTGAATATTAGCTCAGTTGTTCACTGAGCCAATTCGTACAGTCCACTCAGTTAGTGCCAGGGTCCATTGCATCAGCACAGGCTGAAAACGGTGAAATGGTGAGTGGTTATATACATGATGAGGGCAGTGCCAGGGAGCTGAGCCGGAATTACTGGGAACACGCTGCTGCCAGACGCAGGTCCAGCAGGAGGAAGGGAGGATGGTAGCCCTGAAAAAGTAGCAGAAGCCCTGTGATGGAGCTACTTGACTCCCTATTGGGATCCCAACATTTTTTTTTTTTTATCAATGCCAGGAGAATAGAACTCAAAGACGAGCTTAAAGCAGGCAAGTGACATGGCACATTTTATTTTATTGAAAGCAATCAAGAAAATAAATGTGAAAGGGTCAAGATGGTAGTCACAAAGGCTAGCAATGAAAGCCTCTCCCATGAGCCTCAGCTACAGGGTCAGACCCAGAGTCAGACAGTAGAGATGAAGCAGAGGGACAGACTGAGTTCCAAACAGCAAAGCTGAGAGGCAGGTTGACAATGGAAGGCTCCAGCAGAATGTTGACCGTGACTTGGATGATTGTCAAGCCTGGTGCTTGAGGGGGAAAGTGCTGTCCTCTTTCCTCATCCATTACAGGGTTTTGGCTAAAGCCCTCGTAACAGGCACATTAACAAGAAGAGAACATACAGATTGACAGAGCCTAAGTTCCACATGACATGGAGCCTTCCAAAGCAAGCATCCAAAGAAACAAGGAAATCTGTGGCTGTTTATGCACAGGCACACTGAAATATAATTAGAGAACAAAAGAGAATGATCTCATGTTGATAAACTGAGCAAGGCATGTTTGTTCAAATTCGTGGCATCTCTGAGTGATATTCTTTCCCTTGAGGGTAGAAAGGACCCCATCACTTGAGGCTCTTTAGGGTAAAGAGGAGGAAAGTGTCAGAGAGGGACCTTTGTGAATTTTATGTCCTCCATGGCAGAAGGATGAGTGTAGTGGGTAGCCATTCCAGCTTTGATCTGGAAGTTCCAACCCCCACTGAGGCTTTGGTAACTGTCACGCCTACAAGGCAGGGCTGAGAGAGGGCCCTGAAGACCCGGGATCCAGATGCGCCGGCTCTCTTGGTTCCTGGACCCTAGACGCTGGAGGTAGACCGAGCAGAGTTCTCCAGAACACACCGCCGGACTGCGCCACACCTTTCCCAGACCCTGTTACCTATCCCTTCACTTGTAAGTTACCCCACATAATAAAGCTCCCTTTTAACTACATGGAGTGGCCTTAATAATTTCACCAATAGATGAGGGAGGGGAAGAGTGGCCTTCCTGCTTCAGCTGGTTTCCCAAATGACGGACGGAGTGCTGTAACTTTGAGTGGTATGTCCTATATGCCCAACAGTGCCATCTTAATAGGAGAGGAAATAGAAATGCTGGGTAGTAAGTGTGACGGTCAGGGCAATGGAAACCACGTCCAGAAGTCAATAGTCGGACCATTACCAAAGGATCACCAAAGCAGACTGAAAAATAGTTATGGAATTCTGTGGCTATGCCATCGATTAACTAAGCAGGAGAAATCACAGAGAATTAAAGCGATCATAAGCCAGCACTAAAATGGCTTGAGAAGCAAATAGACCTTGGCTACACCTTGCAGTCACCCCACAATCTTCAAAAACTACCAGAAGTCAATCTGCATCCCAGGCAACCAAACTTCTCAGGTGGCTCCAGTGTGCAGCTAAGGGTATGGTGCTAACATGCTCAGGTCTCTCAAGGAGCTGGAATGGAAAAGAACTGTGAGTGAGCAGAGGATTGTAGGTTTTTAGGTTCCCTGTTTGTCTGTTTGGAGACAGTCTCTCTGGGTAGCCCAGGCTGACTTTGAACCCTTGATCCCCCTGCCTCAGCTCCACACAGGCGTATCAAGTGCTGGAATGAGAAGTTTTCTTTAAGATAACAATTGTTATCTTAAACTGTTTGTTCAGATTCGTGGCATCTCTGAGTGATATTCTTTCCCTTGAGGGAAAGACCCCATCACTTGAGGCTCTTTAGGGTAAAGAGGAGGAAAGTGTCAGAGAGGGACCTTCGTGAATTTTATGTCTGGAGGAGCAAGTACTAGCTGAGACTGACACAGGAAACAGGAAAGAGTCATCAATGGTAACAGCTCAAGAGGAAATGGGAGGAATAGGAAAGCCTTTAACCTTGGCTTTGAGGGGAAGGAAGGACAACTGTAGATGAGATTAGTAAGAAAGATGGGTGTGCATACAATTACGTTTGTAGGTGGGAGGGTGAGAAGACTCTCCATTACAGTAATTAGATGCATCTGCAAACAGATCCATTGGTCTTGTCTCCACTGTGCATAAACAGACTTGTGAGGGAGCCATCCGGGACACTCATTGCCAGAGGGGTGGATAGACCGAAGCGTGAGTCCTGTCCAGCTTTTGCTAGGTCGTTGCTTGCTAATTCTCACCCCAGCCGCAGTGTTGGTCCTCCCTCACCTTAGAGAGGTTCTTGCAGACATAGCTAGCCTTCTCCTCCTACATCCAATAACCACTTCTGGCTATTTCATCACCTTCCTGAAACAAATGTGCATTCATGTGTCACCATGTCAGGTTTCAGGACACCTGCAGGCTGGCTCCCACCATCTGGACCTCTGGGATCTGACGGGGAACCACGTCCTACATGGAGAAGCTAACTATTAAACAGGGGGCAATGCTGCCTGGGGTAATATACATAGAGTGGGTGTGTGTATATATAATATATGTGTGTGTGTCTATGTGTGTATGTGTGTCTCTCTATATGTGTGTATATGTTTGTATGTGTCTCTGTATACATGTGTATATGTGTATATGTGTCTCTCTGTGTGTATGTGTTTATGTGCAAAGTGAGTGTGTGTGTGTGTGTGTGTGTGTGTGTGTGTGTGTGTGTGTGTGTGTGTGTTATCCTTGCTGTACATTCGCAGAGTTCAGTGCTGTATTTGCCTTTACCTTTTCAGCCGTGACAATTTTTCCCAGACATACCAGTGACAACTTGTTTGGGTGTACTGGTGTGCTTCAAAGCCAATAGCTCTGCTGCAAGATTTTGGATGACCTCCGTGTTTTTCTGTAGCACCCTTTATAAAGCAAACAAACAAAAAACTTACTGGTCCACTCTGCCATGAATACAGGACGTTGGCTGTGATGTTGTCTCAGTCGCTGCCTTCTCTCTGAGGAGAGCTAAGTGTGTGTGACCAGTTCCATAGGCACCGCTAGTCTAGACTATGGGGTGACTGACCAGCCTGGCTCCCTCATCAATGCTTCTTGTGCAACATCCTTCACGGTTTCTGACATGCTGAACTTCAACTGCAGGTGCTCCCCTAAACCCTTCTACATTGGAATGTGTCGAATCTCAACAAGATAGAGCCTACCTAGGCTTTTGTATCATGCAATAAAGATGATAGACAATAAACTTTTTAATCCCACACATGTTTTTGATTCATGGAATCATCAAAAACATCCCATTGCATTAGAGCACTGCTTTCTCAAAGTCTAGTCATCAGAAACTAGAGACGCTTTCTTAGTTCCCCTTTAGCATCCTCTTTGAAAGCTTCAGATTGCCAGAGATAGGACAGACATTGGGGAGTCTGATTCACCTTCTCCCAAGCTGTGTTATTCCCATGCCTGGCCTGACTTCATCTGTTAAAGGGTAACAATATTTGCTACCCCCCTCACACACACTCAGGCACACACACACACACACACACACACACACACACACACACACACCAGTGTGTTGTTGTGATGCACTGAAGAAGGCAGATAAAGCAACCAAAAGAGTACATGCTCACAGCGAGAGCTGGGGAAAAGAACGTGCATTGCATAAAATTTTGTGTTGAGGAAATACAAGATGTAGAAGTGGGACGGAGGTCCTGTAAAGGAGAAGTGCCATGATTCTTAGATTCCTTAAGCACTAGGGGAAGAAAGAAGAGGAAAGTTCTGTCTGTCTCTGTGTTGGGCAGTTTTTCTTTACCTGAATTAATGGGAATTTTATGTGCTCCTTCGTCTTTACTATAAGATGATGAGTCCTGTAACTGATCAGGTTTGCCTTTTCATATTTTATACTAGAAAACTGGCCACAAGCAAAACTCTAGTACTGTATGACATGCTGCTGTTTTATAGTGCTGGAGACAGAACCCAGCACCTCACTGTACAGTGGACAGGTGCTCTACCACTGAGTCACATTTCCCGCCCACTGCATAGTGCTGTATAGCAACATCACCCACCAGTAGTGCCATCTTGTTCACATGCAGTTTTCCCTCTTTCCTTTATCTTTGTTTTTATTTTTAGATAAAATGTAGACGATTGATGTAGTATATGTGACTCTACAAGCTGCCTTATGTCACTTCTTGATAAATCATATCCTTGAGCAAAAATAACTAATGAGATGACACATATGTGTGTAATATATGTATATATAAGCATATATATATAAGTCCTGCTTTTTTTTTTAATAATCTGTGATTTATCCAAGAATGCAGCAAGTCAAATTCTTACTCTAAATCAGGCAAAGCCTCAGAGAGATTGCCCCAAAGTAATCATGGAGGTCACCTTTAGGCGTGAATGGACAATGTGTTTTAAATGGCCCATTCATTCCGTCCTTGGCACAGATACCAATGTGGTTCATTATTTTTATGCTAATATATGTGCATAGCCTTTTTAATGTGGCGACCAGCCTGAAGAATTGGACTGAGACCAATAATCAACAGATGGCAATCACTCGGGGTCATAACTATCTCGGGCCAGGTTTTCACTGGTGATCCTCAATTATACAGAGACTTATAGCCCCAATCTGGCTTTGTAGGATCTCCCTTAATGTCTGCCCATCTCCAGAATCAACCCACTGCCAGCATCTATGAACTCTCTCTCAAAATGGAAAAATGGGCTTTCTGAATATACCTACACAGTGGTCCACTGTAGAGACTGTAAAAATAGTCTACAATCCATGAACTCAAAGGAAGCATCCTGAAGTTTTATTTTTTAGTGTTAAGTGACATTTATAAAGCCATCATTTTTAGAAGTATCTGTCTCCTAGGGGACCATTTGAGGATAACATGAGAAGAGTATAGTAAGGAATAGGGAAAATAGATTTGACTGGTCATATCTGAATGAGTCTATTTAGTATCACACCTTGATATTGAACACATATTCTTTTCATGTCACTGTACATGCTCTGTGATGACTTCTCAGAAGGAGTCCGCAGTCCATGTGGGTAAAATACTTTGTAGTTATAATACAGAATTCATAGAGCAAAATACTTCCTTTCTTTGTCGACCACCATATTCATGAAACAATTGGAACCAGCTGGAGTTGGCTCTCTCAACCTTCTGACAGTTTCCAAGTTGGTTAAGAACTTTCGATGGGGCCCTTTTGAGTAACTGATAGGATCTCTCAGCCTGAAGGAAGCAAAAGCAGAGAATTTACTGGCCAGTGTAATGGAAAGTTCAAGATCTGGGAGCTCCTTGAACATGCTTTAAATTTGCGGCTCCAACATGTTCCTAGGACCCCATCTTGCTCACACAGCCTCCCTCTGTGTCTTTCTGTACTGCATCTACCTCGGCAGGTTTCATCTCCATGGAAACCCCAGAAGCTCTATTCTTATTTCCTCACAGCTAGAAAGGAAACTATATTTTCACTTTTCTAGCTGCTTCATTGAAAGTCCTGGCCCGAGTTTCATTGACCTCACTTGAGTTTCTTGATCATTCCCACATTAGATCCAAGGCTGAGTAGCCAAGAATCACATGCTGGGGACCTTGAGCATAGAGATTCCTGGTCTCACACTTCCAGAGGCCAGAGGTCCAAGATCAAGACATCAAAACCCTTGCTGCCTCCTGAGGACAATGAGGGAGAATCCTCCATTCCTTTCCCCTAGCTCCTCCTTACCTTGTTTTTGGAGACAGCATTTTTTCCAAGTCATCATATTGTCATCCCTCTCTGGGTGCCTGAGTGTCCTCTTTTTAGTAAGGATTCTGGTTACTTTGGAACCATTCTAGTGAGTTTTTAAAACTTCCTCACTTCCGGCAAGCGCCTGTGTCCAAGGGCTATGAATATTGCTCAGAGGTAGACTATTTGCCTACTGTACTCAAGACCTTGCATTCAATGCCCAGCACTGCAAGGAAAAATAATCTATCTCCAGTAAGAACACATCCTACAGTACTGGAGAGACCACCCCCACACAACTCAACCCTCAACAACTCCTAAACCAGCCAGTAGCTATAAGAAGGACAGAAGGTATTGGATGGCCAGTTCAGAATCACGTAAGCTCCCTGCTGCTGAGCAAATGCAAAGGGAAGACCTGAGAAGGGCTGGCTGTCTTAGAAAGGGTCAGGCAGCCCTACAAAACAAAAGAGCATGGATGGTGGGCAGGTAAAATCAATGTCCACTGTATTAACTACCTACTAAATGAAAATAAAGCCTAATGCCTACTTCTTACATACAGGGGTACATGTGAATCACCAGATAAAGTGCTAAATACATGTCTATGCTCTACCATTCAAATGGATTATAGCATTCAAATTTCCCTCCAATTCTCTTTTTTAAACTCTATCTCTTCCTGTGGTGTGTGTGTGTGTGTGTGTGTGTGTGTGTGTGTGTGTGTGTGTACCTCTGTTTTTTGGCCACTAGGTATGCCAGTATACCAAACCCATGGATTTTCAGGGACTGTCCAGTCTCCACTCCCATTTCATCATAGGAACACCAAGATTGCAAACATATGCTACTTGAGCTGACTTTCGATAACTTCTGGGGATTGTAACCCAGGTCCTCCAACTTTGCCGAAAATGCTTTATCCACTGAGCCCTTCCCCCAACTCTCCAGGTCTCCACTGCTAAAAGGGAACTTTGTGTTCTCCTTGTCATTTTAATAAGCTAAAAGCACATTTGGCTGTTTAGACGCCAGTGACAAGGAGACTAAATCTAACAAGAAAGAGTATTGACAGCCAACTCCCATCAGTTACCAAACAACAAAGAGTGACAATTGAAGAGCCGGGGGACAGACACGGCATCACTCTTGGCTGGAGTCCGGCCAAGGATGAACTCAGGAAGACATGGATGCAGAATCTACGGCAGGGGTCCTCCTCCCCTTCTTGTGCCATGGAAAATACCACGCATGCATCAAAGCCTTTTTCTCACCAGGTTTAGGGAGGCTCAGAATCTCACACGTGTACTGGTCCTATGATAGACACACCCAGCTGTTAAGCAATACCCATCCTTGCACCGCACCGGCCAGCCTGTCCAAATTCTTCCTAAGCCAGGCTCCCACTAGCCTTTACAACCCAGTCAGAATTGGCTCGCGAAATCCAAGCCATCTGCCCTCCTGCCCTTCTGGGCCTTCTGAGATACCTGCCCTCAGAGGGCCTCACCTGAGCTTTCTGGCACCATTTTCTTCCGGTGAGCTCATTTTATGTGTATGCAAAGATGCATAAGGCAGACACGACCAGTCATAATATGTTAACAGTATTTAGCACAGTCCCTGGCTTGGTGCATTTCTTATCTAAATTAGAACTAATCTTCTTTATATCAATAATGTAACTGCATACCTCTGGTTTCTGGAAGCTCAAGGACGCCTTTCTTAACAATTGTTCAGGATCCAGACTGGTGTTCCACCAGCTTCTTTTACCGTTAGTTCATTTCCTCAATAGCACCTTGGTGAGAGTCTTTTCAGAGCCTGGGGACTCCAGCCTCAACCCCTCCTATTCACTAAAAATGCCCAATAACCCTCGGTATGGTGCTGCTGTGACATTTGGTAAATACCTGACTGATTATTTATCAGACTGCACACGGAGATTGACAGGTCATTCACATTAGTCTGCATCAAAACGGAGCTGCTGTTGTAAACATCTACCCATGGGCTATTTCTATGTCACTGGGCTAAGGGATATCCTGCGCCTCGGCTGCAGCAAACTTGGGGAGAAGGAGGAAAGGGAAAGTGTAATTGAAAACAAAAGCAGAGAGGGGCAATTGCAAGAAAAAGAACAAAGCGCACCATTGGAGGTCCTGGTGAGTCATTTGTGCCGGCTGTCAGGGTGTCTCTGACTGTAAACGGCTTTAACTACCCGGATCAATAAAGGGTGAGACCTAGAGATAGTAATTATGCTAATTGGTAGTGACTAGGAAACAGGCAAGCTGCAGGATAAGCAGACAGCGTCTCTGGAGAAACAAACATGTTTGTTAAGGAGTGAAAGATCCAGACCCCTCCGTGACGCTTTTCCTGAAGTCTGTTTTTTAAGAAATGGCAAATGCAGTGCTCAGCCTTGGAGTTCTTACCTCAGCAGATGATAGCAGATGCCACAGCTCCTGCCTTCCCAAGTTTACAGCTTGGCTCAGTCTCCACTACTGTCCAAGTATATATGTGTGTACGTATATACGCACAGGCACATATGAAACCCATTTCTACAGTAAAAAAATAAAAATAAAAAAAGGAAGAACAAAAGAGAAAAGGAAGAAATGTAGGAAGGAAGGAAAAGAAGGAAAAGAAAGAAAGAAAAGGGTCAGAGCTGGAGAAATGACTCAGTGGCTAAATGTGCTTCCTGTGGAGGCATGAAGACCTCAGCTTTGAAACCAGCATTTGGATAAAATGCCGGGTGTGGCCACGTGCACACATGTAACCCTGGTGCTGAGAGGGGCGGGTGGAGCCAGTAGGACCCCTGGGGCTTGCTGGCCACCAGCCTGGCTCCAGGTTTAGCGAGAGCTCCCAAAGGAATAGGGTGGAGAATGGTTGAACTCGCTCACACATACCATGCAAACTGGATCACATCGACTATGCACACACATACACTCCACACCCAAAAGTGAACAACTGGGGACACAATAGAAGAGTGTCATCAAGAGGAAAAGGGACCAAGGCCAGATGACAAGAGGCAGAAAAGTCTCTCGTCACCCCATGTCTTGGGTGGAGCTTTGACTGTAAAGAATGAGGTCACTGCGGCCAGAGAAGGCAAAGTCGGAACTCTGAAGTAGAAGGTTCCCTCCAGTTTCACTTAACTGTTGTGTCAAATCATGTTACTAGATGTGGACATTTAAGGGATCTTGGTTACCACAGCCATGACCATAAATAGGCAGGGCAATGGGCTGAAAATTAGTGTCACCCTCAAATTTTATACTTGAAACCAAACCCTCAAGCAGTGGTATTAGGAGTCTTTAAGAGGTAATTAGGTCATACAGGTAAAGCCCTCAAAATGTCCTTTCGAAAAGGACCCCAGAGGCTCTCCTACTTTCTCCCGCCATGATGCCTGAAAGCCTGAGTTATCCTTTCCTAGAACCCGAACATGATGGTACCAGCCTTAAGAACCTATGAGAGCTGGGTGGCAGTGGCACATGCCTTTAATCCCAGCACTTGAGAAGCAGAGCCAAACGGATCTCTGTGAGTTCGACGCCAGTCTAGTCTACAGAGCGAGATCCAGGACAGGCACCAAAACTACACAGAGAAACCCTGTCTTCGGAATTTAAAAAAAAAAAAAAAAAAAGAATCTATGAGAAAGCTACCCAGTCTATGGTATTTGGTTATAGCAGCCCCAACTGACTGAGATGAATGCCATCTTAGCATGGACAACCAGATAACCATAGTGTGCAGACATACACCAAATGTGTGTGTGTGTGTGTGTGTGTGTGTGTGTGTGTGTGTGTGTGTGTATGCCAGTTAATTTAGATTTATCATTTTGCCAAACTGCTCTGAGAGTCTAAATTTATCAGTAAACATTAACCACTATAATTTTACAAATTAAAATTTTAAAATTTTATAATTTTTCTTTAATCACTAGAATTATATTTAAGACTCAAGTATTAATAAACCCTTGATAAAATTTGGGTAAATCCATGAGCAGTTAGAAAGATAACTGAAATGCCCTGGCTCTGTAAATAGCAAATCCATTCCTCTTGCTTCCTTCCTCTATTCAAGAGGTACAGTTGTCAAAGAACACTTTTCCCTTGAAACTAAATCTTAGACTTAGTACGTGAGATTTTTCCCATCATTTTCAGGCCATGAGGAGATGTGGAAGTCATAAATACTGTGCACATCCTGGGAATCGTGTCCCCCTGCTGAAGGGAGATCCTGGCTGTTCTGGTTACATGAGTCAGATACACAGGAGCGTATTCAGCAGGGAAGCATCAGATTTTCATACTAAACATCCAAACACCAGAGTGATGTCAACTATCTACTTTGCAAGTGGGCATTCTGTAGGATAATCCTAAGGTTGGATGGTGTAGAAAGAGGCATAAACTGAAAGTTGGGATCATACAAATGGTGTTTCCTGGCAGCCGCTTCCTCCCCACTGTGGAAGGTGGAAGGGGAAGCAGGGCAGTGTGGCTTGCATTCGCTTTAAGAGCTTTGGAGTGGCTTCCCAGTAGCCATTAAAAGAACAACCCAGGAAGCCCCAATTTTCTAGATAGCAGAGCTGCTACCAGCAGGGGCCAGCATGCCTTAAATAAATATATTTGTGTCCTTTCTCATGTAGGAAAATAAGAGAAAGAGAGTTACTGCCATAGAACTCTAATTAACATGTATGTGAACTACAGACAAAAATAGTCTTGCCTCAAAAGGATTCCAAATTCAGGACACAAACACCTGCCCAAAAGATAAGACTGCTACTTTCATTGATGGTGTTTTTCTCCTTCTGATCTTGGTCTTCTCATCATGTCCTATCTGCTTTAAGTTAGAGAAAAAACAGTGTTATAAAAACTTAAAGTTTAAGAGACAGAAGTATTCTTTAGGGTTGATAGTGCCAGGAAGTACCTTGCCCCTGATAGGAGACCCACACTATCCCCAGAAGTTTCAGCAGAATGCCAGCAAGGGTCCTCTAAATGAGATATATAGAAGCCAAGGAAAAGGGGCAGATTAAGAGCAATGAGCAAAGAGTGAAGATTTCATGGTGGAGATTGGTACCTGATCATAAGTAGGTGCCTGGTCTATAGAGTGAATCAGGGCAATGAGAACACCCTACATGATTAGAGTTCATGAGGATGACATAGACCACGGGTCCCTTGTGGGGAACTCAGTGTGATCTGCAGGAAGGAAGGAGGAGAGAGACTGAACTGAGAAGCCTCAGTTCCTTGGGTAAATCGTAGGGACGGGGATGACATGTAACTTTCTCCCCAACCTAAAATTAGACATGTGGGAACCAAAAAGGAAGAGGGGGGTTCTCATTCATGGTGAGAGCATGTGGATGGGACTCCCCAGTAGGCTTTGTCAGAAGATGTTCATTTCATTTCAATCTTCCTACACTTTGTGAAACAGAGAGGATACTGATGGTGGAGGTATGACCTGCCCAAGGTCACCTGACTAGTTGGGTTGGTACCCAGCCAGACCCAGGTCCTCTGTCCCACCTGTCAGGCACACCCCAAACTGCCGCACGCACCCTCTCTTCATTTTACGTCATCTAGGACCTACCGATATCTCCATATGACTCTGTTTACAGTACAAATGACAGAGGAGGGCTGCACTTGGCAGCCATTTTGAGATGAGCCATCCTCCTCTTGGATTAGAAATAATGACACTGATTGCCAAGCCAAAATCGAGCCTGTCTATCACTGAAATAATTCAAAAAGCTATTTTTGCGGGAAACATCCTCTGTGATAAAAAGCAGTCATTTGAGTTGTCTTTACAGGACATGTCCCTCTGTAAATTCATACAACGTGCTGGACTCTGGCGACCAAACGTGACACCTTCCACAAAGAGTATATAAATGGCTGTGATCTAGGCTGGAGGTAGGACAGATAAATAAAGCCAGCAGTCCACAGAAGAGGTCTTCATTACTAAATTATTCTGAGAGGTTTTGTAAGTCAAGAAAGTGAATCTGCAGCTAATGCCACCTCGGTGCACTTATCCTATCCTCATCTCCGCACGTTGATGAGGAGAGAACAGGAAGGCAGGGTTCGCCTCCCCTTCATCAATTACAAGCATGTCCCTTTTCTCTCCTCTCTGTGAAATTGCATTTCTTATAAATGGCCCTGCACTGATGTCTTACGAAGCAAACATCCCAATTCCTGAGACGTATATGTCTGCACTGGGCAATGAGTGACAGCTATCCTCCTGAGGCTGTGAAAACCAGTCTAACTCCACATGTAGTCTCACCCAAGTAGGAGGAGAGAGCAAAACACCAAGCTATGATGCCCACTGGCCCATAGTTCACACAGGTGAACTGGAAAGGCCGCTTGTCTAGGAACTAGCGGATAGCCAAAGACATAGGTCAAGACAATGCCCCTCTGCCAATGCCGGAACAACACCTTTACAAGCCGGTGTGTTAGAAGGGAAGGGTCAGGGGCTGCTGTGGGTGAAAGAGCTGGAGTGTACAGTCATTTTAAATTTGCACAGATAGTTAGAGGATGCAAGAGGAAACCAGCGCCTGAAGAAAATCTCTATTTCACTTACAGATTCTGAACCATTCTCTTGGATTTGCTTCCCTTCGTAAATATCGTGGGCCGACTTGAAATTACTTGAGAGGCTTTGCATCTGGTTTTGGTTTTGTTGTTTCTTTTGGGGGGGCAGTGTTTTGTTTTTGTTGCTGTTGTTTGTTTTTTGTACTTCAAAACTAATTCAGTTCAGTTTCTTGTGTTTCAAAAATTCCAGAAAATAAGGGCACCGTCCACACATGACTTCTAACACTTTTATTGAGTGCTTGTGTTCCTTCAACAACAAAAAAACAAATTAAAATGAAAAAAAAAAACTTTGAAGTCCTAGGCACTAAAGCATTATCAATTCTTTGATCAAGTTATGCTGAGAAGATCATAAATTAGTCAACCATTCTGTTACTCCAAGCCCTGGTTTCCTGGGAGATGGATGTAGAGGTAGTTTAGGCTCCGTGTAGAAGGATGACTTACCTTTCTTGTTGTTTTGTCTAATGTGTAAAAAAAAAAAAAAAAAAATAAGTGAACTTCTAGGAGGTTCCTGGATGTGGGGAGCCACTGCTCGGGGGACAGAGGATAAACTTGGGTGGGTTGGTTGCGACTTTAAAAGATCGTGGTCCTCTGTGATAGCTTGCATAGTCACGGTCATGTCAGGTGCTTTAAAACTGAGAAGGCAGGCCCTGCTCTCCCAGGCCAGATGGCTCAGACGTTGCTAAAACATTTCCAGATCACCACCTCTTCCCCCAGACTTCTGCTGGAACGGGGGAAGCAACTGAATACAGCCTTAACTCTGAAATCATGGGAACTCCAGCCTGGTACTATGGGACCTTTTAGTTACATCACATGCCAAGTATCAGCAGTTTGAGTAAGCAAGTTCCTTCCTACTCTTGCTTCTAGATAGGACTGGTCTCTCAAATGGCTCCTTGCTCCCTATATGGAAAAGAGAGAGGGACCTGTTTGTAAGACAGATTAACTAATGCGTCCATGCCCAATAGCTGAATTGTCTAAAGAGGGCTTATTTCTAGATTGAGAGTTGAAGATTGCTGGTCCTCTAACTTGTTTACTGGACTTTATTTCAATTACCAAACATAGACAAAACACACACACACACATATGTATATAATATATATATATATTCTCCTTGAATACTACCAACTATTCATATTATTTTTGAATCAACATTAGACCTTTCAAAAAGTGAACACTAAAGCCTTATCAAGCAGTGTATACCCACTGGAGAATGCCTTTTGCAAGATAATCAAAACACATTTCTGTTTTTATGGTGAACCCCACCTGCATGTGATTGTGTCTGCAGCATGTGCTTCCAGAGCACAGGGGACTTTGTTGAACGAAGAGAGACTGAAAGTAGAGTGGAGCTGATAGGAAAGAAATGTGCAGAGGGCTGAGGGTGGGGTTTTCACGCAGGCTTCCGTAGAGAAGGAAAGGATGGTTTCTGGCCTACGTATGCTGAAATGCTAATTGTTAGTCCCAAGAAAATATACCAGGAATTGAGTTGGTATCAATATCCTTTTTTGTTTGTTTGTTTGTTTTGTTGGTTTGTTTTGGCTTGGGGGGGTTGTTTGTTTGTTTTTCGAAACAGGATTTCTCTGTGTAACAGCTCTGGCTGTCCTGGAACTCGCTCTGTAGACCAGGCTGGCCTCCAACTCATAGAGACCCACCTGCCTCTACCTCCAAGTGCTGGGATAAAAGGCGTGTGCCACCACCATCTGGCATCAATGTCTTTTTGTGCATGTGGAATGTCCTTTGGGGAAGCCCTGTAAAGTTGGGGTGTCTCTGTTGGGAACGCTGAGGATGGAAATTGCACATCCCTAACCAAACCTGAGCATTGCTGTATTGGTCCATCAGAAAGAGATTACAGTATGTGTCAAAGAGAGGATTTTGTCAACATAAATACAACCAAATTGTCCTCATTCTGATTCTGTACAATTGCTCACAGCAAGTCATAGCAACCATTGCCAAGAAATATAGACCCTCTCACAACAACACATTTCTCTACTGCGTCTTGCTCACCTTGTATATGGGCAGATTTGACTCCAGAACATGTTAACACCATCAGATACAAGAAGCTTTCAAAGGGTAACTTACTTTAATGATGGTTTTAAATGCTGTTTCTCCAAGGGAGGGGCTGAGGAGAGAGAACAAGATGACACAAGGAGATAAACAAAATGGCTGCAGATCTGGTGTGGCCCTGGTGCATCCAAGCCAATAGGCGTGCCCCAGGAAGCTAGTTCAGGTGGCCTCCTCTGTCAGACAAGTGGAGATCTTAGTTGTAACATTGCCGGGATTTATAGTGTGCCTGCCACTGTGTCTGAAAACAAATCTCCATGTGTCTAATTCTCTTAGGTACAAATAGCTGGGTCATTCTCCTTCCACTCAACTATCCCTTTTCAATTTTCAATAAAACTATCACTAATATTTACACTTTCGAGCCATAAAATGTAATTCAGAATAAATATCTGACATATATTTGGGCTAGGGAGATGGCTATGGGGATAAAGTGCTCACTGTGCATCATGGGGAACTAGGTTTGAATCCCCACCCACACCCACATAAAACGAGGCACAGTGACACTTACCTACAATCAAAGCGCTCTTTCAGCGAGATGGGAGATAGCCAGGAGAACCCATGGAAGCTCAAGGACCTAGCGTTTGAAGAGGTGAACAGCAAAAGAGAGACTGTGCCTTAAACAAGGGGGAACTTTCCAGCCTCCAGTTTCCCTCTCCAGTGAAAATGCTAATGCCTACAGAGCACAAGGATGAAGTGTGTGCTTCACATATTTTAGTTCATAACTTTCCCTCCTCCTAAAAATCCCAAGAACCTCCTGAAGCTCTTGTGCCCACGCTAGCTGTTCTCTCTGATCTTGAGATTAGTAGACACCGTAGGCTCACGTTGAATGCACTCTAAGTTAGAGCTGCTGTCCAGATGTGTGTCCAGAAAAAGATGCACACACCGCTTCAGGCTCACTAGACTCTCGAGGCTGTAGAAGAAGCAATGAATAGTCCTCTGAGTAGACCTTTCTCCTTTTCCTTCAAGGACCCTTTATGGCCAATTCCCAATACAAAGAGCACAAGCAAAGACTTTGTCTCCATCTGCCCTCAGCCCTCTACCCATGCTCTTGCTGATGCTTCAAAGTGATGAGTTTTCTTTCCCATTTCTTCTTCCTAGCCTTGCTCACCAGTTCCAGAGACAAGAAAACAGGCCAAGTGTCCATGCATATTGAGATTCTGCCCCGTCCTTCAAAAATAGCCAGATGCAGGACCAAATGCAGCTAGCCATAGCAACCTGACACATACCAACCCTTAGGTCTATGGGATAGCTCAATGCAAGCACAGAGCTTAATTACACTCTACCTTCTACTCATACCTAGGGTGTTCACTAGGCCTGCTCTTGCTCTGGTGTCCTGGAGACTTCCTTCCAAAGCACAGGAAGTCTGCCTGCACCCTTCTCTGTGCATAAGAGCTTTTCTAGACACGTGTTCACTGTGTCTCATCTGTTCTTCTTCTGTTGATCCCTTAGGCAAGCATGAGACATGACTTATGTTATCAGACCTCAAACCATCATGGCAGGACTCACTTGTAGTTTGGATTTTCTGATTGCTTTTGTCAGTGGTCCAGGGGACTCTAGTAACGGACATGGGTGGTCTGTGTAATACATATGTAACCACGGATGACCTTGAACTTTTGACCCTCCTGCTTCCACCTTCTAATTGCCCTGGGATTACAGGCATATAACACCATGTCCAGTGCATACCATCCTGAGTATTAAGGCTAGAGCTCTTTTGTGCATGCCACACACTCTGTGATTGAGCTACATTCCCAGCCCTTGAAATCAGTTTAATTTCTTGGAAAATATAAATCAACTTTGTATCCTGGTTTCCTCACAAACGGTTTGGAACTGAGTAAATGTCAGCATCACTGCTAATCAACAAAGGGTTCAAAACTGCTCTCTTGGAAGAAATCTAAAACTTTCCTACAGAATCACTTTTGTGCTCCAGTGACCTCAGGTGAATCAGAGGGCAGGTAGGATTAGCTTGGATCCTTCAATTTACTAGAACACAGTCTATAAATCTGCAGCTTGTAAAACTTACATTTGACAGGCAGTTTTGCAAAGGTTGTAAATGCTGACAAATGCCAAGGAATCCCTTTAAGTATCCAGGTATTGTTGAGTCAAGTATATACATGTCTACCTCAGGGTTTTGTATACAGTTTAGAAGAATGGGTTTTAGTTTTTAAAAAGCATGCCTGCATAAAAATGCGTGTCGCCATGCTCAATGAAATGCATATTAACACAAACAGATCCTTGAATTCCACCAGTGGCAAACAGGAAACCTCCCTAAAGGCCTAGATAGTTGTTCGCTGTACGGCAGGGGAGTTGCGCAGTAGGGGCGTTGGTGCGCCAGCTGCACACCGGCACAGAGGTGGACTGATTATACGACTGGACCCGCACAACAGGTTCTGAAGGCTCAGAGCTTAAAGGAGTACTTAGGCTAATTGTAGCCTTGTTCAGGCTTCCAGGGCAAAAGAGTACAAGAGGACTTTTAGGCATCCTTCCAGAAAACTCACCTTTCCCTCATTGAAAAGTTACTGTCCTTTGGCACCCCCCTCCCCATGGGCTTTTTGTGTCCTCAGAACTCTTAACATATAAGCAATGCTTTTATGTTATAAACCTAAGCAGTTAATATGGCAATGATTTGGGGTACCCAGGAAAGGAAGAAAATGTACCAGATGTAAATAACTGCTTTTCTGTGTGACGTGTCTTTAGACTGAGTGTTTTAGGAAGCCCCACCTACATTAACCTGGGCAAACAGTCTTACTGGTCTCAGGGTGTCGCCACAGTGGTGGCAGCTTCTGGTTTTGTACAGTAGGCTTTGGTGCACAGCTCAGCCTGGGATCACAGTTATGTTTTACTGTAAAGGGCAGAGCACAGAGAAGCCTGAGTAATCGGAAGCCAGCCCGAGGGAGCATGACGTCAGATCACTCAAGGACGTGCCGTTCAAGGAGAATCAGTCCCTGCATGTGAACTTTGCCCTTCACCCTAGGTTCTCACTTCTTTATAGATGCCAAGTATCCAAGAAATGCTGACTGGTCACAGGATAGCTGTAAGACCGCAGAAAGAAATGGTCATAGTTCTCCCACATCTCCCCTGTCAGGTTTGGTGGGGGAGTAGTAGGGAGGGGGTGTTGAATTTCTGACATTGTGGGGGACCAGCCCCCACACTTATTTATCCCAGGAACTCTTGAGGAATGAGGGATAAGAGACGTAGTTAGAAATAGAGAGTAAAGAAACAGAGAGAAAACACAGGATAGACTCGGGAGGGCCTGGATCCTTATCCACCGGCCCAGAACTTTATTCCAAAGGTCTATTTATAACAATGCCAAGGGGTGGAGAAAAAGACCTCCCCCTTGCTAGTTACAGTCACCTGGTACCCAGGCCCGTGGTCCAATCAACCTCTTATGCAGTCCTGCTGGTTACAGCCACGAGGAAACCTCATGGGCTCCAACATTACCTGAGAGCAAAAAGAGGATGTGGAGGCAGTACAGGTGTGAGGAAAAGATGGGGGAGAGGAAGAAGACGTACATACAAAGATTTGCTTCCATACAAAAGCAAGTTATGTATGAAAAATGCAACAATGAAACCTGTTACTTTGTATGCTGATTAAAAATTAATTGATTAAATTCTTTAAAAAGAAATACATTTTTTTTTTACATTACATTCTATTTAGTGGGGGGGCGGGGTGTGCTTGGGCACACGCAAGCGCCAAGGCCTAAGTGTGGAGGTCAGTTGTGACATTCAGTTCTCCCCTTCCCCTGTGTGGGTCCTGGGGATCAAACTCAGGTCATCAGGGTTGGCACTCAGTTCCTGTCCCTGCTGAGTCATCTCATCAGACAGTAAAAACATTTTTTTTTCTTAGCAATCCTTAGAGCCGTAGTTTTAAGAGAAAACGAGGATACTCATCTCTGAGATGATCACCGGAAATGGAATTCCCCAGGATATTTTGAGGAAGTTGTATATTCTCCCACCTTTTGTCAGGAGAAATAAGAAGACTTTAAGCCCCTATCTGCTTAGGTGGCTGTTTAAAGTCATGTGTTACCTGTTCTGAAATGGTAGGTTAGAGAATGGATCCTTTGGTCACCAACTTTGGTTACCATCACCCACACGAGTGCTGAATGTTTCGCTCCTGTTTGCATTCCAGGTGGACATTTTTGTATACCGTACACACCTTAAAGCGAGCTGTGAGGTGTATAATTACTAGAGTCGGCCATGAACAAATATGCCGGAAGGCACCTACACCACCCACTGAAAGATTCTTGGCATGGAGACTGAGGCGTGGCCCATTTGCACATGGCAGCAATATGAGCTGTCCTGTCATGATTGGCCCCGATGAGAGACATGCTTTTCTCTTTTGAGTGGTATTATTATTTCCTTGGCTGAGACATATCTCCATTTTGAATCATAACTGTGGGAAAGCCCACACCCATCTCACCCCCAATGTATGTAAATTCCATTTCTCCCAAGACTGCCAGGTATGAGAGAATGCAACCGTCAATATTATGAAAGTTAGCCGGGCTGAAATGTTTGCTCTCCTGTGTTCAGTCACTTGAGCCAGCCAAGGGACACATTTGACAAAGCAGAAGGAGAAATTTATCCCTCCAAGATGGAGCCTTTCACAAGGGAAGCTGAGTTTTGGAGCAAGCTAATGGTAAGTGGAACGAAGTGTTTAATATCAAGGACATCCTGCTGGGCATTTTCCTCGTGGCTTTTTATAAAATGAAGATGAAAGGGGAATTTATAATCAAAAGATTGTGGTCTTGCTCATTAGTTTTTAAGTGAAACATGCCTTCTAGATACCCAGTGCTGTTAGTGATAAATGGCTTTGAATGAAATGTTTTGTGTGGGTTGTTTTTTTTAACAAATGTTATTGATGAACCATACTCAACAGCCTGCTGGCATGCAAGATAGTGTGACCTCGGCAGCTAGGAGGCTTGCTGATGGGGACATTGAAAAAGAGCTTGAGTTTTGTGTTTCAAATGAAGTGTTTCTAGAACTCTTGTATGATTGTGGTTTGCTGGGGGAGGGGTGTTTGTAACTGTTCCCTTTTAAAATAGTTTGCCTCTACACATGTGTGTGGAGGTGTGCACATACAGATGTACATGTGTGTGATGTGATCAGAGGGGTATGATAAAGGAGCATACTAATATCTGAGACTAACTTTCATGACTGTGTATTGGACAAATTCAGACCTGCCTCTCACCCTTCCTGTTATGAACAGCTGTGTTTGGTTCAGATGAACTGGCAGAGTTCTCAGGGGGGCAAACATGTCTAGACTTTCGGGGCCCTGCTGGTCATCCCATTTGACAGCCAAACAAACTTAAGTCCCCCTACCCAAGCAATCTATAGTGAGCTGCAAGATCCCAGATCCCATCCTGCCCACACTGGTCAGTGTTCTTCCGTTCATTTAATCACACTGTCGCATAGCATAAATTTTTATCTTCTCTTTGCCTTCCTAATATAAATTCAAACTTCACTGGAAAGAAAAGGGAGCATTGAAAATATAAGTGATCCGTAGGTTGGTGTAATACACTATCTTTTGGTGGTAACAAGGTGACCTGTCTATCAGAATGACCTATGCTACCTTCTTTATGGCGGAAAGTTGACTCCAAGAGTGTCAAACCCTGGTTTCAAATGTAGTCTCATTGTGCTCATTAAATGCTGTTCACTTTCTCTAGTGTCTTATGTTTTATTGCTGCACCTGATCTGGCAAGCCAGATTGTGTGTTGCTTTGGGAGGAATATAAAAAATAATTTACTCTCTAAGGGTGCAACTTAAAAGACACAATTTTAAAATCAGCATTCAAAAATTTTTTAAATGTATTTCTTCATCTTCATACAATGGAACATGTTTCTTCATGACAGTTCCATAATAAAGCTTTCATTGATCCACCCTGCTCTCCCCCATCTCCTTGTCCCTGTCCCTTGTCCTGCTTGGACCATTCTACCCCAGCACTTTCCTTCCCACTGTGTGTGCTCTGTTGCCCCTCTGCCCCTCTTCTTCAAACTCTCTCTTTCCCTCTCACGGACCCCTTTCTAGTTTCCTGAGCTCTGCCCACACTCATTACGGTATAGATACACATCTGTAGAAACTTAGAAGCTACAATCTGCATGTGAAGTAGGACATGAGGAATTTATTTGACTTTCTAGGCTTAGGTTTTTTAACTTAGCCTAATCCGGTTCTATCCACTGATAATTTCATAACCTCATTTTTTAACATCTGAATAAACAGAAACTGCCACAGCATCCAAATGTAGGACAAACATCTGCCCTTATTTAGACAACTCATTCTCTCATTTACCTACCAAGCACATCTGGAAACCACATGTCTCTGTTCTTATAGTCCATTGATTTATTTTTCATGTTGTCATTTTTATTACGTTTACCTTTACAGATTATAAACACTAACAAGGATTTTGCTTGCATATGCCCTGGTGAAAAGGAGAATTTGAACTCCAAAAGGCTGGGATCTGAGGCAGTAGCAGGCCCTGTTTGGGTCTCCATCTTTAGAGAGTTTATAGTCCTGGCCCATGCTCAAATTCAGAGAACGTACAACGGACCAAAAGGCTTGTATTGGTCCTTTCCACTCAACACCAAGTCCCCACCCCTCCAAAGAGCTAGTGAATAAGACAGTCACAGGAAAGAACTATGCAAATTATAAAGGAAACCTCTACCATGCAATTCATCCCAGCTTGTTCTCTTGATATGGGAAGTGCCATTTTGAAGATGTCTCTTCTAGAACCTCTGTTCTGGCCCTGGATCCACCTCTGCCACTACAGTTTGATACCAGCTCTTTGGTGGGTAGGTGGTGACGCCCCTGTGAAAGAGCCACTGCAGTAACTCACAGAGCTCCAGGCAGCTAGCAGGTGCTCAAGAGCTTCTCCCTGGCTTCCTCCAGGCCAGGAGATGGATGGAGCACTTGCCAACTCAGACTCCTGGGCACAGAACCTGCCCGGCACAGAAAAGACTGAAATCCATTATGATCCAATGGCTGCTCAGGAGCCTGTGAATCCACAGAAAGGGATTTTGACCAGCCTGCTATATTTTCCCAGTGTCTTTCTACTATAATTAATGCACCCCACCTCTCTTACGGTCAGCAGGTTGTTATCTTCACCATAGAGATGGTGAGGCATAAAATGTTAATAAGAGGTTTGACACTCTCTGTTGGAAAGCAGGTTGGGAGGGAGCAACCGAAGCCTCTGCCACTCAGAGCTGGCAAGTTCATACAGAATGTTGGCCACTGGACACTATTTCCTAGTTTTCTTTTCTGTCATCCATGATGGTTTTGTTAGTTTCTGCCACACTTTATACCGGGACCTTTTTTGTTTCTTAGCACACCTGAGTTTGTGTACGTCTTCACCTCTGCAGAACACTTCTGTAACTTAGAAATTCAATTCCCTCCTGGATACGACTAGAAAATGATTATCCACAAGAAGGTAATAGTGGCTCCCAGGAATTCAAATCCAAGAGTTTGTCTCCAAGTCCAACTTCGAGTGACCAAGGACAGCTGGTAGGCCAGCTCTCTGCCCTGCACCTAAATTAGCAGTAGCGGTTCAGCAGCACATAAGCAGTGGTGGTAGCCTCAGCAAGCATGGCTATCAGTGAGCATGCAGCAGCAATGGGCGTGACGTCCTTGCACATGTATTTTGGAAAATAGTAACTAGCTACATAGTCCTGTGTGGCCATCTTTACCTGGAATCTACAAGTCATCATTTTTAAAGTCAACCTTGAAATCCATCCCTTTCTACCTCTGTTTTGAATCCGCTTTTTCCACAGAGAACACAGAGGAAGAGGGACTCCTGAAGGTCAAAATATAATTGAGAGACAAGATATATATGCATGAAACAATTAGGAAACAAACTCATCTATAATTGAGTGTCAGAAAGCATGGTCTAGGTATTAAATGGAATAGTGATGCTGATGGCAGGGAAGTCAGTGGGACCTACAAGAATTATGTAAGGCCGCAAAAAAGAAATTGACAAGGAATGGGGGGTAAGAGGTGATTATTGATGAAATTATTAAGGCCACTCCACATAGTTAAAAGGGAGGTTTATTCTGTGGGGTAACTTACAAGTGAAGGGATAGGTTACAGGGTCAGGGAAAGGTGTAGCACAGTCCGGCGGTGTTCTCTGGAGAACTCTGCTTGGTCTACCTCCAGCGTCCAGGGTCCAGGAACCAAGAAAGCCAGCCCATCCGGATCTCGGGTCTTCAGGGTCCTCTCTCGGCCCCACCTTGTAGGCGTGACAGTTACCAAAGCCTCAATAGGGTTTGAAACTTCCAGATCAAAACTGGAATGGCTACCCACTACAGGTGATAGGGAGGGGTATGGGCATGGGAGGTCAGGAATGACATTTACAGACATGTCCTGGTCATAGCATACTGCTGAGTGGTTGGACAGGAAATGGCTATAAGGGACTGGAGAAAGAAAAAGTTGAGCTGATCTTAGAGATGCCTGAAGGCCAAGGAGGGAGTTTTGACTTTGTAGGACATGGGAGCCATGAGAGGTGTCCAGATAATAGTATAGCATGAAGGGAGAAGTGTTTAAGCGGAGTCAGTCTTGCAAGGTAGATTGCATTTTGAAGGTTTTAGAGGACAGTCTGGAATCTCTAATTACTGAACCTATCCCAAGAAATGTAAAATGTGGGTTGACTGATGGAATCCTGTAGGGTACAGATGCATCCGTTAGCCAAATATGCATATCTTGTCTATGTTACCGTCTAGCAGTATTTAAGACAGAAGCCTACTTCTCCTTAGAGTCACTCCTAAAGGCCGGCATATATTTTTTCCAACTTCCTCTGCTGCTCCTTGAGTTAACCAAGACCTTTCTAGAAAATTCTCTGCAAATCAGCACCCTCAGACTGTGGCCAAAATTGGTCTTGTAGGTGACACTTCTGCCACCTGGAAGTTTTCTCCCTCAAAACTCTATTCCTTTCTAGCTACTCTGAAGATACCATGGTATAGTTTCTGATTCCTGCTTCTGGGCCTCTCCCTGGTGGCTGTGGAGCATGCCTCTTCCACCTCCAGCCCTATCTCAGTCTCTCGCTAGATTCTTTCTCTTCCAGTTTATCCGCACTGACTTATCTGCCTTCTGGTAGCTGGTACCAAGTAGCGTGTTTCAGCTCTAGAGGAATGATTTTTCCCATACATATTCTACTTAGTTGTATGAACAGGAAATATGTCATGGCTACAGGGAAAGGGGCTACAACACACAGTTCACTTGGTGATTGCAAAGAGGAAGGAGTTCATCATTTGGGTCCACGAGTGAAAAAACCCCAGGGGTTGCGTGCTCACTAGACAGTGCTGAGACAGGTTGGGAATTCTGAATCATGAAAGGCAAAAATTGCAAAGGACCACAGGCGTGCATGTTCCGTCTGACTTGTGTTTTGTTGTGGTCATCATCCTCCTCCTCTTCTTCCTCCTCCTCCTCCTCCTCCCCCTCTTCTTCCTTTTTCTTCTTTGGTTGGGTGGGGTTTTATTTTGTTTTGTTTTTTGAGACAAAGTCTCTCTAAGTAGCCCTGGCTGTACTGGATCTCACCCTGTAGACCATGCTGGCCTCGAACTCACAGAGATCCACCTACCTCTGCCTCCCGAGTGCTGGGATTAAAGGTGTGCGCCACCACAGCTGGCCTGCATCTGTTTTTACAGTCATTGTTTCATAAACATTTTTAGCCACACATTAAACCCAGAAGACTTCACATAAGAATCCAGAGAAAGACTTTCTTTGCAAAACAATCAGGAGACAGGAGACACCTATGGTGACAAATGCCTGTAATCAGCTCCCAGTAGTGGGGGGGGAGGGTCATGAGTTCAAGGCTAGCCTCAGTTGCATGGCAAGTTTGAGGCCAGCCTGGGCTACAAGAGACACTACCTGGAAAAGAAAGAAAGGAATGAAGAAACAAGGGAAGGAAAGAGAGAAAGAGAATTAGAAGACGCAATCGTCAGCCTGGGTTGAAGATAGCTGCCCCTCTATAGGTGAAGTGAGCATGTTCCTCCTTGCCACCATGTTTGAGCGGGTGTTGGGACTGTAACCCTGATCTAACTAATCTTCTATTTTGTTGAAAAGGAAACTGCCAATGGGTCAAGAGCAGGGCTGGAACTGGGACTAAACTTTGCTATGGGTCTTTGTTTGGTTGTTTGGTTTAGGATATTATTATTATCGTCATTATTATTATTACTATTATTACATTTGTGAGTGTGTGTGTGTGTCTGTCTGTCTGTCTGTCTGTGTGTGTGTGTGTGTGTGTGTGTGTACATACAGGGTGTATGTGTGGAGGTTGGAGGACAGGTTTTTCAGAGTTGACTATGTCCTTCCACCATGTGGGTCTCCAAGATTGAGCTGAGGTTCTCCACCTTGGCAGCACTTATCCAGTGAACCGTCTTACCAGGACAGGTTTGGTATTGGCGGGGGCGGGGGGGGGGGGGGGGGGGGGGGGGAGTGGTGGTGGTTTTGAGACAGAGTCTCATGTATCCCTTACTGGTCTGGGACTTTCTATATAGCTCAAGATGATCTTAAACTTCTGATCTGCCTTCCTCTCCCTCCTAAATGTTGATATTACAGACACGAGCCACCACGTCCTGTTCATTCAGGGTTAGGGAGCAAGCCCCAGGCTTTACATCAGCTAAGTGAGCGCTCTGCAGTCTGAGCCACCCCCGTGGCTCCAGGTTTCCAGGGTATTTTTGAGACAGGTTCTCACTCTATAGTTCTCACTGGCTTCAAAGTCACGATGGTCCTCCAGCCTCAGCCTCAGAGTTCTGATCACACTGGTGAGCTACATCCAGCCTGCTGGAAGTTCTTAATTATTCTTCGGTGGGTATTATAGCTGTCCTTTGAATCCAAACTTCCGTAAGATTAGAGAAGTGGAGGAAGACAAATGGTACTTGTTGAAAGATGCTTATTAATCAAGAGGAAAGGGAGCCATGGCCTTGAGAGCAGGAGTCTAGGGGGATCCAGAACAGTGCTATTTCTCACCTGTGACCCTTGCTAGAGGTTTCTCTTATATTACAGTACTCACTACGTAACAATGCCAACAAAGAACATACTCCAGGATTCCTTCTTCTCCTTAACCATCATTTGTTTATCAAAAAAAAAAAATGGTGTTTGTGGATGTGACAGTTGTACATCTTAAGCGTTTGAATTGGAAACTCCCCCATTTTCTAAACTAGAACTTACTAATGCAGAATATGCGTGTATTTTTTTTTTTCTTGTCCCCTTTCTTCTCCTAAACTTGCTTTATTTCTCTGGAACTCTGGCTTGAGCTGTTGGTTCAGTTAGTCTCTGTCTTGAATATGTTAAAGTGACATTGCTGTTGGCTGGGAGCTCCAAGTGGCAGTGTGATCCCTGCCAGCTCCTGGGGCCAGCAGGAGGGGGCCGCCATCATCCTGCATAGCATTATTGATGTGACCTCTGCTGTGTTCCTGTCCAGTGTGATGCTGGCTGATATTCAGAAGACACCTGCTGAAGTCCTCACAAGAAACCCACGCGTGTGCCAAGGCAGGGTGATTGGTATCATTCTTGAACAACATGAAGGGCAGCTTCTTGGCTCTCCTTCAGAAGCAACTTTAATAGAAGTCACAATTTTTTTTTTTACTGAGTGACTTTTAGTACAGGACTCACACAGGCTGGCATTTCCACTTTTGTATTGTAACATTCAACCCAGCCTTGAATTGAAAATGGAAGATGGAGTTTCCATGGTTTGGGTTTTTGTTTTGATGTTTGTATTGTTTCTCTCTCTCTCTCTCTCTCTCTCTCTCTCTCTCTCTCTCTGACATCTCTGTGATCTTTCAAATATAGAAAAGCTCTAAACTAATATTCTCTCTGCCCTTGCACTCATCCACCCTGGTCTTTTTTTGAGTATTTATACCTCTGTGACTGCTGCTTCTCCTTTGGGGGATCCTCCCTTTCTCCTTCCCAAGCTGTGACCGATGCAGCAAGATCACTTCCTGTTCAGTGGTGAAGATGCTTCAGCCTTGGCACTGACAATATTATTTTCAGTTTGGGTTCTGTATTTCCATCTGCCACGGACACATGTGAGTGAGAGGTGAAAGTCAATCATGCTACAGGGGCATGTGACCCTGCGAGTTAACAGTGAAAGGTGATCAGATTTAAAATGTTTGACTTGGTCAGGCAGTGGTGGAAATGTTTGACTTGGTCAGTGGTGGTGGCACACGCCTTTAATCCTAGCACTTGGAGGCAGAGCCAGGCGGATCTCTGTGAGTTCAAGGTCAGCCTGGGCTACAGAGCGAGTTCCAGGAAAGGATCCAAGGGAGATTGTCCCATGGGTAAAATACTTGTCACAGAAGTGTGAGGACCTGGGTTTAGATCCCAAGAAACCACCATCTATCATCCTAGCACCCCTATATTGAAATATGAGGCAGGAGAATCCCAAGGAACTCACAGGTCAGCCAGCCTGATATACACAACAGCAAACAAAAAGAGACCTGATCTCAAACAAGGTGAAAGATGAGGAGCAATGCCTGAGGAAGTCCTCGGACTCCCACACATCCCTGCATTCACACGTGAACACACACAAATAGCCATTCACACATGAAAACACACATTACAGATACACACAAGATTAATGAAGATAACTAGTGTGTATAGCAGGCATAGAGTTTTTTTTTAAGTATTGTCTAATTGGATGCTCACAGTACCTTATATTAATTTAATAAATGCAATAATGTGTGGAGATTATGGTTTCATTTAGGTGCTGAAATATAAGAGAAATATAGGCAAACAAGCGAATTGCCAAGTACAGATGAGACCAATGATCATCACATGATGACTTTCAAAGTGAACCTGCAGCTCGGTCCTCTGAAGGCTGATTAAAATGCAATTGCTGGACCCACAACTAAGCCCCAAACCCAAGATTTCTCATTCAATGATCTATGTGGGCAAGAAAATACGCGTCAGTGCCATGTTGCCAGGTGATGCCTGTCCTGATTGTGCAGGGTTTGTATACGCAGAGCCACTGGCCTGGCCCCGAAACTGTCCTCATGTGGAGCAGGTAACGTGAAAGTGTTTCCTGGTGTGTTTCTCAGTGGGACATCGCTATACCTCTACACATTAGTGGGGCTGACCCATGGTGGCCGTGGGATCTGCATGCCATAAAAACATCCTCGAACTGTGGTTGATCTTCCTGTGCATTCCTTCTGACCCGTGTCGCTCTAGTCCTCCCTAGAAGACCAGTGGGTGCCCTGGAGCCTGGGAAGCTGGGCAGAGACAAAAGGCTAAGGGTTTTCAGGGAGAGGGAAAAGTATTTCCACACAGGAACCAGACAGCTGACACCTCAGGCTGCAGAGTCTCAGGATGAGGAACGCAGTCAGAATTTCTAAGCCAAGTGTGGGGATGGCACGTGGCCTGTGATCACAGCACTTGATAGACTGGGGCAGGAGGATCACGGGTTTGGAGTCAGCCCACTATGACACAACAAAACTCTGTCTCAAAATAAAAAACAACAATAGAAGAATTTCTGGGAAAGGAAATATGAGGAAAAACAGAAGTGACCGCAAGGAATCAGACCCAGTTTAAGAATGAGAAGTGGACCTGGGTTAGGTGCTTGTCTTGCAAGAGTCAAGATCATAGTTCTGACCCCCAGAGGCCACGTGAGAACTCAGTGGCGTGGCAGCATGCCTTACAGGCAGCGTACCTAACCCTCATAGGCATGCTGTGTATTCCAGGGCTCAGAAGGCAGAAACAGGGATCCCAGGAGCAAGCGACTGGCTGGAACAGCAGTGGTAGTGAACTCTGGGTTCAACTGAGAGCCCCTGCCTACATGAATGAAGTGGAAAGTGATCAAGGAAGACCCCTGACACGGACTTCAGACCTCCGAGTATGCCCTTACACATGCAAACATACATGCACACATCACACACACACACACACACACACACACACACACACACACGCACGCACGCACGCACGCGCGCACGCACGCATGCATATAGGAGGAGGAAACAAGGAAGACGAAGAAATTAGAAATTTAAGACTGGAATGATAGCTCAGTTGATAGAGACTTCCCTTGCAGGCATGAGGACCTGAGCTCAGTCGGCCATAACCGAGATAAAAACAGCCCAGCATGGCAGTCTGTGTGTATAATGCTAGCACTGAGCAAACAGAGACAGGGCTATCTCTAGCTCACTGCCCAGCTAGCCTAGCCTACACAGTGAGTCTCAGGCCAAGGAGAGACCCTGTCTCAAAGTTAACATGGTTAACAACTGAGGAATGACAGCCGAAGTTGTCCTCTGGCTTCCCTGTGCATGCACAGACTCATGCACAGGCACCTGCCCACACTCGCAACTCACACACATGAACTCACATACACACAGATGAGGACTATGTTGTCTTCCACAGACACTGTCCTTGAAGCCTTTGAAACAAAGTCAGAACAAGAGAAAGATATTAGCTGGGCATGGTGGATCACATCTGTCATTCCAGCTCTTGGGGGACTGACGCAGGAGGATTACCATGAGTTCCAGAACAGCCTAAGCTATAGAGTGAGACTGTGTCTCAAAAACCAAGAATCAAACAAAACAATGAGAGATGCTTCCAAAGACTCTATGTAGATGTGTCTGGTGGCCCCGTGACGCCTTTCCCGCCTTCACCTCCCAGCTTTTGGCTGCTAGGTGTTAGGCATAATCATCCCCAGACAAGCACGCCGCTTCACTCTGAGAGTCTTGGGTGAAGACAACTAACAGCCGAGCGAGGCACAGTGCGGAGCCCCTTCCACAGATGTCCTTTCCACTTCCCCTTCCCTTCTTCTCTGTCCCTTCCTTCTCGGTCTTCTCCACCACACTGAGTGTGGCTGATGACAAATAAGGATAGGAAAGCGTGCATGGGGAGAGCATGTGTGGGGTTCTGACAATAATAGCTTTGGCAGGTGATTTTTACACGAACGGAGTCGTCTCCTTACAACTGAGATCAGGGGCTGTATGCCTCCCAGGAGGAGAAACACTTATATGGACGTGTTTATGTTTGGGAATAATAATATTTGTCCATGTGAAAATATGTGTGATTCATTTCTGTCATGCCATATGGCTTATTGCTATTCATAATCCAAACAGTAGCAGCTGCTGCAGAATGTGAGAGTGAGTTTTGGGTGGAGTGAAAAATGGGCTAACTATTGCGTGTGTGGTCTGCATGCTAGCTCCATTCCCTTGCTGGAAGCATACATTTTGATCTCTCCAATTCACCACTGGGCTCTTTATTAATTTCTCAAAAGCCGATTTTTTTTCATCTGCTCTCCTTCTGTCCAGTAGAGAAACGGTCATGCAACCCTACGCCTCCTTAGCTGATCATCCTTCTACTCTGGGACCATGAACGTGGACAATTCAAAGCTGTTGGCAGCTGAAGCTCTCAGTGTGGCTTTTGTTAACTGATGACAGCTGCCAGAAAAATTATAGTGAGTGTCTGACCTGGCTCTCTAACTCACCACCATGGCCTCTTCCATTGCTGAACCACGTTATGTATTTGTGGTTAATCAGACACGTGGGGGCACTGAGGCAGCCAGTGATTACCACCACCAAGCCCCAGGCCCACTTGGCAAGACTCTGATGTAATGGAAAATGTGGCATGACACTTTTAACCAGGCCATTTAAATGTGGTTTGCTAAAACCCTTGAGATTAAGAAGGAAGCAATTTGTGGAATACGTGCTGGATGCTACTGGAGAAAGAGCTACGATCAATAATATAAAATAGACCAGTTACACTGGGAAGAAGTGTCTGCACGGCTTGTTTAAGCCCTCTAAACAGTAACCCTGAGCACCCCTAAAAGCTGAGGGTTTAAAAAAAATAGTCTTTATGCTGAGTCTATGCATCGCTACGGTAAATATTTAGACCAGAGAAAATAATTCTGACCAAAAGCTCTGAAACTTGTGGCCCAAGTGACAGTATTACATAAAATTACTCTGAGTTTTCCACTTCTGATGGTTTTGTCGTAATGACTAGCATTGGCATGATACATCACCATATTTTCAGGTTGTTTTCGTGTATAGGTGATTGACCTTCTCCCAAGTCTGTCAGATGACCCAAATTAGTGGATACCCATGAGCCTGGGACAGGAGCGTCTGTTCTGCGTCCTTTGTTCTGGCCTCCTCACAGCAGGCATCCCTAATTTCTAACATGCATCAGTCATCTTCTTGTATCCATTTGTCTTCTTTGGGGTTTATTGTCTGGTCCTTTAAGTAGCTGCGGCTTTTATCACAAGTTATAATAGGGTGATTTTTCAATGCCATTGGCCTCACTTGGCAACAGGAGAGCAAACATAGGGTCTCATAGGACAGGTCCGTACACCAGACCTGTAAGCACACTTTTCCAGAACAGAATGGCACAGGTACTCTGCCCTCGCAGTTCATGGCAAGAGGTCTTGAAATCAACTTCAATTTACCCTACTGTCTGTTTCCCATCAACCTTTGCCTGCAGGAAAGACTGTGTAATTTTTCCATAAGCTGCTTTTCCCCAAAGGGAACATATGACATCATTCCCAGGTCATATTTTTTTTGTTCAAGAGTGCGTGTGTCTGTCTGTCTGTCTGTCTGTCTGCCAGTCTCTCTGTCTCTCTGTTTCTCATTTCTGTGCCTCTTTAATCATAATCAGCTTGATGGAGGCCACATGGATAACTGTCCCTAGATCCCCATGATATGACCGTAGGGATACATATACTCATATGCCTTCCTAATAGTGTATGCCTTAAATCTCCAGTGCTTCTGTATCATTGCCTCTCCCCTGTCCCCAGAAAAGCTTCCCCTGAATGTTCAACCCCAACAACGCCCTAGCCAATCCTGAGAGCAGGTAGTGAGCATCTGAGCAGGGACTAGTCCTCCCTACCTCAGCCTGGTGCCCTGGACACCCAGTGTTCTCACCCACAACTGAGCTCATGTCATTCACACCTTGAGTACATACTGGAGATGCTGATGTTTCTGTAGTGTGCGCTCTTGCACTGGTCTGCTCAAATGCAACTGCCCCGCCTCGCCCCCTTGTGGCGATGCTGAGCAAGCTCTGCCTTCTGAGTTCCATGACCTCAAGGTTCCCTCCAAGATGTTGACTGATAGGCTGTTATGACTTCCACGCACCCTAGACACTTGCACATTTGGGGGCCCCTTCTACTATAAAATAAATATATGGATTCTACAGTTATGTTAGTGTCAAAACAATATGCTATATATTAAGTGTCGACTTTAATGTTGTAACATGAAATTGTCCCATTTTCGTGGTCCTCTAAAATATTGTGGGACTTGAGCACTGAGCTCAGAGCAAATACTTCTTTCACATCACATCATTGTTTCTCACATTTTAGGTTTTTATGAACTACACTTACAGATTTATTTATTTACTTACTTACTTACTTACTAACAATGCTGAGAATCAAGCCCAGGATGTCCCCGATGCTAGCCAAGAGCTTGATGACTGAGTTTCACCCTAAAGCTTAAAAAGCCATGTACTTCATTTAACTGCTCCTGTACTAGATTTCATCCAGTGTGTTTCTTTAGCGTTTTCTGCTTCAAAATTTGGATAACTATCTTTTAAATAAGTTTGTCACTAGCCTAAGACTACTCTAAACTGCCATAAATTGAAAATAACCATCAATACAAGTTTAAAGTAAATACATGTCTATTTTTCTAGTTCCGTTTATTCAGGGTCCAACTAACTCCAGTGTGTCTCTTCCACCTATGCCCAGTCTGTTCGTTGCTAGAGACTGGATCCATCCCTTCCTCAAAGCAGTCCACCCTGGTCAGAGATGCAGACAGACATCCTCTGTCTGGGTCCCTGCTCCAAAACAGAAGAAGCAGCCAGACCTGCCCAACTGAACTGTAACTCCTCAAACCGGATTACCCTGGGAGTCACCACTCACTGCCACAATTCTGGCTCTACCATTTCCCAGTAGGGCACAGTTCCCAAAGCCCCAGCAGAGTCCCTGTGCTGATAGAAGAGTCTCGTTTCTGCACTGACTGTCCAATCGAGGACCCAGTGGGACATGTTCCTACAGCATGCCTGAGATGTGACCAGTGTGAGCAGAGAACTAAATTTAATCTTATATGGTTTTAATTTACTGAAATTTCAATTCTAGCACATTGCCAGCAGCTACCACGTCATACAGGGCATCTCTACATGCTCAGATTTTTCTTTTTTTTTTTACTCATAACATCCTTTCTGGGTTCTATATCTCTGTCCCAGGGCTAGTGAGGACTCAGTAGGCAAAGACACTTGCCAAACAAGTCTGATGACCTGAGTTCAATCCCCAGAACCCATATGAAGGGAAAGGACAAAAATGATTCCACAAAGTTGTTCACTGATATCTAGACATACACCATGACACGTGAACCCACACACACTCATCACACACACACACACACACACACACACACACACACACACACACTTTCTCCTTTCCCTCAGATTTAACATGCCACACAGTCAAGTGTATTTGTGAAATGGCAGTACTTTAGCCCTGTTAGTTACACCCTAGCGTGGAAGAGGGCTCTGAAAGGAGGTGTGATGGAAGGAAGCAGGAACAGAATACAGAACTATCTATGCAGAAAGGAACCCTATGGAGGTGTGCAGGGTGGGGCAGATAAAAATGGAAAGATCGTGCCGGGCGGTGGTGGCGCACGCCTTTAATCCCAGCACTCGGGAGGCAGAGCCAGGTGGATCTCTGTGAGTTCGAGGCCAGCCTGGGCTACCAAGTGAGTTCCAGGAAAAGGCGCAAAGCTACACAGAGAAACCCTGTCTCGAAAAAACCAAAAAAAAAAAAAAAAAAAAAGGTAGCAAAAATATTTTCCTCTTGGTTTTCTTTTTTAAAAAAAATTAATCCTATTTTATGTCTATAAATGTTTGGCTACATGGGTGTATATGTATTACATGCATAGCTGGTGTCCACAGAGGCCAAAAGAGGGCATCAGATCCCCTAGAACTGGAGACAGATGGTTGTGAGTCACCATGAGGTTACTGGGAACTGAACCCAGGTAGCCTACAAGAGCTGCCAGTGCTCTTAACCATCCCTCTTGGTTTTCAGTCACACAATACTCAAAACTTTAACATGTATTAGTATTTTTGTTTCCTAAATATACTTCTCTATGTTCCACTTAAGGCAACTGTCAATCAAAGTCAAAGGTTTGGGTTCATAGTAAGCATATTGTTCATGGTTTGTCATTAACCTGCTTGACCCAGAAACTGTAGCTTAAGATGTTTCCAGGCCCCAGACTTCCCGTTCAATCTGTGGCCCAACAACAGTGAATTTGTTTCATTGGAAACCCTGGCACTCTCTTGTGTGTGTAGTGAAGCCTCAAGTGCCCCTGACTGCACATTTAAGTAGACCTTTGAGGGTCACAGTAAAGATGCTCACACTGTCACCATTGTGGCACATACCCAACCAACAACCGAGCCTTCTCTCTACCCCACCTTCTCTGAGGTATCCGGCCTCTTCTGGGAAGTCATGAGTTCAGAGACAATGCCTTGTCTGGAGCTCATGGAACAGCATAGCAAAGTTGATTCGGCCACTCATGGAATTCTACTTTCGGGTTTTAGAACTGGGAGATGACCCAGCATTGGCATTACTGTAACCAGACTTTAGGCAGGCTGCTTTATGTAGAAAATCAGCTTATTTTGCCTCGCAGTTCTGCAGGTGTAAGAGTTAAAATGCACATCTGTAATGCTGGGGACCAAACCGAAGCCATTACACACGCTAGTCAGACACTCCACCTCTGTGCTACAGACCTAACCTTAAAGGACTCATCTGATTATGGTCTTATTGCTGGAGGAATTCCAAGGTAGCATGGAGCATCACATGGCAAAAGGGAGGAAACATGAGTGTGTGTTCGTGAGCATGGAGCATCACATGGCAAAAGGGAGGAAACATGAGTGTGTGTTCGTGTGTGTGTGTGTGTGTGTGTGTGTGTGTGTGTGTGTGTGTGTGTTCCCCATGCCTGCTGGATGGCTGGGCTCAGGAGGGGCAGTAGACAGGGGCAGACAACATAGTCGAAAGAGCCCTGGAGGGTCTGGACTTGGTAAAAGACGGACCTCTAGTGGGTTAAGACATTCTGAAACACCGAGCCTTAGCAGTGGAAATCATGGTCACTTACATAATGGTAATACATTGTGACATCCTTATTGCCTTGAATTTGACTTGAACTTCCCTTCATCCAAAAAAACAAATACATTGGGAGTAATTTTAGCTTTTTCTTACTTTGTGGACTAGAGAAAATGTCTTTTCTGGGACCATTTAGTAATTTTTATCTAAACTACCTCAGTGCATCAATCACTACCAAGCATGATTTTTTCATGCTTTTATGGTGTGTTTTTTGTTTGTTTGTTTGGTTGGTTGGTTGGTTGGTTGGTTGGTTTTTTGTTTTGCCTTGTTTTGTTTTGCTTTGTTTTGTTTTTGTTTTGGCTACTAGGGATGGTATCTAGAACCATGCATATGCTAGGCTAGCTAACACTCTACCACTAAGCTACATAAAGAGTGCAAGGCCAGTCTGGGCTACATGAGACCTTGTCTCAAATAATAATAATGGTAATGATAATTAATAGTAATCTTTTCACAACCAGGACTATGGCTCAATGATAGAGCACTCACTTTGCAGGCGTGAGACCCTACATCTAATCCCCAGTGTCTTAAAAATCTTAATTTAATTAATTTAAGAAGGGCTATCAGGTGTTTTTCTCCTACTGCATGGAAAGTGACGGAACACAAATGAAAAATAAGAATAAATCCTAAATAGTGAATTGTTGATAGTAATAATAAGATGTGGCCATTTTCTGTAAGACTTTCTACTTGCTGTGTTTTAAGCAAAAAGTCTTTTCCAGCTGAGCATGAGGCGTGGAACACTTTTTAGTAGGCACAGTTCTATTTCCACCATGGCAAATGTGCAAATGATAGTCGTCTTCACCCCAAAGCAGAACCCGTCAGGGAGTCTGCCTCACTAATGTGTGTGTTGGTACACATGCCTGTTCCCTATTAATACTAATAGGGACTAATGCAGAGATATACATCACCTGAATTTTGATTCGCTCTGAATCAAATGTCAGCTGATTCAAGATGAACTCACAAGGTGCGTTTGTCTGGGAGCCATTCCTTAATATGCCTTCATTTCACAGCCCAGATCCTCTCCTGAGACTGAAATGCTAATGAGAAGCTGTGGCTTCCTGCTTCTAGATTATACTACACACACACACACACACACACCACATACACATCACACACACAACACACACAACACATACACCACACACACACACACACACACACACACCACACACACACACACACATACACACACACATACCACACATACACACACACACCACATACTACATACCACACACACACACACAGCACACATACAGATGCCACACATACACACACACACCACATACTACATACCACATACACACACACACCACACACACATAGCACACACACATACCACACACACACAAACACACACCACACACACCACATACTACACCACACACACACATACTACACATGCACATATCACACATGCACACACCACATACTACACACCACACACACACACACACACACACACACACACACACACACACACATACACACACTCCACCACAGTTAACAGAAGAGATGAACTAGACACATCCGTGTGTCCCAGGGAAATTTTGAGCTTACGTTGAATGAAATAAAAAGAGAATAGACAGAAACCAGAAACTCAAAGACATTTCCCTTTGCTTGTCTAAATTAAGTTTACAGATGTTCTTGAGTCCTGGAAGGAGTGTTGTATCTCACGGGCTAAACACGAAGAGTTTCCACACACTTACTCCCCACTTCACGCTCACCCATTGTCACACCTAACCTCCCCGTGGCTAAGGCTCCAAAAGCCCCTTTTACCTGGAGCTTGTGTCCTCCTGGGGAGATCTGTGTTATTACACCTATCGGAATGGTGAGGACGCCTCCCATCTCATCCACGTAATTTCCGCTCCTTCTCCTCTCTGACTTTCTCTTGCATTTGGATTCGGATCACAGTAATTGCCTTTGGAAGCCGCCCTTGTTTTTAGCCTACATAGACAAAAAAGAAACGATACAGTGTAAGATACACACACACACACACACACACACACACACACACACACACACACACACATACTTGTGTTTCTTTGAGAAATAGCCAAAAGAAGTAAAAGACAGAAAAGAAGAGAAAGTGAAGATCACTGTGAAACTGAGGGCAATGACTCAGCCACAAAAGTGCTCACTGAGGACTGAAGTCAGGATTCCCAAGCACCCATGTGATGCCAGGTGGGTGTGGTCCCAGAACTCTGCAGGAGGGGACCTCAGAGCAAGCTGGGTACCCAGTCTAGTTCAATCAAGGGGCTCTGGATTCTAGTGGAACATTGTGTCTCAACATGTGTGGTGAAAAGTGAAGACCCATATGCACAAGCAAACACACCCATACACATGCACATGCATATATATATATATATATATATATATATATATATATATATGATATTAAATATATATTAAAGCGTATGTTAGATTTATGGAAATTTAGCACTAAAAGGAAGCATTGCATGGACCAGTGAGGTGGCTCCCTGGGTAAAGGTACTTGCTGAACATGCTTGGCAACCTGAGTTCAAAATGTAGAACCAATGCAAAGATTGGAAGAGAAAGCAAACTCCACAAAATTGTCCCTGACCTCCACACAGGTGTCATGGCATCTACATCCACATACACGTTATGCATGAATTAAGAAAGGAAGGAAGGAAGGAAGGAAGGAAGGAAGGAAGGAAGGAAGGAAGGAAGGAAGTTCATTCTAAAAATAGGACTCGTTGCTGTGTGTGGTGATAATGCTCCAGCCAAGAACTGTGATTTGTCACACAGGCCAAGCCTGTACCTGGTGCAGATCTTGGGGATAAAGGAACTGAGACTAATTGGAAATGCTTTAAAAACAATATCATTGCTTTCAACATTAGCAAGTGCAAGGACCCTTGGTGTCTTTCGGTCACAGGGCAGAAGGGGACTAGCTCGAGACAGCTGTTGAACAGGCTTTTAAATCCAGCCCGACTTCATCCCCCAAACTCATGTGAATGAAGCCTTTGTAAATTTGGTGGTCTGCAAAGATCTTTCAGAATTAGTTTGGCCATGATAATCTGCCTGAACTCCAGGGAATATTAGGATTAAATTAAGCTCTAATTGATAACAGTTGAGGGCGGGGGAGGAATACTGACTTAAATCTTACTTCTACGTTGAAACATCTTTTTTATGTAAATCTTTTCATGCTAGTTATTAAGATAGATTACTCTATAGTTAAAAATTCTTGCTGGAGACATAGCTTCACTGATGGAGAGCTTGCCTAACATACATAAAGCCCTGGGCTCCATACCAGCATGATGGTGCACATCTGTAACCAGAGCATTCAGGAGGTAGAGGCAGGAGAATCAGGAGTTCAAAGCCATCTTCAGCTACCTATGGATTTAGAGGCCATCCTCAGCTAGAGACCCTTTCTCAAAAGAGAAAGAGAGAGTAGGAGAAAGAGAAGAGAGAGAGAGGGAGAGAGAGAGAGAGAGAGAGAGAGAGAGAGAGAGAGAGAGAGAGAGAGAGAAAGAGAGAGAGAGAAAGAGAGAGAGAGAAGTTCCACTAAAACAGAAAACATTACTGAGCTTAGGGCAACCACATTGGAAGTATCTATTACCCACACTGGAGGAAGAAGGATGGCTTTGAGACCTGGAGCTGTGTACCAGGCACCATCACCTTGGTAACATCTCAACAAACCGGAGACATGGGAATGAGGAGGAACTGAAGCTGTGCCTCCAAGCCCAGAAGCAATGGTATACTCCATTCACTCATTCAATGTTTTATTAGTCATTTGCTACGGGCCTGAAGCTGTACTGAAGCACAAATGAAAGAGAGAACATGTCCCCACTCTTCAGAGGCCCCCCACAAGGCAGAAAGAAAGCTTTGGGGGAAGGTCCCAGTCCCATATTTACTGGGGTAGCTCTGTGAGTTATCTCACACATTCCTAATCACAGATAGACATGGACCGAATTTTACAGATAAGGCCTCAGAAATTCCCAAGTCACTAGCCTGGGTGAGAGCATATGGAAGAAATCTGCTGCCCCTTGCTTTTGTCGCTGCTCAAGTATTCTCTTGGAGATGTCTGTGGTGGCACAGTGCTGTGCAAGTGACTGGTGACAGCTGCCATCTGTTGTGATTGTCACCACACTCCTGAAGTGTCACGCTCAGCTGTCATATTGATGCCACAGCCCACAGTCTTTCTCCGAGGCAGTCTGGGATGGGGAAGGGGGAGCTACAAGTGTTGTCCTCAAGTGGCTTTGCTGCGTCACTCTCAGCCGCTGGGAAGCGGCTCTCGGGCACACCTGAACGAGGCTGAGGAATGTCCCCTCTCATCCCTAGGGGAAAATGTTCCTCTAACCAGTGAACCAACCACATCACCAGAAGTAGCTTTAGTAACCTGGAGGGCATCATAGGCGGCCCACGGGCTCTGGGATAGAAGGGCTGTGCCAAGGAACTGGGAGTTTGGGACAAAGTAAGGAAGAGGGAAACTCTCCCTTGACTGGAGCCTCAGGAAGAGAGGGGCAACCAGGTGGAGCAGAACACAGAATGAACTTGAAGGTGAGCGCTATCCCCCGGTGGCAGGGCCAGCCATAAGGCATGCTATCACTGGTGCCAGGGAGGGGAATGTAGGGACAAGCCGGGTTTGGTAATTCCATATTGACAAAGTATTAGGCTTCACCCAGCAGTTGTGGAGAAAAGGGAGGTCTGTAATTGCTTTTTTCTTCAATCCAGAAATTTCAAGACAAATTCAAAGCAACATTTTGGATGCAAAACCTGATCTTATTGGTGTAATCACTCTGTAATATTGACTCATTCCTTTGTATGGCAAAACCATATGAATTCATGTGAATCATGAGGATAGCCATATGATTTTGCTATAAAAAATGTAGCTATTTAGTTATGGATGATGCTAATAATATTAAATGTATGAGTGATAGATTATTTCAAAGTATGTGTGTGTTGGTAGGACATAAAACTAGAGAAGGGATCATGAGAGAGAAGGAAGAGATCTTAAGGGGGATAGGAAAGAGGTAATGGGTTATGTGTAAAGGAAAATGCAGAAAGGGAGACTCTGGTGAACCAGTTTGGTTGGGGGAATGGCGTGGGAGAGGGGACTATGGGAGCAGACAACTGAGAAGGAGGCTAATGATACAGTCGTATAAGAGACCATGTTAAAAATCTTTGCGTACTGACTTCAGAAATTCAATAAACAAATAACTTTAAATGTGGACACACACACACACACGCACACACACACGCACACGCACACGCACACGCACATACACACACAGCTCTACATTTATGGAATGATGCCCCCAAAGTCTGAATATCTAAGTATATCTGACTCCCGGGGTTTCAGAGAGGGAACTGGGTTTCAAGCATGGACTTCTTCCTCATTATCTCATTTTATCCTCAGATTGTTTTTAAAGATTTACTTGTTTATTTATTTATTTGTGTGCAAGTGTGTGTGTGTGTGTGTGTGTGTGTGTGTGCATATGTGTCTGCATGAGTTTGTGTGCACCACGTGTGTGCAGATGTCCTCAGAGGTCGGAGGCTTTGGATCCCTTGTAGCTGGAGTCACAGGCAGTTGTGAGCCACGAGGTAGGACACTCAATGACTGAGCCATCCCTCTAGCCTTGTCACAGATTCTTGCGAGGCAGGAGTCATCTTTCTGTTGTTTTTAGACGTACTGTATTTTTTTTATTATGAAATAAGAGAACTTTGCCCAATGTTTTCACAACACCAGTTAAGTTGGCTGAAATGAAGGTGTTTTCATCACTTAGTTCATGAGAGGGAAAGAGACAAAAAAAAAAACTATCAATTCGTAAAAACAGATTCCATGATAAAATATTACTAATATTTTATGTGAAATGGTAAAAAAAAAACACTGCTTATATTTGCATTACATTCTGTATCCAACAAATTAATTTTTACATTCATTTATTTTGTCAGGGATAGGGTAGGTGCACGCATGTGGTAACACATGTATGGAGGGCGAGGGATAACTTGGTGGAACTGGTTCTCCCCTGCTACCATGGGAGTCATGGGATTGAACTCAAGTGGTCAGGCTAAGCAGCAAGCCTTCTGGCTAGCCCTAGGCAAATTCATATTAAACAGAGGTTTTATATTTCAGTACCTTTTGTGATGTTTTCCTTGCTTTTAAGCATATATCACTTATACATAATAATGGGTTTCATTATGGCATTTGCATACATGTATAAAATCTATTTTATTATACTCACCCCCATTACCCTCTCTCATTTCCTCTTTTTGGTTCCCCTTCCAGAGGCAGGAATCATCTTATAGATGGGGCAGGGGGTTAATTTGGCCAAGCCCCCACAACCTGTAAAAAATTAATGGTGCCAAGCTTGACCCCCAAATATACACACCAGACTTAACAGCCTATGGCATGCATTGTGTCAATGGGGACCCCACAACAGGAAGCAGAGGACCCTGGAAGGAACATGGAGATAGTTCTGGAGAGAGTCTTCCATGCTTGGCTCCTCCAACTCATGTCTTCCCCTTGTCTCTCTACCATTATTTAGGTGGTGGTGGTGGTGGTGGTGGTGGTGGTTGTTAAGTCTTCTGAGTTCGGGCCTCCAGCTATCACAAAACCCTACAAATGCTGAACCAAAGTGAAGTAGGATTTCCTTGAAACTCTAAGATCTTTTAGAGACACAAGAGAACATCCAAGTCTAGAACCTTGAAAGAGTCTCAGATTCCCCTATGGATCTTCTGAGAGCAATAAACCCTCTCTGCAAGAGAGTCCACATGCAAATCCACAGTAGAAGTTTGTCACTCTGGGTCAGGGAATGCCGTCCACGGGTCCCAGATGAGACTCTCTGATCTTGGCTTTTAGAGGATAACTGCATTTGCCATGACAAAATTAATACCAGAGTTCAACTTTCAAGAGGGAAGTTCATTTCTACTCCTGGAATCCAGTGATTCAATTTGGATATTATTGCTATAGGACCCTGGAATTCCCTGGCCAAAGGTGTGGTGGGCACGTGTGTGTGAGGGTGTTGAGAGAATGTAGAGGGGGTAATATTCATCCACATAGCTTTGAAGCACTGTTCAATTGCCCCTTTATCACCAACCAAGTGACCAGTCCCAAGACAGGAATTACATTGAAGTCGTGTTCAGTCCTAGCTTTTGTCATTTTCCTTTGTCTGTGAGCATTTCAGACTTCAGATCTCTCCTGCAGATTCCCTTGCATCATCTGTGACCCTAAAACTTGCAAGCCACCGTAAAGAACCTCCGGCTGGCATCTTAACTTTCTAGTTTATTTCCCGCTCCCCATCCCCTTGCTCTTTTGATTCACTCGGGTTGTAAGCCATTATTTCTGAAAACTTAATGTTTCCTAGTCTCTTTATAACTCTGGTTTGATGGTTGTGATAGCCTGATCCCCAGGGTCCAGAGGTGAAAATGATAAATAGAAGGAAGTGTGTTTGTCATTAGCCATGGAGGAAAAACAAACCCCTCCTCAGAAATTCGAAAAGTTGATGGTGGCAGGTTCTGTTTTTTACGTGATTACCTTTGTGACAGCTCTGTCGCTCCACACCAAGTACAATATATTCTGGCTAGCTTTCTGTATGACAGGGGTATCCATGGCTCATGACACTGGGCCGAACTGCTTCTGATGTTGCTGTTGGATAATTGTTAGAAACTGATGGTGCAAGCATTTCAAATGTGAAGTTAAAACAATCATTTTCATACAATGCACTTGCCTGTCCCTCCATACATGCACGCCCCAATGTCTCATGTTAATATATAAAAATAAAATGATAAGTAAATTTAGCAATTTAGTATTTTTTGATCTCTGGAGCAAATACAACTTGGATTTGGGTCTTGAAGTCATTATTTTTCAGTTACATGACCATAGATAGATGACTTCGTCTCTCTGGGCCTAATTCTCTGGGATTAAATAGAATATTACACTAAAGAATAGTTCTGGAGGTTAGTTGTGGTAATCCACATAACACAGCCCCACCCACCCTGCCCTGCTGGTTCAAAATGCCTTTGCTGTTGTGAGCATCGTTTCTTGGGACAATAATGACTCGACAGCTCTATTCACCCACAAGATCCATATCCAGCAACACTGAGACCTAATTCAACAGAGTCCCGAAATATGTCAAGATGTATACTTGAGATTTCTCCCAGCCCTGAGATAGCAGTAAAAGAGCAAACACACAGAGAGAAAAAACTGTCCTGTGACCACAGTGCTTGGCCCAACAGCTTAGATTTCCAGCCTCCATTATGAACAGAACCCCCTTGGTACTACAGCACAGCCTATAGGCTCTAAGTGTTTCTGCTAAACAGGGAGACAAAATAAGGCAAATGTGCTTATTTGCCTGCACATCAAGCCTGGGTCCGTCCCTGGCCTGGTCCGTGCTCATCACGGATAGACTCGAGAAGATTGGTTCCACAAAAAACCATTCCGGAGAGTTAGGCAGACAGAAAGATGTCTGGTTCCACTAGGACTCTGCTGTGCTGCGTCCTGCTCAGACACAGAACAGAGAGCCAAACTGAAGACCTTGAGGGCTCCTGCCAGCGGCAGAGCAGGCTGCCTGTGAAAGGGGCTGCTGGTTTCCCTGATGTTTCTTCAAGCCTAAAACTCTGTCTTGCTCCAACTGATATGCGGTAAATGTCTGGAAGAAAGTCACCCTATTTGGAACGCAGTAGAAAGCCCCGTCAATACATTGTGTGCAAATCTTGGTTTCTGGGGAAATGTATAAAATCTCAAAATAGACATCACACTAAGCCAGGGCTTCTAGAAGAGAAGAAGTTGATAGATCTATGTTTAAAATCAAGATAAATGGGCTTTTTCAACTTAATTCAGTAAAAGCTAACACCAAGGCTAGGAGTCTAGCTCACTGCTGGTAGAGTGCTTGCCTGGCAGGCCTGAGGCACTGGGTTCCATTCCCTGCTACGGGGTTGAGGGGGACGACACTACTCAATATTGAGGGTCCTTATGTTTTGGGTTAGTGCTCAAGAGAGAAGGGCAACCGTCATGAAGACACACTCAAACACTTTATTAGCTTGTCCTCACTTATGGTTGCTCATGAAGGAATTGTAACAGATTAAAATCATTTCACAATGACATTCTCAGTCACAGACATTCTCAGTCACATCACAGAAAGCCACATTGGAAGGCAGGAAGGGTACAGGGTCTCAAACAAGCTGGCCTCAAACTCATGATCTTTCTGGTCCAGCTTCTGGGTGCTAGATTATTAACATACACCACTGATCCAGACAGAAAGTGACATTTTAATGGGCATCTGTATTGCTGGTGATAAATTTGGGGGTATCTCCATATCTTGAGTTCAAATGTAAAACCTGGCTTTTTCCATGGCATTAAAATGTTGGTGTAGCATCCAACTGGTTGAACTAGCAAGAAAACACCTATTTAAAAAGCTTCCCTGGCAGATTTCCAACCAGTAATGTATTCTGATACGTAACTGTGGACAGTAACTTTCCAGAATGTGAATGACATGGAGGAATTTGCAGTATTAATTTCCCACATCTACTTTTACCACTTTTTAGCCTTTTTTTTTTCTTACCACTTTGTTTTCTTTTGAAAAACTGGCCAGGTTTCTTGTTTGCTTGTCCTTCTGCACTTCCTGGTGTTTATTCGTTTTGGTAATGCTTTATTATTATAAGGCTCGTGGCTAGAGAGGGGAAAAAAACCCAGTGAAGTATATTGGATTACTTATAGTGTCAAGTGATACTGTTCTTATAATACTAGCAACAAAAACAGGAAAGAGTGGACGGGAGTCCACGCATGGCTTCCAGGAAGCTCACTGCTACCTTGAGAATGTTCCTATTAGGCGACCACGTTGGGTCATTTCAGCACTGGGTGGTGGAGGTAGGGGTTTCCACTGTACAGGGAAACAGGTCAAGATGTCAGCCCCCAAAATCAGGCCTGGAGCTAACCTCAGAAGACAGCCTTTTTCCACAGCCTATTTCCTCATGGTCGGGCTCCGCTCCCCTTGTTCTGACTTGTGGCGCAGATAGTCATGGCTGCCCTCGGGGTGGTTAAGGAAAATAGCACGGAGAAGTAAATGAAGTCCTGTGTTGGAAAGCATTTATCTGACACACCCTGAGCTAGGTTTAACACTGAATAGCAACTTACAGAAACGCCACAACCAGGCCGTTCTACCACTTGGGCTGCACTACTCAGACTAACCTGTCTGAACCTCGTCCATAACAACATGATAATCAATATCCACAGCGTAGGATTTTCAAATGTAGACATGGGTTGGTCAGTGGGTAAAGGCACTAGCCCCTAAGCCTGATGACCTGATCCTGAGTTCCAGCCCCAGAACCCAAGTAGTAGAATAAGAATCAACTCCCATGGCACACACATGTTTCCCACACACCATAAATAAGTAAAGTCTTAGGTGCGATACTATTATTTGGCAAGTGTTGAGGGCTTACTGTATAACTCTCAATAACTGGGGGGGGGGGGTCGTTTCCTGAAGCAAACAGCTTCACCGTGTTACCATTTTTTCATCCCTACACAGTACCCTGTGGTAAGATCTTGTCTGTCCAAGATCAGATGGCCAGAACATGCTAAGGGGGTCCAAATGCAGTGCTATGGCACATAGCGGCTGCCAGCCCCTGGATCTACCCTGAGCCTGTTCCGTTCAGGAAATAGCTAGGCGGGCCCAGTATGCTAAGACGGCTCCGGGGCATCTCTAAATAAGAACCGCCAACCCCAAGCAAGCCAACAAAGATCTTGCTCACTGCTCTGAAGACCTCTGTTCCCAGGCCACCCCGCACCCTCAAGGCCCTGATTTGCAAGGCAGATTCAGGGTTGAGTGCGGGCGGGCGACACTGTTAAGAGGCCACGGCAAACACTCTGCTTAAAAGTCAAGCACTTTTGAGAACATCTGCTTGAAACTGTATGCCGTGATTAAGATGAAAAAACAAACTCAGCTGCCAAGCAACCGTGGATGGAGGACGAGGAGAAAGGAGCCAGTGGGAAGCGGCTAGCTAGTTAGCCCGTGACCACAGATGGTCCCAATGAGGCCCCGCCCAAGCGAATGACTTCAGAACAAGAGCAGGACGGCTCTGCCAAGTTCCAATATGGAAAATATAAAACTTTTTTTTTTTTTCTTTTTCTTTTTCTTTAGTCACACCAACTATAGGCCTAGTGTTCAGTGGGAAATTCCCTTCAACTTTTGATTCTCTCCCAACACGGCCATCCCAGGACGTCTGAGTGGGCGAGGATCTGCTTTGGACAGGCAAAGGCTCTGTCTTCGCCTCCCTGGCATGGCAGGCAGAGGCCTGGTGCTGGCACCTTCGAGAGCAGCTTCCTGCTCCTGCCCAGCATTCTTATCTGGACAGAAAACAGACCCAATCCGGCAGGAATTTGGAAGGAGTTCTGCCCCTGCCTTTCCAGTTCACACAGATGGTGGGAGGCAAAACAGGGTGGAAATCCAGGCAGCCTGGAGTCTTCACTGCCCTGGCGACTTCTTCCACGGCTCCATGGCAGATTTCACCTTATCTGACCATGACGAATGGGCTTGCCTCAAAAAAAAAACTTGTTTATCCTTTCCTTCTGGTCCCTACATTATTATTAACTTGACAACATCCTCCTTCCAACCTCATTTGAGATGACTTGGAACTCAGCTCCTCGTGGAACGTGTTGCTAAAGTGGAAAGGCATGGAACAGACGCTACAGAGCGGTGCTTCTCGACCTTCCTAACGCTGCCACCCTTTAATACAGTTCCTCATGTTGTGAGCCCCCACCACCACCACCACCCCAACCATAAAATTATTTTCCTTGCTATTTCATAACTGTAATTTTGCTGTTATGAATTATAACGTAAATATCTTTGTTTTCCAACGGTCTTAGGCAACCTCTGTGAAAAGGTCGTCCACCACCACCACCACCACCACCACCCCCATCAGGGGTCGAGACCCACAGGTTGAGAACTACTGATCGAGAGGCCCTGTGATCACTGGAGATAGGACCAACCAGGCTTGGCTTTGGGCACAGCGGGCAAGATATTTACTAGGAAACAAACAGCCTTGCCACATATGATTTGTATAAGCATCTTCGGCTCAGGTTCTCCATCTCACTGAACCCTACATTGAATCAATTACCCTCACTCTGTAGAAATTCCACCCTCCCCTTTCTCACTGCTTTCAGCTCTGATAACTTTAAGCCTCAGATTTTTACAATAACTTTGCCGTCCTTGTTTTAACCTGCCGTTTTCCCATACATCCTACACATGGGTGTCAGAGCCTCTCTCCTGCTGCTGAGAAGTGCCCATGCTCCCTGTTGCCCTTATAGGTCCAAGGTCAAGTTCTTTATCAGCAAATTCTTGCACCTTTGTAACCTCCCCTGACTGTGTGAACTCTCTGCAGATTGACTTATGACTTTAAAATATTAAGCAGGAAGTACGACGTGGGTTTCATGTGGCTTCCTGCCCCAGACGGGCTTGCTTCCTCTCCTTCCATCTGCACCATTGGAATTTTACCGTCTTTTGAGTCAGACACAGATCTCACTTTCACCATCAAATGTTTCCTGACCACCTCAGCTACAGCTCCCGTCTCCCTTTCCTTCCTTCGTGCACGGAACAGTTAAATGACTCACTAAGTCCCAGGCAGTACGCTGGCAACAAAAATACAGATAAGGGCTGGTGAGATCGATCAGTGGACAAAGACACTTGTCACCAGGCTGACAACCTGAGTTCAATCCCCAGGAGCCATGTGGTGGGAGGAGAGGACTGACTACAAGTTGTCTCTGACCCCCAGAGATGCGCTGTGCCCCCCACTATAAATGTGATTTTAAAATAATAATAATAGTAATAATAATAAAACTCTGATGAGACTGTGCATGAGATTGCATCCTGTAATTAAAGCGTTCAAGAGGCAAGAAGATTGTAAACTCTGGGCCAGCCTTGGCTACATAGCAAGACTCTTTCTCTGATGTCTTTAATAAAATAAAAATCCAAATCCTTGCCTTGTCCCCAGCTCATCCCCTGGTTTTCTCCTTTCCACCCTCTCTCTTTCAGTGGTCAGAAGGCTGGCCTAGCTTCTGACAACCCCTCAAGCGTTTTGTTCCCATGTCAGGAGTCTTTAAAGTCATCATGCTACCATCAGGAAGCTCCTCCTCCTACATTTTTGTGTATGACCCTGTCTTTCTCACTGGTCATTTCTCAGTTCGTCTGACCTACCCCACATTCCCTAACTAAAGGGTCTCCAAGCCACGTGTCTCCGAGCCACGACCCTAGTTTTCTCTCTTCTTCATGAGTTTGTATTTTGTTCTATTACCATTTTAGAGTTGGATGCAAGGAATGAAAACTGATTGGGACTGCTTAATTTGTGTCTCCGTGGTGCATAGAACAGTGACTGGGATGTAGTTGGTGTTCTGTAGATACTGGATGGATGGATGGATGGATGGATGGATGGATGGATGGATGAGTAGATGGGTGGGTGGATGGATGGATAGATGGATGATAAATGGATGGATGGGTAGATGGGTGGGTGGATGGATAGATGGGTAGATGGGTAGGTGGATGGATAGATGGATGGGTGGGTGGATGGATGGGTGGGTGGATGGGTGGGTGAATGGTGGATGGAATGTGCAGTATTGTGAACACCATATAGAGGATCCAAACAGAGAGTTTGTTTCGAGCATATAAAGGTTTGGGGAAGTAGGTAGCAACAAAGCAAAGGCGTAAACAGTGTGACCCCAGTAGAGCTGACAGTACATTCGGCTGTCTGGAGAGTTTAAGCTTTAGTCTGAGAGTTGGGAAAAGCCACTAAAGGGATTGAGAAATACATGATCGTGTTTGCATTTTGGAACAACATATAGGGTAACAGTCACACCACAAGAGAAGGCAAACTGGGCACCAGGATTTGTTACAGATAAAGCTTAGCGTAGAGAAGGAAGGGGGGTATAGCTGGCAACCCTTCACTTGAGCCTCCCCGCCATGAGTCACGGAATAATAAGGTCAAGAGGACACCTGTGAGGAGGAGGGGCGGGGGCAGAGCTGTTTGGGATGGCTGCCAGCTTTCAGATTAGAACAACATTTCCCATCCTGGCTCCCAGAGAAACTGGGCTCTGGAGACTTGTATGGTACAAACTGAGCTTACTGCTCTTCTGGATATCTAGAATGGTGGTAGATATGTGTGTGCTGTGAGAATCAAGAAAATATTCATGAGGCTTCCCTTTGTAAGGCGGGTGGAGAGCCGCGGTGCTCTGGAATAGACATAGGCGCACGGTTTAGAGGAGGTGGTGAGTTCAGCTTTAAGACGATGAAGTTTTGAATGAGAGATGAACAGTGAGCTATGACAGAGAAAAGATGACACCAAGGTTATAAAGGAGCTTGTTCAGAAAGAGCATAAGCAAAGGAAAGTCCATAGCAGAGCTTTATTATTTAAAACTTACCTTAAAGCTGCAGGTTAGAAGGCATGACTCGGTCAAGGGTCAGAGGAGAGATATAGATAAGAAGACAGGAGGTTGCAATGAAGTCTCGCTGCCTGGTGCATGGTGTTGAAAAGGTCTAAGCAATTCCAAGGGGGGAATAACGTAAGGTCAGGATTGGAAAGAAGGCTAAGTGAGCAGGAGCAACTTGCTGTACAAGTACAAGGACTGAGTCCAAATCCACAGCACCCAGGGGAAAGATGGAGTGTAGCCACATGCGTTTGTAGCCCCAGTACTGTGGAGAGCTGAGACAGGAGGATCACTGAGATCTGCTGGCTGAGCTTAAGTCCAGATTCAATGAGAGACACCCGTCTCAAAGTAATACCGAAAGAAGAGAGGGCTGGGACAGGACACTGATGTCCTCTGCTGGGCTCTATGTACGCACCCATGCACGTGCCGTACACGCTCACACAGGGAGACAGGGAGAAGGTCAATGCTGGCAACCACAACAAAGGAGAAACAGGAAATGGAATATAGAAATAGAAGTTTGGATGCTGGGAAGTCTAAAGTCAAGGCACCCACAGATTCAGAGTCTGGTGAAGGCTCCACCTCTTCTCCAAGATGGTGTACTTTGAACCCTGTGTCCGCAAATGATGGAAGAGAGAAAAGAGCAAGAAAGGAATGAGTTGTCAGTACCGGTGTGGAAGAAGGAAGAGGAACCAAAGACCTTGGCTGATTCCCTCCAGTTCTTCTGCAAGCATTAAGCTCTCTGTCGCAGTGAAGCCGACACACAGTTGCTTTTTCAAAGACCCTACCTTTTAAAAAAGATTTATTTATTTTTATTTTTGGCGTATAAGTGTTTGCCTGCGTGTATATTCGCACACCATATAGATGCAATGTCCTCAAGAGCCAGAAGGGGGCATCAGATTCCCTGGAACTGGAGTTATGTAGATGGTTGCAAGTCCCCTAACAAGGGTTAGAAAGCCAACCAGTGTCCTCTGTAAGGGGCAATGGCTCTTAAAACCCCACTTTCTAATACCCCAAGGGTGGGATTAAGTCTCCACGTGTGTTTTAGAGGGGACAGATTCAAACGGTAGCAGCGCTCTTCTGTCTACCTCCTGTGACAATCACCGTCATTTCAGGAGTTAGATGGAGTAAGCAGGAGTGAATTACCCACTAGCGGCAGAAGTAATTTCTCAAAGTGACGTCTCTGAAAGGGGTGTTACCATGATGGATTATGATGGACCCTTCACTCATCAGAGCCAAGGCCAGGCATTCTACAAGCTGACTACTTCAAAGTGGTCAATAGAGTCTATATCCAATAAACAAGTTCTGTGGAGTCCACCATTAAAATAAAATCCCTCAATTTTTTTTCCAGTGATGTGAATTTAATTTGTTCTCATTTATTATGGCTACTTCCTGGGAATTGGAAATGATTTCTAAATGTTCCCATCATTTTTAGATTCGAGATCCATTCCATTCAACACGCCTCTCTGCAGACTGAATCGCTTGCTAAATTTGAAAGAGATCGATAAATAGCAGCAGAAACTACGGGAGGTCATTTAACTTTTTTTATTATTATTATTATTAACAGACCCAATAAATCTGAGCAAATTTTCTTCAAATAAATCAGCTGGAAATAAAAAATTGCTTTGGGGCAATTTACAAGGTTAAGTCTAAAAATAAATTTTTTACTTTCATTTGTGGCTGGCGTTAACATGACAAAGCCTTGGCCGAGTTTGCCTGGTGCCTGACTCAATGTCTCCTCCCATTTGCGTTGCTGACTACAAGGAAGGGAACAGATTTGAAACAGAAGAGAGTTGACCGTAGAAATAAGGCCCTCTGGGGGTAAAGGTTCGAGGGGACAGATAATAATTCTGATTTTTAAGCAACATGGTTTTTGGTTTTGGGGTTTTTTTTTTGTCTGGAAACCTTTTCTTTTGAAAGCGACCTGGATCCTGTAGCTGCAAGACTGATTTGATTTGGTTTCAGCTAGACCACCCCAGAGCCTAATTTTCCCTTTGGTAAGCTTTGGTGATTGTGAACAGCGATTAATTGGCTAATTAGAATTTCAAAGGGCACTGGAAACAGTGGTGACCATAAGGTCGATGACAGGAGAAATTCAAGTCCATTATGACCCTATGGAAGTCACTGAGGCTTGTCTCCCAAGGCTCTCCAAGCCGTCACTTCTTGTTCCCTGTATCAGCCATTTTTTTTGGGAGGGGTGGGTGTTTGTATAATGATGCTGGTATTCATGAATGCATGCATGTGTGTGTGTGTGCAGATGACCACGCACATATGTGCTCATCCATGTGGAGACCAGATGTCAACCCCAGATGTCATTCCTCAGGAACTGTCCACCTTGTGTTTTTGAGACAGTGCTCCTCATTGGTACTTGGGGCTCACCATAGCTGGCCGGCCTGCAAGCCCCCAGGATCTTCCTGTCTCTACCTCCCCAGGACTGGATTACAAGTACATGCCACCACACCCAGCTTTTTGTGTGAATGGTGAGGATGACATTTAGCTCACGGTGTGTGTGCTCTTCAAGCGCTTTACTGACTGAATCATCTCAGCCCCACACTGGCTTGCTTTATTGTGTTTTACATCTTTGTCCAGCCTCCTTCCACCCTTCTTCCCTTCACCATAAAGCAAAACTGAAACATGTTCCTCTTTTCCTTTATAAAGCTTATTTGCCATCTTGAATTCAAAAACACATTGAGCTTTTTTTCCTCTTCCTAATCCAAGATCTCATTGGTAGAGTGGGAACATCTTGATTTTTATTTTCCTCTTCTGCACCAATAGGTCACAATGGATTCCTCAGCAGAGAATCCTTCAGTTTTTAAGACTTGTTAATTTGTGCAGATCAGTCAACAGTAAGGATTTTTTTTTCCAGATAGAATCAGTATCCCTTAGCTTAATAGCCTAGCAACATGAAAATACTTCACCAATTTTCCCTCTTGCTTTAATTAAAACTGAGAACCAGGTGTTCCTTAGGTGGAGAGCATGCCACCCTGAAGCCTGGTATGGCTCTTCACTCCAGGCTTGGAGGGGAAAATAGGGCCTCACCTTTAGGAAGGGGTGCCAGGGGCACTTGGTGCCAATTGGATGCCTCCTTCACTCAACTTGACCTTAGAACTGCTGACTCCTCACAGTCAGAAGTATGGCTCCATCCGGCTCTGGCTCCTTGCAAGATTTCCAGCTTCCCACAGGATCTGCAACTGGTTTGTCCAGTTAATACTAGCAACACCAGGGTGGTGACTGTACACACGATAATGCAGCATCCTCCACATTAGAGAAATTGTAATAAATACACAAAATCCCTTGGCCTCCATTACCTTCTAACTGTGATTACTGCAAGCAAAGGGTTTTTGTTTTAGTTTTCCCGGCATGCTTCCCCTGTGGTATCCTTCACTCCGTCCTCAAATCTGTGTAGGAAGTGATTCCTCTCATCAGCAACTTCCCTTGCAATGAGGCCTGGGGCTCGGGCTTCTCTTGGGGGTTTTTCATTCCAACTCTGTCTCAGTTGCACTTACCTGACCTCTCGGCTCTCATTCCCCTATCTATCTAATGAGGGTATTAACAGATCACAGGCAAGCTGATCTTCAGATGAAAGGTAACTAGATCTTTTTAAATACTATCCTCATCCTCAAATAGCATGGTCCTTCTGGGTGTGACTGGTACAAGCAGAAGACAATCTTGAGAACTCCCCAGAAGAAACCTGAGAACTGAATGTTTCTCGGAGGCAGAGTCTGTGCTCAGGGGTATAGACTCGAGGGATGTGGTGTACTCCATGGCAGGCTGCTTGCCTAGCTTCTACAATGCCTGGTATTCAAATCCTCAGTTTCAAAAGATTAAAAAAAAATCATCACAGAGCCTAGTTGGATATATGGAGATATCAGTTGGCTTCTGATTGGCTAGGTAGACCACCTCTCTCACTTTTCCCAGCTGTGATTGATGGGCATCATTATGACCCCCCTCAGGAGACTATAATTAGGAATATATACATTATACATTATATTAAATTCTTGGGGAAATACTTTCATTTCAAAGCATTGTGTAAAATTAAAATTTCACAGTTCTAATAATACTAAGGTAAAGGTCTCTCTGTGTCTGAAAAGATAAGAGTTGTGACTGTCATATACATGGCTGTCATTATTGACATGGTCGGGGTGTCATTCAGGCAAGAGGAAGTCAGAAAGAGGTTTCAGCCGGTACAAGGAAGAAGAAGCCACTTGGTATGACAATGTCTCCACCATCAATCTTTACACTGCTGCTTTTCTATTTCTGAAAACTGTTTCTTCACGTAACAAATTTTAAATTTTAAATCTGATACATAGACTTATATACCATACCCTTACATAGGTGTAATTTCATTACTCTGTTGGTAAGGAGGTTGCAAATATGAAATGAGATGAGGAGGGCATGCAATTGTAAAAATTATCTCTTTATTAAAATTTAAAAGTGGGGACTGGAAAGAGGGCTCAGCAATTAGGAGCTCACACTGAACTTGCGGAGGATGAGTTCGTCACCCAGAACTCGAGTCAAGCAACTTTATAACTATATAATATGTGAACAGCTCCAGGGGGTCAAACACCCTCTTCCAGCTTCCATGGGCACCCACACTCATGTGCACATGCACACATACACATAAATAATTAAAAATAAAAGAATTCTTAGAAGATAAACGAAGAGGAGGCTTTTCTTTATTGACTAAACCAGCATGAAATCTGGAGGAAGTGACCTAAAATTTTGATGTGTGGATTTGTCACACTTATTCTTCAAATTTTTTGGACTCATATAGTATTATGGTTACAATTGAAAAAATAAACTATGATAACCCTGTGTTGTTTGCCTGGAGTTGTAAGCATCCATCTCTGTAAAGTCTAAACTACTTCACTTGACTGACACCAAGATGTTATAGAATTATGCATATGATAAAGACAGAAAACATTTCAGGTTTAAGGGTGTCTTGATCAGTCAGTAAAAGGAAAGTCTCCAAACTTTCATTTCTATGTGTATTTTCTTTTTTTGTCTCTCTCCAAAAGTTTTTCCAACACCTGCACAATGTACTATACTATGATTTAAGATGGAAAATGGATATGTTTTTTTTCTACAATCATAGGAAAAATGTTGCTAAAATGTTTCCTAAATAATTATAAACCATGCTTGTTCCCCCTTCCCCAGTAGATCATTTTAAGGAAAAAAATAGACAGATTGATCCCTTCAGCAGGCAAAGAATATTTCTAGATAGCTATGAAGGTTGGAATCTCAAATGTACTGCAGAGGCTCCTGTTTTAAGTACATAAATGCGGTCTTGCAGCACTGTCTTCAAGGCTGTGGAGGCCTTAGGAGGTGGGGCTTGGCTGCAGGAATTAGGTCACTAGGGGCGGGCCTTCCTGTGAAGGTCCTACCCAGTTCCGGTTCTGATTGGTCATGATGTAAACAAGCTGCTGCCACACATTCCCATAGAATGCAGCTGTTCCCATGGTGCCTTCTCCACCAGGATAGATTGAAATCCCTCTGAAACTGTGAGCTGTAATGAGCTGTTCCTCCCTTGACTTGTTCCTAGAATGTGTTTTGTCACTAACACAGTGACCTTCCCCGTCCACCCCAGCAGATGGGGAAGATCATCTTATAGCTTCCCACAGAGATCATGACAGTTTGTTTCTCATTTGCAGATGAGGGCTGGTGGGTTGAAGGGCTCAGTCATTGAAGTGTTTGCCACATGAGAGTAGGAACCTGCATATGATCCCTACAGCCCCTGTTTTAGTTAGGGAAAGCAAGCAAGAACCAATACTATGGCCACCCGTTACAAGAGAGAATAAACTAGAACATGAGCAGGTCAGAAATGCTGCAAGGTGTGGTTTGATAGAAGTCTTGGGAAGGCTGTAGGTGTGAGAAGGCATTTTCTTTCAACACCGGCCCCCCTTCCTTCTCTACCCAGCACACAACAGATCTCAGTTATTACTGTGTACCCCAGTGCAATATGCAGGTCACATGTGGGAATTGTACGTATAGAAATAAATTTATAAAGAATATATACGTGAACGTTTCACATTTACCCATTTACTTGTGGGAATGCATGTGTGTGGAGGTCAGAGGACAACTTGAGAGAGCCAGTTCTCTCCTACCACAGTGTGAGTCCCAGGGATTAGACTCAGTCTGTCAGCCTCAGCAGCAAGTGCCTTTACCCACTGAGCCAGCTCACAAGCCATCTACTGGGATTTTGTCTTTTCCTAAATGCAATCTCTTATCATTAATGCTTCAAAAATAAAAGTTGAAGAAATTGGCCGTATAGCTGAGTGGTACAGCATGTGAGAGGCTCTGGGTTCAATAAGCAATCAGATAAAGAGGGAGCTGCTAGATGACAACTGAGCTTGCTACTGCCTCTTTACTTTCTCCAAAAACTGAAGTCTTTATAAATATTCAGGAGCTCAGAGGATGTCAAAGTGGCCAGTAGAACACTGCAAATGAAAAACAGAAAATATTTGCAAGACAATTGGCATTTCATTTTTAGAGAAAGCCGTTTCCTACAGAAATCGCTCAGCAATTTCTTTTCTTTTCTTTTCTTTTTTTTTTGCTTTCATTTTATTTCAAAATAAACCCAACAGAGGAACTATAGTAGAAGAAAAGAGAGCAAGTCAAGGCCTGCAGTAACCCCCTCTCATCTCCATACATAATGTATGCTTGTGGGATAAACAGGCAATTGATTGCAATGAGTGTTCCCCATTTATCCCGCGGACAAAAATGAAAGGCTGGACTCCATATCAGATGCTTTATTAAATGAAGGAATTGAAAGAAAACTTGGTTTATTTGATGTTTTATTGTGTCTTAAGCAGTTAGCCATTTTGTAAGCTTTTGCTTAACTATCATAACACTATACAATAAATTGATGTTTTTTTTTAAATTGTTATAAATTCAGACCTTTATTTTTCAACCCTGAAATTTTCTAATTATACAGTTTCTTTTGCCTGGAGTAAAAATAAATGTGACAATCATGAATGGAATAGGAAAGTAATTATGCCTCCCTATACATTTAATCAGTCATTCATTATATATGTGCATTTCTATCTTCTTTTATCTGTTAAAAAGCTTTAAGCTGCTGGTAACAGAGACCCAGATAAAGTGGCTTTAAAAATAAGGACACAAAGGCTGTAGAGATGGCTCGAAGTTGGCAAGTACTTGCCACACAAGTATGAAAACCTAAGTTTGATCCCTAGAACTTGTGGGATTTTTGTTGTTGTTATTGTTTATTTGTTTGTTTTGGGAGGCTCTTTTGATGTTTTGTTTTTATTTTAAATGTAGCCAGGTGTGGTAGTATACCCTTGTAATCCCAAAATTAGACAAGTAGAGACAGGCGAGTGCCAGGGGCTTGCAATCAGCCAGTCTAGCCTAATAGGCAAGACCTAGGCCTATCTCAAAAACCAAGGCAGACAGAGATGAGGAAGACAACAGAGATTATCTCTGGCCCCTCATGCTCATGTACCTATCTCATACCCACCTCACATGTCTCCCTCTCTCTCTCTCTCTCTCTCTCTCTCTCTCTCTCTCTCTCTCTCTCTCTCTCTCACACACACACACACACACACACACACACACCCCTAAAAATATATAAAGACAATGCATTATCATCCTAACACGGAGCCTTGAAGTGCAAGTGCGGCATCTTCAGAGCTGGACCATTCCGCTGTAGCATCAGGAAGACGGTTTCTCCTCTACTCCCTTCTGCCTCTTCTCACTGACATGGGCTCTGGGCTCACACTGGCCTTCTTTGGTTCTAAGATAAATGTTCCAGTGCACGAGTCTCATCCAGGATATCAGAGTGGTAGGAGCTCATCTCCTTTCCAAGGTACCTCTATCTGAACCCAAGTCCTGTCAGTGAAGATTGTGTCACATGCTCCTGCTTAAATAGCAAGCCAAGGAGAGTAGGAAGGCTTGGCCCCTTCACAGACCTGTTTAACCCAAAGCCTGCAAGCCACATACAACCCAAGATAGCTGTGAATGTGACCCAATGCAACATTGTGGTGTGTGTGTGTGTGTGGTTTGTATGCATATTTAACATCAACTTTGTAGATGACAATACTGTGTACCAGTATCAAAATGTTGTGCATATCCATGGTCGAGGATTCAGATGGACCTATAATGTTCCGGAAGAGAGGTGCAGACCCAGAAAGGCTTGGATTACTGAGCATGGAAGGTTTAGGTAGGTCAGTCGTGAGGCGACAGGTACCTTTTGGAGAGGGAACTGATATGGTGCTTGTCAGTTGTCCATTATTGCAGCGAATGCCTGAGACAGTCAACTTAATATGAGAAAATATTTATTTTGTTACATAGTGTTAGGGCCTTCATTCCATGGTAGGTGGCCTTTGTTGCTTTGAGTCCCGTAGAGATGCAATGGATCATGGTAGGGAGCATAAAATTAAACAAAGCTATTCACCACATGGCTGGATACAAGCAAGAAAGAACAGGAGGTGGGGGGGGGGGGTTTCTCACAATCTCCATGGAAGGAGCACCCTCTGAGACAGACCTCCCTCTAGAGACTGCCTCTCAAAGGTTTCACCATCTCCCAATAGTACCATGCGGGGGACTTTCTGTGTGGACCATTGAGATATGGCAGGTGCAAAGTAGAACAGCAAATCCTACCCACGCATTGGTGTGAGTGTGGGTTTGGGGATGTGAGTTACCCATTCTAAAACGTTTGCTGTGGCTCTGGGCAGTCCTGCCCTTAAAATAAGTGACCTGGAATTCAGGCATCATATTGTTTCATTTCTTTAGTAGCTATCAGAAAAAAATTTATGAACAGTTTTTAGTTTGGTTTGGGTTTTTTGTCTCTCTTTTCCTTTAGAAAGTAAATTCCCTAGCAGTAGAAACTATATTTGAATTGTTGAGTTTCACCTCCAACACAGTAGATACTCAGGAAATACTTGGACAAATGTTGAAGAATATAAGGATATTGGAATTCTTCTCTAGCCACAGTATAAATGGGAAGTTATGTGCTTTTAAGTTGCAAACAAAAAAATGTAAACCCTGGGACTGGAGAGATGGCTCAGAAGTTAAGTGCACACACTGACACCTAAAAAGGCATAGAACTTGCCGGGCGGTGGTGGCACACACCTTTAATCCCAGCTCTTGGGAGGCAGTGCCAGGTGCATCTCTGTGAGTTTGAGGCCAGCCTGGTCTACAGAGCAAGATCCAGGGCAGGAGCCAAGACTACACAGAGAAATCCTGTATCAAAACAAAACAAAACAAAACAGAAAAGGCATAGAACTTACCCAAGTATCAGACAGAAACAAAGAAGAAAACATGTAGTTGCAAGTAATACTACATTTCAAGCTAGGGTGGACTGGTTTGAAAACGATGACATGATTCATTCACTGAACTCTAAACATGTAATGGTGATGCCCATGCAAATTATATCATGAATCATTGAAGAAGACTGGGGGAGGTACTTAGTCTAGCAGAGTTTTTTTTTTTTATAGAAACTATTTCAAGTTATTTTAAAATTTGCATATACAGGATGCATTTTTCAGATCTCTATCCCCTGACAGTATTGAGATTTAATGGTATTTTTAATAGCACTGAATATCTTATTTATCTATCACTTCTAATACTTAGGAAGCACCCAAAAATTCAGAGAGGCAAAAGAGTTCAGGGAAATACAATACCTCCTCTTACACATATTATGGCCTAGAATGAATGTTGAGGCACACTTGTGAGTAATTAGAATTTGCACACGTGAACTACTGCTGAAATAGTATGGGATGTCTCAAGGATGGTACAAAGAAATGTCATGGTAAATTGAATAGAAGGAGACACGTATTCTGGCTAACATAATCAGAGAATGGCCCATCAAGGATGTAGTACCAGATCTGGTCAAGGAGTTCTGGAAGGTGACTTCCAGAAAGGTACAAAAGAACTAGGTCAAAGAATGGTTAGCTGAAGCCCAGAGCCAAGTCTATCTTCAGATAAATGTTTAATGTCCCATCAGCCTTTGGCCTCAGTTCTGCCCTCTTCAATGTTTTATTGGCATCTTGAAGAAAGACTTTGCCACACAAAGCAAGCAGCAGTAGACAGCCGCCTAGACGGCAGAGAAAGGATCCAAGAAAAGCAGTCATCACTCACCAGAGTGACCAATGGATAGCAACAAGATAAAAACTTTGAAGTAAAGGGAACACCCTTAACTTTTATTCAAAAGATAAAAAAAGGTATTACCCAAGTGCCAGGTACATTGTTCTGGCTTAACATTCACATGAAAGAGATTTGGAGAGGGTGAGTATATAACATATGAAATGACTACCCCAAAACTGATGCAAACTATATTCATTCAGCCTAAAATACTTTCATTTCACTAACAACATCTTTAACTTAAATATTTTGAACAAGGCACTCCTCTACAAGAAAATGAAGACATAAAAATGTAAAATGACTCTTGTCCTTGGGGACATACAGCTTATGGTAGAAATGAATAGATTAATGCAACAGTGATATAAATATATAAGTAAGCATAGGTCTTCAGAGGCCGGAGAGATATCTCGTTGGTTATAAGATCACATACTGCTCTTCCAGAGGTACCCACAGTGGGTGACTCATAACTGCCTGTGGTTCCTGCTCCAGAGGATTTAATGTCTTCTTCTGGACTCAGTGGGCACCCACAATCACATGCATACAAACACACACACACACACACACACACACACACACACACACACAAATAAAAAATAAAAATAAATCTTTTCCTTAAGTATAAGCCTCTCAGAATAACAAATAGTTCCAGTGAGAAAATTCTGGTCAGATTGGAACAAAACAAAACAAACAAACAAAAAAAACTGGCTTGAATTGGAGATCACATGTTAAAGAGAATCACTGAGGTGTGGTTTAAATAGTAGAAAAACCAAACTCAGGTCTTCTGCAAAAACAGTACACACGGCTCTTAACACCCAACTCTCTCTCCAAGTATATACTCAGTTCTTTTCCAATGGTCTATCTATCCATGCTTTTTCTTTTTTTCTTTACATTCATGTATTTTTATTGTGTGGATGTGTGGATGTATGTGTGTCTATGTGTAGCACAGTGTGAGTGTGGAGGTCAGAGAAGTTTGCTGGAGTTAGTATTCTCCTTCCCCGACGTGGTTCCCAGGGATTGAGTTTAGATTGCTAGATTTGACAGCAAGCTCTTTTACCTAATTAGCCACCTCACTATCCCGAGTAAGTCTATTCTTAAGCCAATACCACACTAGTTGGACTACTATAGCTTTGTATTGTGTTCTAGAAACTGTTCTTTGTGATTGTTTTGCCTATTCTGAGCCCATTGGGTTTTCATGGTTGACTTATGACAGGAGCTTTAAGCAGGATACTCATAAAGTGGATTGGAACCAGAGGTCGTTAAGAGAGAGATTACAAAACTTTGTGGTATTTAATCTGTACCGTGAAATATAAAAGTGGAACATGAGAAATGAATTCATAGCCTTAAATGTTCTTCTAATATAGAAAATGAATTCCTTATTACCACAGACAGTTTCAGTAACTGAGCAGGGAGTCCCAGTTCCATATAAAAGGGGAACTTCATAACAAATGTGTTCGTAGATAGATCGGATTTCCATGCACTCTGCTCTATCCATTTCTTAAAGATTCAAGCCAATGCCTGTTGACCTCACCATTAGGAATGCAGGGAAGACATTCCAACATTGGATGAAAGATCGTAACTCTGATAAGGAATGTCACTCCCATTATCTCAGTTAGTTTCAGACTCACAAGCTATGAGGCAGGGACACTGTCCTGGAGGTTAGAGCCTTCCACCAACCAGTTCCCACCTTTTCTCTTTCCTTCTTTTACTTTTCTATCCATCCCAACAGCGTCTCATATCTTTTGAAAATGCCTACTACATATGTTCTGTGTGTCAATCATTGATCATATAAGGAGGGGCAAGAGTCAACTCCTTTCAATGTCAGTCTGAACAACTGAGTGAGACCATGCCTAAGAGGGGAGAGGAGGGTAAAAAGAGAGCTGGGGTGTAGCTCAACAGATAGGAGATCACTTGCCTGGGATACACATAGGTCCTGGGATCCATCCTCAGTGCCGCATGCAGGTAAAGAAAAAAGAAACCACCAGCTATCTTCATGGTGCTGGCTACTTGCAAGGAAGAACAACGTAACCGCATTAAGCAAGGGATTACGTAATCATCAAAACTCTCTAATACACACCCCTCTGTGTATCCTGTCTGCTAGAAAGTGAATGGAACTCAAAAAAGAGAAACAAAGAAAGTGATCGGTTTCAAAGCAAGGACTTCCTCGGTAGCTGCAAGACTCAAAGTTTAATTTTAAGGCAAAAATCAAGTTGAGTGATCCACATCACGACTGAAATTTGCATTTTGAGTTACTGTCTTTTTAAAACTACCTTAGCTGAGAAACTAATAAAAATTGTTTTGATGGCTTCCAGTGTTTCACAAGATTGAACTGAGCAGTTTGGGAAGGGGCTTTATGCTGAGCGTTCACACTGGCTTCTCCTGCTGAGGTCTCCACAAGACACCTAGGTTGGGCAGGGTGCTGTCGCTGACCATGGGCTTGTCTGGGTGTAAAGGGTTAACTAGGAGAAAAGGTGACAATAGGGTGGTAGGTCTGGAGCTAATCCAAAGGCAAGTGGGGTGCTGAAGGACCTTGTTCCTGACGTCTGCAATACTCTCCAAACTCCACACTGGCTGGGTCCACAGCCCAGGTGAAGCAGAATGGAATCTACTGGGAAAATATGCTAGCACATACCTGACCATACATGCATCCCAGTCTTCTCCATATGACTCTGGCTCAGCTGTCCCATGAAAACTATGATTGACACCACAGGGATGCCTGTGTCATAATGATAAGCATTTTAATCACATAACTAGATCAAATTCTACAAAAAAAAAATTTTAAAGGTAATTGGTGCATTGCAGCAGAGAGGCAAGCGGGTGTGTTATATGAAAATTAATAGATCCTGATTGCTGACCTTATATAACCATAATCCTTAATCGGGTCAGATGTAATCAACTCATAGGGGAAAAAAAGAGACAAAATCAGAAAAATAAATATCTCTCATCAAAAAGTTATTTCCGGGTACTCTACCCCTCTGTTGACCTTTTTGACCTACTCAATTACAGAAGGCTAACCAATACTCTTTTTTTTTTTTCTAATCATGATTACTTTCCACAGAACATGGTAAAACTGATTAGAAAGTGTATAATTTTGAAAATATGTATCTGTGCTTGCTCTAAATTGTACATCAACTCAGCAATTTCTAGGCTATAATAATATATCCCGTGGCTGTATGGTTGACTCTCATAGTATGATGAGTCAGACCCGCACCTCCTTATATTTCATCCCACTTATTCCAAGGGACCAGTATAAACAAGTTTCTAGTAATTGTGTGCAGAAAATAATAGTAGATGAAGACATAGGATACCCGTGGACTCATGCCAAGCTCTCCTATCCATCCCAAACGGGGCTTCAATTTTTCCCACTTGGCTAGTTATGTCTTATCTCTCGAACCTCTCTGTTAAGTTTATAGGTGGGGGCTTCGAAATGTCACTTACGATAAATGCAGAAGATGCTTGCAGGGAACAGTGTAGGTTAGGGTTCTTCTTTTCATGTTTTTGGATAATTCCTTTCTGTTCAGTCTATCAGTGGCCACATTGCAACCACTGGATTCATAATGTAAGGAGCAAGCATGAGGACTGTTGGAAAATTCACAGCCCCCTGGGCTCCGTACTCACACACAAAGAGTATGGACAGAAAATGCCAGAAAGCAAAAGCCTGTCCCAGGCTATTCCAGAATACAGGGAATCAGACCAAATCGAAGTATACAGACCAGACCAAGATGCCGGAGTCACACTCTTTGTTCAGTTACTTTAAAACACAGAGAAAAGCCAGGTTGAAAAGGCAGGGTCAGTTCATGAGGAGAGGGTACAAGTAGGCTTGGCTGCTGAGCTCTAGGGCAGGCATGCCCTATTGTCCCCTTCCTGTGTCCTGGTGGTACAGCTATAAGAACAGGGTTTGAGCGATGGAATCCATACCAGAAAGCTCATGTGCTGAGCCAATGACACATATGTGTTCTAAAAGAGAAAGTCAAGGACAGGGGTCTCTGGCCAATTAGCTTGCTGAACAAAGTTCTTAGCTGCACTTTTACACAGTTCAAGAGAGGGCAACGTAAGATCATAGCAAGGGTACCAGTAGATCGCTGATCTGGAGATGACCCAGCTATTGACCAGAAAGAGCAAAATCAACACTTATAACTTGATATGTCTATACAATTTTAAGGTAACGTTATTGTCTGTTCCATCATACATCCAATCACTCATCTGTTTTTTGATATGCTGTAGCACACACTAAATTACTTTTTATCTTATACTAAATACAGTATATGACTTCTACCTATGCCACATAAATACTGGTCTCTTAGCATTTATATCTATGATTTATTAAGGATTTCACTACTCCATTTCTGTTCTCATCCTCCAAAGCAAAATTCAACATTTTCTGATCCTACAGCCAATTCACATTATAACAGGTAATTCATTCCTCTGGGAGTGAGAGGGTTAAAAACTTGCTGTGCAAAGGCCTGTGGCTTATTTCTGTTCTTCATGGAGCTCAGTTGTGAAGAATCAAATCCGAGTAGGCCAGACACAGCACAGCCATTGGAGAGTGTGTTTTCTGAGCAGAGGTGGCAGTGGTATTGACGAATTGTTCCTCATAGGCAGTCAGTGGAAAGAACCTGCAATGCCTGGCCCTCCACTTTCAGACTTCTCCCTACTCTCTCCAGCCTCTTGGTGGTTCCTAGAGTGCTCATGTCTCAGGACAGGTTGGTCATGGCTCCCCCTACCCATGGCTTACAACGCAATTTCAGTGGATGTCATTTAACTGCCTGCTATGAGAATGGCACGTGTTAAAACTGAGCATCACAGTGACTTGAGCTCTGAGCTGTGCTTGGCTCCATGCTGAGAATGGTCTACTTGAGATGGCCCTCTGCTTGCTATGTTTTCTCCCATGTTTCTTTCAAATACTTCCTGTTTCATTGAGCTTTCTCTTGTGGCTTTTTTTTTTTTGAAGTTTTATTCATCAACTTCCCATCTTAAAACTCCCCTTACTCTGTTTCTACTTTCACTCCATGGTACTTATTGCCTCTATAAGATCATATACAGAAGTTTCCGGTTATTTTGGTCATGTTATCTTACCCACCCCATTCCTAACACAGGAAGAAGTTTGTGAGAGAGTGGATATTTGTGAGTTTTGCTTGTCATATTTCCAAAACTAGAAAAGTACCCCCGACATATAGTGGATTCTCAATAAATACTTGTTTAATACATCCACTCCACCCGCCCCTTGCCAGAAGTATGCACATTTTCTTGTTGTGGTTTGTCTATAAAATGTACCCCCAAAGAATCATGTGTTGAAGGCATGGTCACCAACTGGTGGTACTAGTGAGAGGTGAATTAATCATGAGCACATTAACCGAATAATGGGTTACCCTTGATAACATCTTAGACAGCTTAGATGAATGGACTATTAGGAGGTAGGGTCTGATTAGAGGAAGTAAGCCTTTGAAGGGTGTATCTTGTCTGAGGTGCCATATTTCTTTCTTTCTCCCTCCTTTCCTGCCTCTGCCTCTGTCTCTCATCCTCCCTGCCTCTCTCCCTTCTTTCCTGCTTCCCTTACCCAGCCCGTCACTCAGTGTTTCCCTGCCTCCTGGCTGCCGTAAGAGGAACAGCTTTCGTCTACATTGCCTTCTTGCTGCGATGTTCTGCCTCACAAAGGCCCACCACAGTGGATTCAGCCAGTCATGGGGGGACCAAAACCTCAGGGACCATGAGCCAAAATCAATATTTCCTCCAAGTCATGTATCTCAGATAACTTGTAGCTGCAGAGAGCTGACTAATACACCTCTCCTATGAACTCTACCTACACCCCAGGTTAGTTGGAGAAAAGTCAGTAAGTCTGTTAGAAGTAGTTCTATAAGCCACTCTAGGAAATGTTGTCATTCTATAACCAAATCAGCAGGCAGATTGCAGGAAGCTATAGAGAATCAAGGTCAGATAGAAGCAAAGACAAAAACTGTGAATCTGCAATCACCAACTACTTCACTGGCCTATGAGTTTATCATGCCATATGGCTGCTTCGACTAGGGACATTAGGCTTACTTATGCATGTGCCTTCATCTGTTTTGTGCTGCTACCAGACAGAACCACAGATCGGGTAGCTTGGAAAGGATGTGACTTGATTGACTCGTAGTTCTTAGGTCTGGGGAGTCAAAATGACAGGAGGTTTTGTGTCTAATGACTCTGGTTTCTTCTTCCAACATGGCGCCTTTCACATTCTCCCAGCAGGGAGGAAGCCCGAATCTTCACATTCCAGAAGGCAGAAAGGACAGAAGAGAAAGCAAATAGGACTGACCTCACCTTCTATAAAAGTATCATAATATCATTATATCAGCATGCTTTGATAACACCCATGAAGGCCCATTGTCCCTTCTTAAAGGTCCCATCTTTTAATAATGTTCATTTGGGGCCATTAAATTCCAACCTGAGTTGTAATGAGGATAAGACTTTCCATCTGTGGCAGCTCTTATCACTAGGTCCTGTTCAAGTGGGCTTTGCATCAAGCCATGGACTTGATACTCCTAAGCATATTTGTTTAAGCAACAAACTTCTTAGTATAAAGCATAGATGGCTTCTTCTGTAGGAAGTCATGATGGTTAAATAGTTAGGTGTGCTGGCACTTTCTAAAGCAAATGATGGCATCCCCAGTGTGGTCAAGACAATTACTGTGGCACAGCCTTTGGTGTTTTGCCAGGGGGAGTGACAGGGAAGGCTGACTGTCTCACATGGACCCAGTCCAGTGCTCTGCCATGACCAAGAACATGGGACTAGAAAGAGCCTCACCAGCTGGAACTCTGTGGAAAGGAAGCTGACACAGACCTTTCATCATTCTCCTCAGGATCTGGACTCTTTCATTGTTAGAGCCAGGCAGCAGGTTTCTGATAGAGTGATTCAATTCTGAGTCCTGCCTGGACATGTTAATCAACCCCAAGCAGATCATTGTAACCACATGACTGTCCTTTATCACTTTAGCTCTTTCATCGACAAAAGTGGGACCTCACTAATCAACCTCTCGGCTCTGATATGCAGATCAGCTCACAGCAGTGCAGAAAAATCATTTTAAGAGAGTGATGAGATGACTCGGTGGGTAAAGGAGCTTGCCATGCAAGTCTGGTGACGGGACTTCAGCCCATGAACCCACATAAAGGTAGAGAGAAAAAAAATACCACAGAGTTGGCCTGTGACCTCCACAGATGTGCCATGGCACTGCCACTCAAATAAAAATCATGCATGTGTATGATGCACATGCACATACATACATACACACACACACACACACACACACATACACACACACACACACACACACACACACACACACACACGTCACAATACTGATGTTTTCATTTTAGTAATTTGAGGAGGGCTGGCGAGATAACTCAGTTGGTACAGTGTTTGCTGTGTCTGCATGAAGTCCTGAATTCAATACCCCAGAACCCACATATAAAAGCTGGCCTAGCAATCTAAAATAACAACACTGGCTGATCCCCAGTGATTGTTGGTGAGCCAACCTCACCGACATGCCAGGTTCCAGGCCAGTGAAAGATCTAGTCTCAAAAAAGCAACCAGGTAGATGGTATTTGAGGAACAATATTAAAAGTTGTCCTCTGGCCTCCACGTGAAATGCACACATCGTGTACACACATACACACACACTCACACACTCACACACGGTGGTTTGAATGACATATCCCCCGTAGTCTTGGGCATTTGAATATTCTGTCCCCAGTTGGTGGTGCTATCGGAGCAGGTTTAGGAGAGATGGCCTTGCTGAAGGAAATATACCATGGTGGTTGGGCTTTGAGGTTTCAAAAGCTATGCACCGTTCCTGCTGAGCTCTCTGTTTCTGATACTTGCTGCTCAAGCTCTGAGCTCTCAGCTTGCTCCCCCAGTTCCAATGCTCTCCTGCTGCCACCACACTTCCCACCTGTGACAGTGATGGACTCATCTCCTGGGAACCATAAGCCCAAATAAACCCTCCTTTCTATAAGTAGCCTTGGCCACGGTGTTTTATCACGGCAATAGAAAAATTACTAATTCAACATACATCGACAACCAAACCCCTAACACACATACGTACATGATGCTAGGGAATGTTGTTATTCCACCAGAGTGCTTTTTTATTTTTCATCCCACTCACAAAGACCAACCTACATTTTTTCTTCTGCCCAGACAGGGTGCCTAGAGAATGCCTTGATATCCAGAATACACTTCCCTGCCTTGAGTCACACATGAGTGCTCATGGACACACCAGACGGGTGGCTAAGGGTGTCAGCTCCTAACCAGTACTCATGCACCAGCCCTCACACTGCCTCTGTATGACCCACGTCAGTTCAATGTCTCAAGATGTTGAAAACTTCAGAGTTGAACCGGAGAAAGATCATTCAAAGGTTCTAATGAAATTCCTATGGCTCAAAGCCGAGGTGCCTCTATTGCATTTTTCCTTCTCAGAGGCTGAACCAGGGTTTCACTGAAGGAGGGGAGCACTCAGATGCGCATAGGCTTGGGACTGGGTATGATCCCCACAGGGTAGAGCATGCATGCATTGACATTTGGCCCGAGACTGCACTGCAGTTTTACTTATGTAGGTTATGTGAAGGGTAAATTCAAGTCCTCCTTGTTTTCACGGAATAATTGCTAATGAATATAATCATGTTCCAATGTCATCTGTTTCATTTGCAAGTTGGCAGGGACAGAAAAAAGGCAGCTTTCTTTAGAAACGATTTGAACATGGTATTAGGGTGAAGTCATTGGCTTACAATTAAGTCATTATTTTCCCCTTACATTAATAAATAACAGTGATGGAACCCAGGATCTTGTAGCTGGCTCTCCAGCCAAAGAAGATCAAGTGTTCAGCATCTGGGCTGCCTTCCCTGAGTTTTAGGCATACTTTCCCACACCCAGACTGCAGTGGCTAAGGGACTTCCTACACTACATGTACTGTGTGGGGCCTCTGTGGGCCAAGGCAGCTCACAGCATTGGCCAGCTCGGAGCCAGAGGCTTCACAACCCAACAGAGGGAGAAAGAGATTTTTTTTTTATTTTAATTCCCAGTTGGCTTTATTGTCACCTGATCTGTGCTGATCTAATAAGTAGAAGAGATATTCTTCAAAGAAAAAGAAAAGGCACAGCTAATAATTTTGTGCCTAGGGTGGTATCCTCTAGCTGGGGTCAGAAGAGGTTATCTGCTTCAAACTCCAAGACGGATTTCTTTTCCCACGTGATTAGTTTCACCTTCCCAGTCACTGTCTCTTTAGTTATGTTTTTATCTCTTTCTCTCTCTTACAAATGAAACATTTCAAAGCATCCAGAGGCCTATTTGGGGGAAGCTCTAAAAAAAAAAGTCTGTAAAATATTTAAAGCCCATCTCAGGGAGAGAAATATCCACTGGAATTAGAGCCGTCAGATTCTGGGTTCTTTGAAATTCCATCACTCTATTAAAGATTATTGCTATCTCCTCCTGGCCTTAAGATGGAAAAATAATCAGGAGAGCCCAGAAATGGGAACCAAGACCTGCCTGTCATCCCTTCCATGCCTTTAACTACTTGTCAGACACTAACAAATCACTTAACATAGATGAAGAACTGATTCTGTCCCACAGGGAGACCTCTCACAATCCAAGCACCTCTGAGCAAGCAGACATGGACAAATGCTGCTATCACAAATTTGAGCGTGCACTTCCAGAACTTTCCTAAAATACATGCTTGGAGATGAAAACGACCAGGCAAATGGCATCTCCTCCTACTTCTAAGACTTGAAATTTATAGACCCTTTGAATTATGTCTAAGAAATATATAGGACTATGCCCATTGTAAAGTCTCAGGGTACATATTTATATTCTGCATAAATATTTAAACGGAGAGTTTAGAATGACTCTCAGTCATCACAGAGGGAGTAAGCTACAGTATCACAAAGCTTCCTAAAGTGGGCAAGTTTGGTTTAGAGGACGAGGTTCTGGAGCCACACAGCTGGGGTTCAAACCTCTGGCCTAAAAAACTGACTTGGCCTCCTCATACCTCAACCTTCTCATCTGTACATGGGCTAAGTCCAGTGTCAACCATGTATATCTGTTGTGAGGATTTCACTAGATCAATGGTCACAACCCCTTTGGCAAACATCTATCACCAAAAATATTTACAATTCATAACAGTAGCAAAATTAGTTATGACATAGCAATGAAAGTAATTTTATGACCACAACATGAAGAACTGTATTAAAGGATCACAGGATTAGAAAGGCTAAGAACCACTGCATTAGATAATACATTGGTAACGATTCTCCCCATCGCCAGCTCACAAGTATTCAAATACATATTTAGGTATTACTGTTATGAGCTGAGAGTTTGGTTAAAGATGAAGAAAAAGAGTTCCTTCTGTGTGAACTGATTACTTCCTCAAAGCTTCTTATAATTTTCTTTCTTTTTCTTTTTCATGGATTGGGAAATAGGTTATATTTATATAATTTATGTGCAGGGGTGTGTGTGTCCGTGTGTCTGTGTGTAGTCTGGAGGTCAACCCCAGGTGGTGTTCGTCATTATACCGTCCACCTTATTTTTGGAGACAGGGTCTCCCACTCTTCCTGGAGCTTACAGATTCTGCTGAGCTCATTGGCCAGTAAGCCCCTCAGGATGCCCTGTGCTCACCTGTCCAGTGCGGGGATTACAAGTGCGCACCACCACTCCCAGCTTTTTTTTATGCACGGATTCTGGGGATTCAGCTCCAGGCTTCATGTTTGAGAGGCAAGCACTTTATCAACTGAGATATCTCCTCAGCACCGAGTGTGTTTGTGTTCCAAAGAAAGTGTTCTCGTTATAGAAAACATGCGTATTTTATTCCGCTAGACAACAAGTATATAATACACACACACACACACACACACACACATACACACACACATATATATATGTAAACTGTCAGTCATCTTTCTATGCATAATTGTGTTCCATGTTTGCACTCATACAATTTTACATCCTGCTATTTTTATTAGGCTTCTTTTTTTTTTTAAAAACCTAAAAACTAGTCTTTGGCCTGGTTTTAAGGGATCATTTTCCTCTTGCAAATAACTAACTAAAATAAGGTCCTTATGATTCAAAGGGACCAGAAAGGGTGGGAAAATATGTGAATGACTTCTTCAGTGTGTGGGAACCTGGAGGGAAGCACTCTTTGGGGAAGCCAAAAAGGCAGAGTTCCTTTTTTTTTCTTGGCAGGATAACCTCTGAGACTCTGATTGTCTTTGGACTCCCTGTTTTGGGAGCGCGGAATTTGCCTGGGAACACTTTCATGCCCAAGCAATTTCAGAAGCTCTCTGCTCACAACAAAGACTCCAATTTCTAGTTCTCAGCCTTTCTCAAGGTCAAATAAAATGTGAGGGTGTATCCATCCCAAATCCCTTTCACTTGTTGCTCATGTCCCAGTGGGGGGCTTTGATTTGTTTTCGTTTTTGTTTTGTTTTGCTTTTTATTTTCAGAGACGGGTCTTATCATTGGCAAAGGGATTGATTTATAGGTTCAAAGATGGCCTTAATATCTTATTAAAAAGGGGAGCTACCACTGAAAAGTGTATACTGCATTCTCTCTCTCTCTCTCTCTCTCTCTCTCTCTCTCTCTCTCTCTCTCTCTCTCCTCTTCTCTTCTCTTTTGGTAGAAATTTCTGTGGATATTTTAAAATCCCACATGCCATTGGTTCATCTACAGTTTGACACAGTTTTTAGTGGTGCTTTTTTCCCACTGACGAGCCCAAACCAAAAAAGGAAACTAGTTTCTTCCTTAAGGGCAATGGGCTGGGGCTATATTCTGTGCAAACCTAAGTTATCTGGCCTATTGGCACTCGGTATGCAATGACGTGTGTTATTTTTAGCCCTGCTAATGGTATGACCCCCATATGGTGGCCACCCTGTTCAAACAGGATGCTTCAGTTGGCAGATGGAATGGGAGAGTTGGAACTGGATGTGACCGGGAGAGTGGAATCCTGCTTGAGAGCTGGCTCCGAACTTCAGCTCTCCAATCATGGCAGCCACTGAGCTTTGTCACCCACTAGTCCCTCCACAGCCTGTGGAGACGAGTGATGAACAAACAGTCTTCATCTTTAGAAGAAAAAAAAATGAGAAAAGGAAGCCAGCTAGTTAGAGTTAGATCAAATGCAGTTTTCCAAATTGGGCAGGTCAGGGAAACTAGCCAACACGAATACATGGGAGACCTGTGGACTCACTTATCTAAGAAGCGGAGCCTCTAACTGTGACAACCACTCCAGCCTCAGAGGGGCCACCTCCCTCTAACCATCTTCTCATTTGCTAACCTGAGACCATTCCCAGAATTCTCGAAAGTTCTCTGAGACAAGGCAGGAACATTTCCAGACAGACCGAGCAAAGGAGAGAAGATGGCATATGGCTGTGGACTCTGCCCTCGGAGCTTGTCTCCTCCTCCCTTCCCAGCTCTGGTCCTGCATCCTCAGCTAGGGGAGACCATTCTCCCCCTCCTCGAGAAGGAACAGAGTAGAAGAGCATGCTTATTTAGATTCTTGAAAGCTTAGCCATAACCACCCACTTCTTTCTGGTTCTTGTCCTCAAAAGCATGTTCTCCCTGCCTGTTGAGAATAATTTCCTACCATGCAGGGAAGCTGTCTTGATTCACAGGGCATGGCCTTTCCCATGACCTCTCATGAAAACCCTATCAGAATACTGTGTCTATGTCTGGATGGATGAACACAGTGGCGGCAAGTTATTTTACCGGTTATTACAATAATAATATTGAGTGGGCAAGTGTGTTTAGCTATGAAGGGACGGACTGCTTGCAGTCTTTACTCTGGTACAGAATGAATAAGACAATGTTGAAGGTCCACTGTCGGCCGCGATGTCTTAAAGAGAGACTGTGGATTGCTCAAAGGGCACACTGCAGATGAAGCTGTGATTGCTGTGGGTGCGGATGTTTCTCCAGGAGTTCTGGGTCCAGGGGCTGCTGTCCCAAGGCAGCTGGATCACAGCTGCACTCCTGTCCACAAGGCTCCTCTAAGCATGTTTCCCTGGGGAGGTGGAGGGGGGCAAAATAAAAGAAGGATCACGCCATGTGACAGAGTAGATTCTTGTTTTGCTTGACCAGAAGGCAAAAGACTGTAAGTTAGCTACTCACTGTCAGTTCTGGGGTGTGTGTGTGTGTGTGTGTGTGTGTGTGTGTGTGTTGCAAGCTGTCTCTCAGCATTCCTCTTTCAAGCCCCAGATTCCAGTGCCCCATGCTCAACTCAGTTGGTTGCCAGGAGCTCTCCCAAGAGAAACAGCTGCTTGTAAAAAGAAAACATGCGAGACTCTGGAGGGTTAGAATTTTAGAATCTGCCGGCCTGATAACTTCCTGTCCGCTTATGAAAGCAAACAACACTAAATCTTCTCTTTCCCGGCACTGTCCTGGCTGTTTCTCTCCCAAACTTGGCTCTAGGTAAATACGATAACAACTAAACTACAGATGTCGCTAATAAAACCAGGTCTTGACATTAGAGTGCACACAGGCTGTTTATCACCAGGCTCCAGTTAAAACGTGGTCGGAGGAGGGGAGGGGTGAGCAGATAATCTCTCCTTCAGGCCCGCCCAACCTCTCACCAACACACCTTGGCCCCAATGTTGTTCTGACAGAAGCCAGTGCTGGTTTTGATGTATTATTAATTGACAGTTAATTATTCCATGGCTAATATCCTTGGTGGTCTCTGTTTTGGTTGGTTTGGCTTGGTTTGGTTTGGTTTGGTTTGGTTTGGTTTGGCTTGGCTTGGTTTGGTTTGGTTTGGTTTGGTTTGGTTTGGTTTGGTTTGGCTTGGCTTGGCTTGGCTTGGCTTGGTTTGGTTTGGTTTGGTTTGGTTTGGCTTGGTTTGGCTTGGTTTGGTTTGGTTTGGTTTGGTTTGGTTTGGTTGGTTTGGTTTGGTTTGGTTTGGTTTGGTTTGGTTTGGTTTGGTTTGGTTTGGCTTGGTTTGGCTTGGTTTGGCTTGGTTTGTCCTTTTAGTATGACAAGGTACAGAACTGTCAGCATAACTTGTAGCTAGAGGTATTTTTCTTTCAAAAATAATATTAAAGATAATGGGATACAGTATGTTTTGGTGTTGAGTTTGAAAAAGATAAGAATTAAGCTTTGAGGCATCTTCTTGTCCCTAATTTGTGTGTGTGTGTGTGTGTGTGTGTGTGTGTGTGTGTGTGTGTGTGTGAGTGTTATGTATAAATGTTCTCATTTCTCTATTTCTCCCTATCTCTGTCTATCTGTCTATCTGTCTCTCTGTCTATTTATCTATCTATCTCTCCCCCATATACCATGGGGGCAGTGAAGTTAAATCAGAATAAAACTAACAAAATATAGCTATATAGAAATTTACCCAAATAAAGGTATATTTAGGGTTTTTTTGTTTTTTGTTTGTTTGTTTTTTGAGACAGGATCTCATGCTGCCTAGACTGGTCTTGAACTCACTTTGTAGCCTAGGATAAGCTTAAACTTTGGACCCTTCCTGCCTCCACATTACAGACAGGCACCCCAGTTTTGTGTGATGCTGGAGATGGAATCCCGGGTACCAACGCTAAGCAGACATTCTGCCAGCAGAGCCAGCTGCCCAGCTCCCTGAGGAGACGTCTTTCATTGTGATTGCTGTCGCTGTCACTCAGCTCATGAATTCTCCTCTGGGTAGACTGCTCTAAGACACAAAGCAGACTTCTGTAGGTGCTGCAAGTGATCTTCGATGACATCTCTTCCAGCCATTCCTCTTATTCCTTACATCTCTCAATAAAGGTCTTCACCTAGGATTGGCTTTTTCTTGACTTGAAGTTTCTCATCACTCCTGGCAAATACAAAAGGATTTTGTATTTGGCCCCTAATTATCTAACTGACACAAAACAGTACAATACCATAGTGAAGAGGGAAATGCTTTGTATCAACCACAGTCAGGTGTGAAATGTAATTGATGACCATGAATGGACAGACGAAGGATCTCCAGCCTCTAAATACTATACACACTTTCATGATGAATAAGTAAATGATTTGGGCGGGGGAGATGGCTCAGTGATTAAGAGCCCTTGATGCTCTTGCAGAGGACTTGGGTACAGTTCCCAACACCCGTACGCAGACTTACAACTGCCCTTAATTCCATTTCCAAAGGATCCTGCACACTCTTCTGGCCTCCAGGGCACCAGGCATGCACACTGTGCACATATGTACATGCAAGCAAGCACTCATACACACAAAATAAATGGAAATCTTTTTAAAAAAAATAATTTGCAAATTTAAGCCAAAGTTTGTCTTGCTTCAAGCTTGCTGATCCCCAAAGAAACCACATAGTTTTTATTACCCCATTTACATTCAGTGAGCATTCAGTGAGCCCTTCCTGTGCAGGGTGCCTTTGTATTAAGTAGTGTGCACAATGCAGGTGGCTCCTGCTATCAAGGAGCTTGTCATCTCTGGGGGGACAAACAGTTTCAATCAGCTGTGTGTGATAAGGCAAGCCTCCTAGCACTAGGGAGGGTGAAAAAAGAGGATTTTGAGTTCAAAGCCAGCATGAGCTACATAATGAGACTCAATCAAAACAAATCAGTAAATAAAAATACTAGAATCAAGGAAAATTAAAAATAATAGAAATTAACCATATTTAGGGTGAAAAGTCCCACTGAAAATGAGGAAGAGACCCAAAAAGTATCTGTCCCTGGAGACATGAGGGTCACTTTACTCAATTTGCCGTGGACTTCAGTGTAGTCTCACAGAGTTGGGACCATGGCAGGAGTGAGCTATACGAAGGGGACTCACACTGGCCAAGCAATCACAATAACTCATACTAAGCTAAATTATCAATTCATCCTCAGAAGTAGAACCACCCAAAGCTATGGCTTTGAAGTACCAAGCCCCAGCAGGAAGTGTGATCAACACCAGACTTCTTGATAAGCACAAGATAGAAATAAATGATGTCTAATGAATGAACTCGGGGCTCTAATTACATCAGGCTAAGGTAAACACATCTACCTCCTGCAGTGGGTAGACCTGAAACTATGATGGGGCAAGCCAAAGATTTGTGTAAGGACATCTTCTTCAGTGGACATGGGCATGGCCAAGGTGGGTCTACCTCAAACACTCGATGCAGATACTTGACAACTGTCATCCAGCCATGTTGACTGGATAGATACCAGCTGCTATGTCCAGGGTTGGCCACTTTGAGGGTGAAAATCTTGGTGATATTGTATTCCCCAAAATATTGTGCACCCTAATAAACTTATCTAGGGTCAGAAAACAGAACAGCCACTAGATACAGAGGCCAGAAAATGGTGGCACACACGCCTTTAATCCTAGCATTCCAAAGGCAGAGATCCATCCAGATCTCTGTGAGTTCAAAGCCACACTGGAAACAGCCAGGCATTCACACCTTTAATCTCAGGAAGTGATGGCAGGAAGTAGAAAGGTATATAAGGTGTGAGGACCAGGAACTAGAGCCTGGTTAAGCTTTAGGCTTTTAGCAGCAGTTCAGCTGAGATCCATTTGGATGAGGACTCAAAGGCATCCAGTCTGAGGAAACGGGATCAGCTGAGGAATTGGCAAGGTGAGGTGGCTGTGGCTTGTTCTGTTTCTCTGATCATTCAGCGTTCACCCCAATACCTGGCTCAGATTTGTTTTTATTAATAAGACCTGTTAAGATTCGTGCTACAGTTTTCGGGAATGATAAAGCCAACACAGGTTTGTGAGACCTCTGTAGTTCAGTTGGTGGAATGGTCACCTAGCATGTCTTGAAGTTCAATCCACAGTAGCATGGAAAACTAGGAGCTCATGACTATAATCCTAGCAGTAAGGAGGCAGAGTCAGGAAGTTCGAAAGATCACAGTCACCCACAGCTACATAGCAAGTCCATGGCCAGCTTGGCATACATGAGACTCTTTCTCAAAAGAAAATAAATAAATAAAATAATAATTACAGCCCTTTGGAGGAATAAATGTATGGTTCATGTCACCAGGGTCCAAATTCTCAAACTCAACCTCCATATTTTTATGTATGTACAGAGCAGAAAGCTATTCTTTTTGTCTGTTGTTTTAAGAAAGAATTGCAGTATTTTTTTTTATAAAGATTTGGGATTTTTTTATTTTATGTGTATGAGTGTTTTGCCTGCATTCACATATGCTTGCTGCATGCATGAAGTACTCACAGAGGCCAGAAGGAATCAAAACCCCTGGGAATGGCGTTAGAAACTGTAGTACACTACCATATGAGTGCTGGGTACAGAATCTGGATCCCACACAAAAGCTGCCAGTGCTCTTAATGGTCATGCCATCTCTCCAGCCCCAGCAATTATTATATTTGATGACGGACCATTGTTTCCCACAAAATCTTCCTCATCAACACGTAGAAAAGTGTTGCTTTTCAAACCTATGACATTTTTCATTTTCAAATCAGAAAAGAATAATTCAGAAAAGCAGTTGCTGTCCCTATGGGTTTCAGAAGGAGATTCACTTGGCACTAAAGAACCCCGTGTAGTGTATAGCTGTGTGTTCCCAACGGGGAAGATGCACAAAGGACGCTGGGGGAAAAAATGTCCATCTTGTTGAAGCTGTGAGGTATTGATAGAACTATCTTCTCCTGTAGTCCATGGCAACCCCAGGAGATATTCAAAGAGGACAAGTGGCATTTTCTTCTGCTGCATTCTATCTTTTTAGACTAATGTGTATGAGCGGTGCTATTCGGATTCAGTGCTTCACATACTGATACAGTATAGTGTTCAGTTCATAAAAACTCAGCAACATACCTAGTACAGTACTGCCTCTCAGTAAAGACTGGGTGAATGAGTGGAAGACAAAAGACTGAGTGAGTTAATGTCTGAGTGATTAGATATTCAAGTCAGCAAAAGGCTTTCTTCCCATGCAGAATCATATAGGAAAGACGCAAATTTTTTTTTTTTTATTGATTGTCTACCAAAAAGTATAAAGGGTCTAGGGCAGTGGTCAGCGAGTTGGTTAAATATATGCCTAGTAGTATAGATTCAGTAAGTAAGCAAACCCCTCACTAGAATGAACAGTAAATGAAAAAATTATAGACATGAATAAGAGAGAGAAAGCATGCCTGAGTGCCTGCATGTGTGTGTGTGTGTGTGTGTGTGTGTGTGTGTGTGTGTGTGTGTGCGTGAGTGCATGCGCATGTAACTTAATGGAGAGAGATGGAGGGACTTGGAAGTCGCATTCTAATGCCACAGATTGCTGGTGTGTAAACTGTCACCTCCTGCTGGTCATTGAATGCTTCTAGGCGGCACCAAGGTACCGTGGGAAAGGCATAGGCTTTAGAGCCATGCAGATAGGTTGCTAATATGAAGCTTACCCTCCATTTGACCTTGACTAAGTTATCTTGCCTCCTTGAACCCTCAGTTAACTCATCCCCAAAACAGTGATAGTAGCCTTTATCTCCAGGCTGTCAGAGAGAAATCGGACATGAAAACTAATACTCCCGTGTGTCAGGACTGTTTCGTGCATTACATCATTAAACCTCACAAGAGTCCATGTATGAGATTAAAAAAAAACTCTTTGCAAATGAGTAAAACTAAGGCAAGGAGAAGTTCAGTAACTATCTAAGCATATAGGTTAATATCTGTACACATAAGGTCCTCTGCCGATAATACTAGCCCTTATTATTATTGCTGCAGACTAAATATTGTTGACCCTCAGAACAAGGACATGTGTCTTCAGTGGTGCCTCATAGATGGCAGCATTTCATGAACACGTGCTAAATGAATAAAGGCATCTTTCCCATACAGAGAAATTATGCACAATGTATATGAGTAACTTGCCCACTCACAGAGCCTCAAATGAACTCCAGGGACCATGCACTAAAGCCATTCCTGTCACTAAGGGTCTCTGAATCCATCTCCTGGATCAGAGAGAACAGGGTGCTGCAGACATGGGTCTCCAATATCTGGGCGTATACAAGTGTGAAGGTCATTTCCAGTAGCTAAAACAGAACACCATGAGGTTGTTCAAAAGCTAGGGTGTCATATATCCTCTGGCTTATTCCGTCTTTTTGTTCACTCTTGATATCTCCCTCAACCCCTAAAAACCTTTCCCCTGCCTCCTCTAATTTCTACTTTTGGCTAGCAGAGAGAAAAAAATATTAGAAATTCTACTTGAGCTATCCATCATTTGACTGATAAATTCTTAAGGGTCCTTTAGTAATCAGTCACTGGCAAGTTGGGATTGCGTTTGAGGGGAGAGGGCTGTAATGAGAAGCCTAAAGAATTAACTGTGTTATCTGTTTTAATGTAGCCTTTCTCCTAGGCTACAAAAATGGGGTCCAAAATAATCTAAATCTCACACTGTCGTTTACAAACAGTGTAATAGGGCTGGAGAGACGGTTCAGCAGAGAAAGCACAGGCTGTGCAAGACGGAGGGCCAGTGTTGAGATCCTCGGAATCCACCATGTCAGCTGGGCATGCCAGCCTGCCTGTAATTCTGGCTTTTGGAAGGTGGAGACACGGCACCCTCAGAGCAATCTGGCTAGCCAGACTATCCACATCCATGAGCTCTGAGTTCAAGCAATAGACCCTACTTCAGTGAACAAGGTGATTGCGAAGACACCTGACGTCAACCTCAGGCTTCTGGACATGCATGCACATAGACCTAAAAACACATGCATCCCCACACATGCAAACAGGCATAGGCACATGCATGTCTGACACACACATTTTTTTAAAAGCAATGTAATGGGTCTTAAGTAGTGCACAGTGGCCTGTAATTGAACATGAATGTGGATTCATTAGCTTTATATGCATTTTTCTGTAGTACTATGTGGACAATGCTTCCAAAAGCTATTTCTTTGCTTTAGAATTAAAAGACATGGGCTGGGCATGATGGCACATGCTTTTAATCCCTGCATATGGGAGGCAGAAGAAGGCAGACCTCTGAGCTTGAGGCTAGCCTGGTCTACAGTTCCAGGACAGCCAGGGCTACACAGAGAACCCCTGTCTCAACAAACCAAATAAAATAATAAATAAATAAAATAAAACAAAACAAAAACAAATATAATGCATGCTTGTATCTAGCTTGATGGACTACTAAATATTCTCTCTCTCTCTCTCTCACACACACACACACACACACACACACACACACACACACACACACCCTCCCTCCCTCTCTCTGTCTCTCTCCTCCTGTTTTGTTTTTTTTTTTCCTTCTTGTTTGGCTCTTTTCAGACAGTGTCTCTGAATGTAGCCCAGGCTGGCCTTGAATTTGCAACCCTCCTGTCTCCTGAGACTACAACAGACCTGCATCAGCCATGTTGGGTAGATTCTATCACCTTGAATGTTTCAGTGCTTTGATGTGATTAATCACAGATAAAAAACTAAAATTAAAAGGAGGGAGAGAGAAAAGCCCTTTACCCAGTACTGCACAGCATCAGTAACTTCATGCCAATCTCTGAAGGACATTGGGCCTTGTTATGACAAGGAATTATTCATAAGGAATGCCTAGCATATAGATCGCATCCTTTATTTGAAACAAATAAAAGAGTCATCTTTAGTAGCTGGTGGAAATAAATAGGCAGGCAAAATTTAAAGGAAAGGAGGAAAAAAAATAAAAAGACCAACCAGTAGGGCTCTGTAATAATTGCATGTCACCATAACATCAAGTAGTTCATCCTTTTAAGGACTCGTTATGTGGCTTGCCCATTATGTTTCAGGGATGGAAAGAAAATGTAGTCATTCACAGAAAAGTAATGACAGGATCCTGCAGGGTTTCCTAATAGTATTGACTAGACAGGAGAATTATGGCTTGCAAGCAAAGAGTGCTTCTGTATTTGGAATTGTTTTGCTGCCAATCAGAATTTTTTTCTCCTCTTAAAAATATCAATACCCTTGAAAAATATCAGAGAAACTGCAGCCAGGTCTTTTGATCTGACGGGGGGAGTACACTGTTTCCAGGTTCTATCTCAATTACTCGCCTGCAGAAACCTCTTCTGCGATTGCCTGGAGGGCTGGTGGAGAGATGCTATGTTTTAGTGCCCCTTGCTGGTCAACCTGAAGAAAATCTGGGCGGATGATTACCAGAACCCAGGTTTCCATAGATGAAGTGGCACGTTCCATTAGGGTGGGAAGGAAGCCAAGCTGATTAAAACTCAAACATCTGCAGCAAGTCTTAAGCACCCTTAGAATGATGAGAAAGGGCGTCTGGAAACCCACAAAAAAAGCTGCCTGTTACATCGAAGCTGGTTTCAAAATACATCCAGGTAAATGCATTCTTCTTTCTGTGCACAAATAAGTTTGCTTAATTATGACCCTCACAAATATTTCTGGCCTCTCTAGTCATAAGGGAACTAGACACCCCCAGAAAATTTCTAATGGAATTCTCAAAGCCCCAAAAATGTCTTTTTACAGAGAAAAAAGTGTCTCGCCGAGTGATGTATTAAATGATAATTATTTTACAAGTTATGACAAGTGAATTCTGAGTATAGTGTTATTTTTCTGTTTGTCGTTTTATTTTAGACTATGATTTATTTAAAATGGTAACTACAACAGGGTTTGGTGGTAAGCTGTCCATCAAAGCCGATTAGGTTTTGGGAATCTAAGAGAATTATCAGATTAAATGTGCCAATCCTATTTGGAATACCAGCTCAGCAGGCTTTGGGCTTGGAATTCTATCTCTTCCTCCACAAGGAAGTCATTAGGAACTTGAGTTCATGAGACCCAGCTCTAGGGACTAGAAATGTGTGCTCAGGACTACTAATAGTGATGTAGGGACCAGCTAATGTGGGTGAACTGTATCATATACATCCAACCTGATGCTCCAGGCTGTGGATAGAATCCTGGTGGCAGGCAACAGAGAAAGTCTAGAGATTATCAAGAACCCAGAATAGCCAAGACTATCCATAAAGAAGAACCAAGCTGGGGCAGGGGAGATGGCTCAGTGGCTGAAGGACTTGCCTTGCATGGCTGAGAACCAGAGTTGAGATCTCAGAAGCCACATAAGTCCAGATCTAGTAGCATGTGTGTGTGTGTCATCTTGGCTCTCCTACCGCTGGATGAGAGGCAGAGACAGAAAAATCCCTAGATGTTCTGGAGCCAGTGCCCCCAGTATACACAGTGGCAAACAGTAAGAGACCTCTGTGAACAAGGCAGAAACCAAGCACTGACTGGAAGTTACTCTTTGACCTCCATACATGGGCAGTGCCTGTTCCCCATGTACAGACACATGCATGCTACACATACACACACACACACACACACACACACACACACACACACACACACACACACACACTCATACATACACATCATGGGGAGAGAAACAGAGAGAACAAACCTGGCTCAGGAGACGGCTTGCTTGCCTAGCATGAACACAGTAAGAACTGGGTGTGATCCCTAGCACCACATAAACTAGGCATGGTAGCTCACACCTGTTATCAGAACACCCAGGGAGAGTAGAGACAGCAAAATCACAAGTTCAAGGTCATGCTTGCCTACATAGTGAGTTCAAGGCTGGATTGCATAAATGAGACCGTGTCTTTAAAAAAAAGGGGGGGGATTAAACTAGAGAGGACTCACATGTGCCAGTTTCAAAGATTACCGCACAGCTATGGTTATCAAGACGAATGTGCAGATCCATGAGGTAGAACTGAGAGTCCAAAATTAAATTCTTATATTTATGATTAACTGATTTTCATCAAGTGTACGCCGGCAGGGCTGGGCAGGTAACCCAATGGTAGAAAGCTTGCCTCGTATGCATGAGGCCCTGGATCCGATTCTCATGATCATAAAGAGTGCTGAGATGACACCATTGGGAAGTAAGCAACCTTTTCAACAAATATAGCAGGATAACTGTACATCCATGGGCTAAAGAATGGACACCCACCTCCTTTGACTTATAAAATTCATCGAAGATCTAGATGTAAAAAGTTTTTTAAAAACTATTGGGGAGGATATGAATAAATGTTTCCCTAGATTTGAAATGATTTTTTAAATGATTAAATCACAAATGAAGCAACAAAAGAAATACTATTTTTTGCTTGTTTTCTAAAGACAACATCTCACTATGTAAGAGGCTATGCTCAAAAATGCATGAACCTCCTAGAGCAGCCTCCCAAGTGCTGGAATTACAGGCATGCAGCGCCATGCTCAGTGACAAAATTTAATTTGCTGAATTGCATAATAATGAAAACTTTTGCATTTCAAGGGACACCATCGAGGAAGTAACACTGTGACCATAGAATGGGATAAATCACTTGCAAAGTGATATGTCTGATAAGGAACCTGTACCAAAAAAACATAAAGAATGAGAGATAACTCAGTAATAAAAGAATACCCAAATTGATAAAGGTCTGAATAGAGATCTCTCCAATGAAGACATAAAAATGGTCACTAAATTCTCCTGGGGAAGTGCAGATCCAAACCACAATGAGATGTACTTCATACTCCCTCACAGGACCAAAGCAACAGACAGACTCTGTTGTACACAATGGAGGGAAATTGTTCTCACATTTTGCTAGTGAGAACACACAATAAAGCAGCCATTTCAGACTTTGGAACTTCCTCGAAGGTACCCACAGGTTCCCGTAGAGTTCCTGACACTAAAATATAGGGGTGTCATTTTGAATAACATCCCATTCCTAAACACAAACCCCAGACAAAAGGAAGCATATATCCACACAAAACCTTGTACATGAATATTTGTAGCATGACTAATCCAAATAGCCATCAGTAGCAATGACTGAAATGACCATCTTTCTAAAACACAGATAAACAAGATAGCATACATCTGTGTCATGGAATATTGTTTGTCAATAAAAAGGGATTAAAAACTGGTAAGTTTTACATCATGCATTAAATCTTGCAAACAGCATGCCAAATGAAAGAAGCCAGACTCCATAGCTCCATAGTCTCAATTCATATTTGGTCTGCTAGAACCATAACAGAAATGACAGTTTGGGTGATTTACACCATAGGTGTCTTCTCACAGTTCTGGAGACTAGAAAATGCTGGAAACTTCTTCTAGGTGGCTATATTCTTACTGTGTCTTCTTAGACCTTTTCCTCTGTGATCTTACGGGGAGTCCACATGCTCTCTGATCAGTCTTCACGTAAGGATGATGACCCTATCAGCTCTCCTTTAAATTTCATTGCTTTAGTAAAGATACCATCCTCAAGCTGGACAGTGGTGATGGACACCTTTAATCCTGTCACTCAGGAGGCAGAGGCAGGTGGGTCTCTGAGTTGGAGGCCAGCCTGATCTATAGAGCAAGTTCCAGGACAGCCAGGACTACACAGAGAAAGCCTGTCTCGAAAAACAAACAACAACAAAACAAGATACCATCTTCAAATACAGCTACCGTGGCAGTTAGGACTTCAATGCATGAATTTCGGAGGGGATAGAAGCATTTGGTCTACCACAGACTACTACAAAACAGCTTCAGGGGCATCAATCTAGTCACAGTCTGGAGTCTAGAAGTCCAAGTTAAAGGTGTTGGTCTGGCAGGTTTGATTTCCTAATACCTTTCTCCTTGGCTTGTACATGACATTTTTGCTCTGTGTCCTAAGATGGCCTTTGTTCTGATTGCACAAACTCCTGGTAGCTATCCTTCTTTTGATAAGGACACTAGTCCAATTGAACTAGTGTTTCATTCCTGAATTTGTAGAATGTCTTCCCTATTTTTTTTTGAGATAGGGTTTCATATATGCCCAGTTTACCCCAAACTAACTGTATAGCCCTTGATGATTTTGATTTCCGGGTCTTCATTCCTCATCTCCCAAGTGCTGGAGTTACAGAAGTGTGCTGCATGCCCAGCTTTTATGTGGTGATCAGAATCAAATCCAGAACTTCACGCATGCTAGGCAAACACACTCAACCAACTGAGCTACATCCCCAGCCCCACAACCTCACTTAATTTTAATTACTTCTTTAAATGCTAATTTTCAAGTACAATCCTATTCAAGTTCAGGGTTACAAATTATACGTAGGAAGGGGCATGATTCTGTCTGCAACATCTACCTATGTCATATGTTTCAGAGTAAGCAAATATGTGGCTATGAAAGCAGAGTTAGAGTTGTCAGTTTGGAAGCATGGAGGATGAGGGACAGAAGCTCAGGGGCTTGGGCCTTCTGTTGTGGTGAATATATTCTGAAACTGACTTTGATTATGGTACACAATTCGGTGACTATGCTAAGAACCGCTGAGTTTTTTTGTATTTATTTTGTGTGTGTGATGGGCATGTTTGCTGTGTGCTCAGGCATGGATACACGTGTGCCCACAGGCATGTAGAGGCCTGAGGTTGACATCAGAGATCTTCCTCCATTTGAGTCACTTTGTCTACTGAGGCAAGGTCTCTTGCTAAACCTGAGACTCCCTGATTCTGCTCTTCTGGCTAGCCAGCTTGCCCGGACATCCCTGTCTCTGCCCTGGAGATCCCTGTCTCTGCCCTGGAGATCCCTGTCTCTGCCCTGGAGATCCCTGTCTCCGCCCTGGAGATCCCTGTCTCTGCCCTGTGTGCACTGGACTTCCCAGTGTGTTGCCACACTCACCCAGCATGGATGTGGGTGCAGAGGCTCCAAACGTTAATCCAAATGCTCATGCAGCATGCACTCTTTCCACTCTCTCTAGCCATCTCCCAGCCCAACCACTGAATTTTTCAATGAAGGAATTATACGCTCTGTGAATTATGTCTCAATAAAACTGTTACATTCCTCCCACCAAAAGAATCTAAGAGAACCAGCATCATCTGTAAGGTCTTTAAGAGGCAGCACTATTCCACTCCTAAGAATGGAGTCCAGAGCCAGGACCAGAGCTTCATGGACCTATGAGGAAGAGAGAACCTAGTTCTCACCCTAAACATCCTCCATGAATGCTGCCACACTGGCTTCAGGTTTCTGAACATACAACTCGGGCTTGAACCTGAGCCACACAAAGATTTCCCAGAATCTCTTAAGCTCCTGTTCCCACTTAGCCAAGACAGCCTGGCCTAGGGACAAGAGACTGGAAGTCAGCAGGGTCTGAACTAATCCCTCACATGTTGCCCACCTCCTTCTCCCAATCCTTTAGAAACGTAATATCAGACTTGAGCAGGCATATAGTCTCACTGCCTTCTTGTCTTAGAAGTTCTAGGTGTTCAGGGCCCAGGTCTGCCATGCCATCTCATTAGAGCCCAGATATCCTGTCACCTTGGCATTTTATTCATTCATCTGCCTCCCTGGACTTGAAGATGCTGGAAGAGAAGGGTTGTCCTGTATCTGCCTCCCCGGTCCTACCCACTGCTGAGCACATAGAAGATGTTTGTTAAAGAAATGAGTAATTGGTTCTCTGTTTTCAGTGTGTTAGAATGCACATAACACTTTGTACTGTAGTGAGCCATTTTCAGAATTGCCAAACTGAAGAATTCAAACGGAAGCATGGAGTTTCCTAAGTTCAGGGGGTATCAATAATAGCTTAGTGTCTATCGACCTGCTCTGGACTAAGCTTCACGCTATGTAATTTGTATTCAGTTATCTCATTTCATTTCTACTATTAGCTCTTGAGTCAGTGTTTCTAATGCTCCCATTACACAGATGTGAATTGAGACTCACAGACATGCAATGATATTCCCAACACCGTAGAGGTCATAGCGGTCATTTCTCTGTGTGACCTTGCCAGGAGAAAATGGAAGGAGAGGTGATAGTATGGCTTGAGATTGTTCTCCAGCCTTTGGGCCCTCTCTGTCTTTCCTTGGCTTCACAGTTTAGCAAATCCCTTCTTGAGTTCAGCATCACACAACGTCTTCAAATCAGGCTGACGCATCCTGAGGTCATCTTAGTCATCCAAACTACTGACCGAACGGCCCCTTGCATTGAGAAGGGGACTGCAAAAATGGGCACACACAAAGAACGGATGGATGGGCTTCTTCCATTTGGCCCCTAACTTTGTAGTCAACCAAACCCAGAAGGCTTTAACTATACTTCCCAAAGTTCTGCTCAAGGGATAACTCAATGTGAGTTAAACACTTACCGTAAAGGCCATAATTCTGGCATTTCTGAGCAACAAGCTCCGCGCCAGGTGTCTCAAGGCTTGTATCACACATCCTGGAAGTTGTTGTAGGAGATTAGCAGCTGCCCCGGTGACCTCAACTATATTAAATGTTTGCTCATTTCGTGGTTGTCATGGCCACAAGCAAACCACCTGAGATTGTTCCTCTCTATTCATCTGTGGTAACTTGGTCATGTATATGTTACGACTAGACAGTACCCAAAGACCATTATCAATGGAGGTGTGGGGTTAGAGGTTAAGGGGATGTTCATGCCAATATGGAGGCAACTCCTGTTGGAGAAGAGCTTGGAATCATGCAAAGCTAGAACCTCCCATTAGGAAACTTTACATAGATCTGACTAAGCCAAAATCCTCCCAAGGGACAGACTTGTCCATACCCATGGTGCAGACTGCCCTTAAACTCCCATGAACCTCAAGAAACAGACAACGGAAGTCCAGCTTTTGCTCTTTTCTTGGTATTTCAAAGCAAGGGCAAAATGCCCCCCACCCTTATCAGCCTAGCCAAACATATGCATAGGCTCAAGACCTCAAAAGTGGGTCTTTGGCCCACCCCGGCCCTATTTCTACTACTGCTGCTGGTGCTGCTACAGCCGCTGTGTGCTCCGTGATGGTGGAGCCAGGGTTGCCTTTGGAATGAATCGTTGTACCACCTTAATCCAATACACACCTAACTTAAGGTATCTTACTTGTTGTGGAGATGAGTTATAAAGTCAAAGCTGAAGAAGTGCCTGGAAATATAAGGCTAGGGTCTGGCTCCCCTGTCATGGAAAGGACCTTGAACCCTACCAACAGTGTGCAAACAATGAGTCAGGCCTAAACGGAGACATTTGTCATCAGTCTGACATCATCTGGAAGCATCATCCAGCTTGACATTTTTGTTTTTGTTTTTGAGCAAGGGTCTTAGTGTGTGGCTTGGGTTAGCCTGGAACCTACTATCTAGTTCCTGCCTCATAGTAACAATTCTCCTGCCTCAAGTTCTCAAGTGCTAAGTTTATAAGTAGGAACCACCACACCCAACCAAGCTTAACTCTTTAAATTATTTGCTTGTTATTCTTATTTCAGGGGCAGCTTAACACTTTAAATTATTTGTTTGTTATTCTTATTTCAGGGGCAAAGCAGAACATTTAAAACCTAATGTTTTTTTTGTTGAGCCCAAGCTTAATTATAATCTGCATGGAATATAGATGATCAGAAAATAGCCAAAGAACAAAGGTCGGGGAGTATCAACTCATCACAATGCTCCCTTCAACTTGCATGAGACTTGACGCTTAATTGTTCTAAAGAAAAAGTCACTCTTTGAAATAGAAATTATTTTAAATATTATGTGTATGGTTACAAATGTTCTTATACTTGCCCCTCAAAAACAATCTTATGATGACATTTATGTATTTGATAGTAAGTATAATGGTTTCTTATATGCCTGTTTTGAGTCATTATTGTATTTTCCAAATCTTCTAAAAGCAGTTTGTAAATGCTACTGTATTGCCCAAATTTTCTGTCATTGGGATAATCAGGAAAAAAAGATACTCTATCAGCCCGGTGTCGGTAGCACACGCCTTTAATCCCAGCACTCGGGAGGCAGAGTCAGGTAGATCTCTGTGAGTTCGAGGCCAACCTGGTCTACAGAGCGAGATCCAGGAGAGGCACCAAAACTACACAGAGAAACCCTGTCTCAAAAAACCAAAAAAATAAAAATAAATAAAGATACTCTATCCTACCTTCCTCACTTAAAAGGTCAGCTCAAGCCAGGAATGACGTCATACACCTGTCCTCTTGGTGCTTGGGAAGTAGAGTCAGGAGGATCTGAAGTCCAAGGTCATCCTCGGCTACAAAGAAAAGGTCTCCAAAAACCAAATAAAAAAATAAAAAAACCACAACCCTACTTCATCTGTATTTCACCCTAAGCAGATTTTCACCAGAACTTCTGTCCCCAACACACACACACACACACACACACACACACACACACACACACACACACCCCTTCCTGAGTCACAGGCATATCCGTGTGGCATCTATTTTCCATGAGTACTTGTGGGTCTTCAACGTGTTTTCATGCTTCTGTTCCTCACACTTCCGCAGACGATCGGACTATGTTAAACACCACATAGAAATTCAAACAGGGCCATGTTTGCTCAGTGGAGGCCGCACAGTGGTGGGAGTACCTCCACCCCCAGGCTCCCATGGTAGTGATGGAAGGCCGTGTCAGGCCAGGCCAGGAGGCCGATTGCAGCACCTGCAGCTGCCAGCTTGAAGGAAAATCCGGGCTTTGGGTTAGCTAGATCCCGGGAGCGGAGGGAGCTGGCTGCGTTTCACAGATGGAGCCAAGGATTTCTAGGTACAGGTGGTGGAGGCAAATTGCTTGTCAAGAGATTTACTTCGGAGAGAGCCCAGCCATGTAGAACTGCCACTGTGCCACCAGGGCCCAGAGCTGCTGGCCCAAATCTTCAGGGCTCACAGGCAGGCTTCAGGAATGACAGCCAGTACTACCCAACAGCAAGCACATCCCTCTGGGGGGAGGCTGGAGGCAGACAGCGGGGTTAGTGCCACCCCTTCATGCTGCCACTGAAACCATCGTCAAACGAGGGGCAGAAAGGAATGGGAATAAGAGAAGGCGGGGGGGCGGGGGGACTGAAGACATGCACAGTGGGGGTGTGGAGGAGGACATGGAAGAAAACATCCATTCAATGCCAAGATCTTTTTTTCACCGTTGGTTAACAGATGAGAGGTAGACAAAAAGCGTAAGACTGTGTCCTGACTCTGTTAGTTTTACTGCAAGCTTGATTCACTCAGATCCCCGGGAAAACCTTTCCCACCTCTCAGAGATCTCTGTCTCTGTCTGTCTGTCTGTCTGTCTGTCTGTCTCTCTCTCTCTCTCTCACACACACACACACACACACACACACACACACACACACACACACACACACATTTCCCAGTGTCTGTCTTGTCAATGAGGAAGCTGCCCTGTGCCTGGGAACTGACCTCCTTTCTTACCACTTTGGCTCCTGTATAAAACCCAAATTTTCCCAGACAGCCAGGCAAGGTCACTCTCAAGGTCAAAGTCAATTCTAAATCAGTCCCTCATGGGGAGAAGAACCCCATCTCCCTCCTGGGTCACCGTTCCCAACCTGTCGGGTTGTTGAGGCCATGGAACAAAGAAAATGCGGTATCATCCCTGGCCCCTCCCCGCACCTTGAGGGCAGGCTGATTCTCAGCACCAGGGATCCACAACCATATGGCAGTACTGAAGAAGGCCCCTAGGCCAACTGCAGTGTCTACAAGTACTATCTGTAAGGAAAATAAAGCTTCAAATCAGATAGAGCCCAGGGGGCCAAGTTTGATAACAAAACGCCCAAATAATGCATGTTTTGTTTGAAAGAAGATGGCAGTGTGGTAAATTTGGGGAGACATTCAACATCAGGAAACTCTGTGATGTCAGGACAAGACCCCTGGGAGAAGTGATGGAAGTGAGCTTGGACAGACATTTCAGAACCAGGTGGAAAGAGAAGACCCGAAACAGCAAAAATCATTTCGAGGTACCCAGAGACAGACTGATTGGCTCTTCTAGGGTACATGGTAGCTTTTCAGTGCCGAAATAAACCTAGTGAGTGTGTATGCAGGCAAGGCCACTGCTTCCCCAGCAAAAGCAGGAGATGACCAGATGTGTCTCATGTTCTTAAGGAAGTCTGGCTTTAGAGCCCAGGATCCACCCCCCATCTCCCAGGAGTTCGTGCTGGCCAAGTGCTCAGATAACAAACATAAGCCATCACACCCAGTTTATGTGGTGCTGGGGGTCAAGTGCAGAGCTTCTTGTGTGCTAGGCAAGCACTCTAGCTATGTCCCCAGCCCCTGAAATCTTCTGTCCTAGGGAAACAGACGGCCGTGCTGGGCATCGCTGGGTTACAACAGCATTTTGATGCCCACGGACCTGGGCCTGCAGATAGAGTTATACACTTGGCAAGCACACCACCCTGAGTTCAGACAGAAGGCACATCTGTGCCTCATTGATAGCGTAATAACCTGCATTACAGTGTGGGCCAAGAACACCTGTGCAGGGCTCGAATGTCAGCCCAAGGCGACCATTCTGATGGAGGTGACATTAACAGCCTTCATTAAAACCGATGACTGTAGCATTGTCCGGGAGTGTGGCTGCGGTAAGGCATGCCCAAGTTGCCGGGACAGGCCCTTAGTTTGGGAGTTCATAACTTGATCATGGAAATACACTTTGTCTTGAATGAGAATCTGAAAAGGAAACTCTCATGGGATAAAGAGAGTTTACCTTTTGGGACTATAAAAATGCTACATTTATCCAGTGCCCCTGGGTATGACACTCTCCGAATTATTGAGGGCTTTATTGTCTCCATGTCTATCTGGGTAGTAGAAACAGCCTATCTAAAGGTAGAAGATTCATTTCTGGCTGGCCCGGGGAAAATTTGGAAGTCAACTTTCTGTATGTAGGGCTGCCAAGAGTTCTCTCGTGGTGGGAAGCAATGCTTGTCTGCCAATCAGCCCTGCATCCTACCTTACCTGAATGCTTTAGACTCAACCCATCTAAAATGAGGAAGTCAGAAAGCCTCGTGTTTCACCTGGGATCTAATGAGGCTAAATGTGAATGGAGGTCGCTTTCAACACAGCACCTCTCTCTGGTAAAAGAGAAGCAGGATGGTTCATATTTGCTGGCAACAGTCTAAAAGGATGCTGTTGTCTTTTGTTTTGATACACAAACACACAAGAGCTGGCCAGTGTGTTCCTGACCTCAGTTTAGCAGGTTAATACTAGATGGTCTATAAGTTGAGCCCCAATTTTAAGTATAGAATCACTGTTGTGCCTTTTAGAAAATAATAGGAGGGAGAAGTGGGTCCACAGAACAAGGCTTTAAAAAAAAATACATGCAGATTTTATAATTTCAGCTTTTTCTTGCATGTGTCATTTGGGTAGAGAATGCTCATTATTGTCTTCAATATTCTCTGCTCCTTTCTCCACGCACCACAGGAAGTACATTAAGGCACAGTTCATGCTACTTCTCTGTTTAAAATTCTCCAGTGGCTTCTTACTGGGTTTCAGGTAAAAATCCACACTGCTTGCCATTGTCTGTGATGACTGTCCAAGGTGGTTGCTCAAGAGCCCGTGGCCTCCTGTCCCACCTCCTCTGCCTTCCTCTGTACCCCATTATCCTTGACTTTCCCCAGCATCTCACTATACAAACATCTCCCACCCACCCCCTGCATTTTAAAATCTGTTTGCCTGCAATGCCTTCCTTCCACGCCCAGAGAAACTTGTCATTCAAAACCCTGTCCTCTACAAAGTAACTGTTGCCTCCCACCCTCACCATTCTCTCTGAGGACGTCTTATGTCAAATTTAACATGAACTGGGGCTGGGAGTATAATTCCATTGGTAGAAGGCATGTCTAAAATACAGGAAGCCCTGGATTTGATCTCCAGAACCTTGGGAAGCCAGAAATGGTGGCATACAGCTATAATCCCAACAAGGGATAAAGGTAGGGGAATTGGAAGTTCAAGGTCATCTTCAGCAAGTGTGATGCTAGCCTGATACAGGAGACTCTGACTAAAAACACAAGCAAAATGCAGTTTAATAATCGCTGTTTTACTAATCTGCTTTCATACCCATTCATACCCATTGGTCTGCATGCATACTGAAAACGTGCTACAAGAGGGTAGGGGGACCTATGTCACCATTGTATGCCAAGTGTCTCGCACAAGTCAAATACTTGTGATATCTGTGGATAAATTGAGCTTTGCACATAAGATGACATGTAAGCTTACCCATTGATAGTCAATATTCTCAGTCTTAACATAACCTCCATTTTGCCAAAAATGACAGGTTCCCATACCCAGTGACAGTGTGATAAATTGCAAGGAGGGAGAAACTGTTCTTTTACGTCTTTCTCCCTCTTTGGAGTGCTGTAAGATCACATCAAATCCCATGTTCTTCCTGCCTTTTGAACTCAGAACCCAAACATTGTTGCTTGATTGACTTTGGGCCCTCAACACTGATATAATAACAAGAGGTAAATGCATATGTGAAAAGCCCTAGAAAACCAGATCCTCGGCGCTGTGTTGGGGGATGTCTGGGTGTTGCTATTGTTTGGTTTTGCTTTGTTATTTTTTTTAATTGGGTTTTGGGGATGGAACTCAGGTCCTCGGTGTCTCTGAGACAAGCACTATATTGACTGAGTCTTCTCCCCAGCCAAAGATCATTAAAATAATACACACAGAGCACCTACTGCTAGCTGCTGCTAGTATTGTTTCTAATAGCGCTTCTGATGTTAAAAGGATGCACCACCCAAGGCCTGGGTTTCTTTTATTTCTTGACTCTTAAGGGAAGACTGGACAGGTAAAGAGCCAGGAAGGAACAAATGAGCAGAGAGAGGTGTGAGAAATGAATTCTATGATTCTGCTTAGCACAGGACATCCAAGCTAGTAACTTCCCTGCTCCAAGCTTTACTTTGCTGATCTATAAAAGAATGATACAGAGGCAGGTGGATCTGTATGAGTTCCAGGTCAGCCTGGTCTACATAGCTAGCTCTATGCCAAACAGGAGTATATAGTAAGACCCTGTCTCAAATAAACAGACTTTACCCCACCTCCACCCAGTTTGTCAGGACTCAAAAGAAATATTCCGCCGGGCGGTGGTGGCGCACGCCTTTAATCCCAGCACTCGGGAGGCAGAGCCAGGCGGATCTCTGTGAGTTCGAGGCCAGCCTGGACTACCAAGTGAGTTCCAGGAAAGGCGCAAAGCTACACAGAGAAACCCTGTCTCGAAAAACCAAAAAAAAAAAAAGAAATATTCCTATATTCCTTTGTCTATCCTTTATGATTATCTCCATAAACTGCCCTTCCATGTGCTCAGTCAATTGGCTGCTGCTTCAAATGAGCCAATGGCTCTTAGCCTAGCTGTTCCTAAAAATCACGTGGGAAAGTAAAATCTCCAAATGTCCTAGACCATTCCCTAGACTAAGATAGTGTGTTTGCTCAGTAGTACTTTTTGAAGATTTATTTTATGTGTGTGTGAGTATATATAGATATATGTAAGTAAGTGTATATGCACATATGTACACTGATGCCCAGGCATCCTTTGGAGTTAAGAGTTACAGGCAATTGTGAGCTGCTCGATGGGATGCTAGGATTCTAATTTAGGTCCTCATGCTTGAGCAGCAGGACCCTTAACCACTGGACTAATCTCCAGAACCCTTGGTACTTTTTTTTTAAGTCCCCATATCTAGTCAATACTAGCAGTTAAGGAATTAATTAGGAATGCTAGTTCATATCTAACAAATCCCAGAACCCAGGAGGACAGTGAATTTGAGCCCAGCTGGTCTACACAGTGAATTCTAGACCAATCTAGTTCATATAATGAGACCCTGCTTCAAAAAATAAAAGGTAAGACTATTTCTCCCACTCCCAGCTTTTTTTAGTTGCCCAAAGTTCTCTGTGTAGGGTTGAGGCTTCGTGGGCTTTTCCACATCCACTTTGAAATGCCCATTATTGTCATCCTTGTTTAGCTCATGTTTGGGGCAGTCATGTTGGTGAGACTTCATGGATGTGGCTTCCAGTGTTACTTGGAGACACCATCTCACAGCAAATTCCTTGACCTTCTGACTTTTACAGTCTTTAAACCCCATCTTCCAAGATGTCCCTTAAGCCTTTTGTGTGGAAATGTTTTGTAGATGTGTCCACTGGGACTGAGAATTGGTTATCCAATACCAAACAGTCAGACATGAAAACTACATACAAGTAACATTATGACTGAGCAGGTTATGTTTGGGAATGTATATGTATACACAAATACATATATGCATGCGTTTAATGAAAAAAGAGGTCTTGAATTGGAAAGACAGCAAGGAGGGATATAGGGAAGGGTTTGGAGGAAGGAATTGTGTTATAATTATACTTACAATTATATTATAATCTCAAAAATCAATAACAGTAAAAGAAATAAAAAGTACATAAAAATTTTAAAGCCATGAAATAAAATGTCTCGAACTTGCCCAATGGTGAGAAACCTTTGAGTCCCACCATACCTTGTAATCAGCCTGCCAAGGCAGCAAGATTGGGAGCCAGCGAATTCTTAGCACCCTTAGTTCAGTATCAGCAGCCAGTGCTGAGAAATAAGGTGTTAAAGCGTCTCTGGAGAGTTGGAAGGGATGTTCTGTGAAGTCCTCACACTTACGTCACCCCAAACCCACATGGAACCCCATGAACCCCAAGAACAGAAGGCCCGTGGGTGCTGAGCAACGGCATGAACAGTGAGTAAACAGCTAGTCGTTTGTTTCTCTTTGTGGAAGAATCATCTCCGACCACTTTCAAGTTAGGGAAACCTTGACTGATGTCAAAGGATTTCAACGTTGTGAAATTCTCTCTTCAAAACACATTGGAACAGCACAATACGCATTGGGAGAATCCTTTCACTTGGGAGGAAATGTTTGAATTGTGAAATAAAGTAATACACTTGGCTTTTCGGAGTGCATACAGTGGGAACTGACCTGCACGTGAAGCAGACATAACTGCATTTTTATTCTTGTTCCTCCAAAAAGTATATTTTGCAAGGTTCTATACAGCTTCCAGCATTGCTTCCCTTTTTTATTTATTTATCTGTCTGCATGTGTGCCAGATCTCATCATGGATGGTTGTGAGCCACCCTGTGGGTGCTGGGAATTGAACTCAGGACCTCTGGAAGAACAGCTAATGTTCTTAACTACCGAGCAATCTCTCCAGCCCCCCAGCATTACTTTTCACGCTCGTGAGAAAGTTAGACAGATGAGGTTAATTGTGAATTATGTACAGACAAGCTGTGAGGTCACAGACAAGCAGTAAATATATGAAGGAAAAAAAAACAGTTAAGCAGATGCTGAAATCTAGGTTTCAGAACTTGACTCCAAGCCTGCACCGCACCCGACATCTCTAAACCTCCTCCTTACCAGGGCATCAAATTCCATGAGAACAATTGATCTCTCTGAGATCCTGAAAAGCTGCCTCGAGGAACCCCATCCCCTCTGGGCCCACATCCACCTGCCTGGCCTATGTAGTTAACCTTCCGTTTTCCCTCCCTCTCACTTCCTGCCTTGTTTGAAGTCTGTCTTACTTGGTCCAAGCTTTGAGTTTTATAAACATCGTCAGTATCGAGAGACTCTCTTCTTCTATGCTTTTTAAGAAGAAAGATGCTGGAAATTGATTTTAATAAATCTAAAAGTCGGGGGATTTGTGTTTGCTTTGTGCTGGCTTTGCTCGAGTTACTCCCTTCTGAACTTTGCCAGATTCTGCACCTGGGAGCCATGGTCTTAGCCGTTTGCATTTTATCTTTGGAAACTATAGCAGCTCGTTGTGTGCAAAAAGTGCTTGTGTTGGTGTCTGCAATCTTCATTCCTAGTGTCTCCTGCTACTTTTCTGTTTCATTGTTTCAGAGCTAGGATTCAAACACAAGGCAGATGCTCTACCACTAAGCTGTGTCTACAACGGCCCTTTTACTTTGAAAGAAAATCAAATATGGCCTACCTGTATGATATGAAATAACATGTTGCTTCCTTGGTTTATATTTGGAGAAAAGATTTTTTTGTTGTTGTTTTATTTTTACGAGACAGGGTTTCTCTGTTTAGCTTTTGGTGCCTGTCCTGGAACTTGCTTTGTAGGCCAGACTGGCCTCAAACTCACAGAGATCCGCCTGGCTCTGCCTCCCGAGTGCTGCGATTAAAGGCATGCGCCACCACGCCCGGCTGGAGAAAAGTTTTTAAGAAGATGTATTATAGGTTCCTGGAGTCATATACTACATGCTTTGTAGATACAGAGCTGAGGAGCCCTGTCTCTTGTGGACCAATGCAGAGCACACCTGGAACAGAATCGTGAATGTTCCCAGGTGTGTGTCCTCTCCTCATCTACTCTATTTATGGTGATTTTCGTTGTGCTCTCTTGAATTATTTCAGTCTTACTTTGCTTGAGAGATGGAAGACAGGGATGTGTTCGTAACTTTTAAATTAACATTAGTTACATAGAATTATGGGCTTAATATAATTTCATAAATGCATGTGTACTTTGATCACATAAAACTAAATAACTAGAACAAGTGAGATGGTCCATGGCTAAAGGTGCCTGATAACTTGTGTGTGTGTGTGTGTGTGTGTGTGTGTGTGTGTGTGTGTGTGTTGAGACAAGCTCACTATGTAGTTGTGGCTGGCCTGGAACTCCACATATAGACTAGACTGGCCTGGAACTCACAGAGATCACCTGCCCCTGCCTCTTGGATGCTGAAAATAAAGGCGTGCATCACCATATCCAGCTCTGAGAACCTGTCGTTGATCCCTGGACATTATACAGTGATGGAAACAATTCCCAACTCCCCAAAGTTGTCCTCTGATCTCCACGTGCACACACACACACACACACACACACACACACACACACACACATACACACATACACACATACACACACACATACACACACACATACACACATACACACACACATACACACACGCACACACATACACACACACACACATACACACATACACACACACACACACACATACACACACACACGCACACACACACATACACACACATACACACACGCACACACACATGCACACACACACATACACACACGCACACACATGCACACACACACATACACACACGCACACACACACACACGCACACACACACACATACACACACACATACACACACACATACACACACGCACACACACACATACACACGCACACACATGCACACACACACACACATACACACACACATACACACACGCACACACACATGCACACACACACACACGCACACACGCACACGCACACACACACATACACACACACGCACACACACACATGCACACACACACACGCACACACACACACACACACGCACGCACACAGTTTTTCATTTTAAAAGAAAAGCCAAATAACTGAATGAATGAATGACTACTGAAGAATTCCCCATGGTCAGCCTACTCGTGGTGTTGGTCTCTTCCATCCTCGAGCACTAAAATAACTTGATTTGTGCGTGGTGAGTATCTGGGGCAGAGCAGGATACAAGATACACTGTAAAATCAGGTTTTGGAGCACGCTGGTGGCATTTTCTAACGAGGGCCGCCAGAGCAAAGTACTAGTGTGGGGGCTTGCACAGTTTATTGCCTAAATGCTGTGGAGTCTGGAAGCCCAAGATGAAGGTGTTGATGGGGATGGCCCCCTCTGAGGTCTGAAAGGGAAGGGTCAGTTCCAGCTCCCACCTTAGCTTGGGGATATCTCATAGTGCTCTCCATACATATGTTATCTGTGACAACGTTTTCCCTTGTTATAAGAACACCATTAGAATTGGCTTAGGCCGTATCCTGGTCACCTCCTTCTAATTTCATTACATCCTTAAAAATCCTTCTTCCAAATGAGGTCACGTTCTGAGCTATAGAGAGAGACTAGGGCTTTCGTATGGAGATTTGGGGGTGGGATGGGACAGTTTGACCCAACATCAGCAGTATATATGATCATTTTGAAGAATATTCCTGTAGTATCAAGCCATGGCCAGGAAATGAAAGCAGGTGCATGGAAAGAAAAACGTAACAGTAACATTGTTGCTAACAGGATGTTACTGATGTTTCTATGCTCCTTCAGAAGGGTGAGAAGGTGTCTCTTTTGACAATGAAAAAGAGCATCTCGGGGAGGGCTGTGGATCTTTGCCTGGTGTAAAATCAGAACTACTAAGGGCTCTACTCTGGTAGACACTGCTTTTATGAGCATAGCTACTTGTGCTCCTGAGACCCAAATTCAAAACCAAACACAACATCCCACAGGCAGCCATGTTTCTCTTTTGGATGTTAGAGGAAGATGAACAGACCATCGCTTTCTTTGTATAGACGAGGACACAGGTGGGGAATAGGTGTGTTGGGTAGTTTTTGTCTACATGACACTAACTAGAGTCTCTTGGGAAGAGGGGGACTTTGCTTGACGACTAGCCGCCTTCAGATTGGCTTGTGGGCGTGACCAGGAGGTATCTTCTCAATTGATAATTGATGTAGGAGTGCCCAGCCCTCTATGGACTGTGAGATCTCGGCAAGGAGGCCTGAGTTACGTAAGAAAGGTAGCTGACTCAGCAGCAGGAGAAATGGACCAACAGGCCACATTACTTTATGTTCCTCTACGGTCTCTGGTTTCCACCTCCAGGTTCCTCTTTGAGTGCCTGCCCTGGCTGCCCTCAATAGTGGACTATCACCTGTAAGTTGAGATAGCACACACATGCACTCAAGTTGCTTTTGGTCAGTGTTTTGTCACAATGACAGAAAACAAGCTGGTACAACACGGAAGTGCCACAGTCAGGGTTCCAAGGCCAGCTAGAACTACCCTAGAACTAACTAGCATTTGGATTTCCTGACTCATAAGCCAGGGGTCATTCCCCAACACTCTGCCTTCCACCTTACCTCCATTTATTAAAATTATCCACTTAGATTACTACTATCTCAGCCATTTCCATGCAAAAACAATGTTTTAAATAAACCAATCCTAATTGCATAGGAAATATATTGTTGATGCTTGTGAGCAAGATCAGAATTTAGAAATTACACCTTTGGGAATAGTTTCTCTAATATCCTATCCACCCAAAGAAAACCTAGAATCCTAGTCTTTATGAAGTCATAAGTAGTCTTATACCTCAGGCCCTCCTTTTTTAGCTAAATTTTGCCTTCTCCACTCTCATTATAGACACAAGCTCCAAGGTGGGGGAGGCTTTGGGATGTAAGCCAGTGGCAGTTAGGAAGAAAAGTTTCACCCTCTGGCCCACCCGGGCTTAGCTAATATGCCATCACTGATATTTGAGGTTTGGGCTTTAGAAATAATCTGTTGAATTCAGTCTCTGTACAAATAGACAAACTGACTCTGAGGATGGTTTGTTTAGGTCCATTCCTTTAAAGAGAGATGCAGGGAGACATCTCTTTCTGTCCTAGCCAGAACTCTCAATACCCCTTTTACTACTGCTTGATAACCCAAAAATGGTGGAACATGTCTATAAGCCCAGCACTAGGGAGGTACAGGCAGGAGGATCAAGAGTTCAAGGTCATCTTCAGCTACATGCAAGTTCAAGGCTAGCTTGGGCTCTGTGAGACCTTGTCAAAAGAGTAAATAAATAGAATAAATAAAAAGCAAGTAATACCAATTGGTGATTATTTTCACACATCCCTAAGAAAGTTGGATTGGCAGTTTGGGTCTTTCTCCTTGAAGACAGAACTCACAGCTCTAAGGGTCTTTGGTAACTTGGCATCCAGATCTGCCATGTCATATTTGCAATACTAAGGAACAAAATTATTTTCTATCTATATATTAGCACTAGTGTGTCATGAAATATTAATTCAAGATATGTTGCATTTGTTTATGCTGTGGAATATTTGCTTAATGATGCAAAGATGTGTTGTATTCTTTTATGTCGCATTTGTTTAATTCTGTGAAGCTGTGTTACTTTGCCTGCCTGAAACACCTGATTGGTCTAATAAAGAGCTGACTGGCCAATAGCGAGGCAGGAGAGAGAATAAATAGAAGGAGGAAAAGAAGGAAGCAAAAGAGGACCAAGGAAAGGAGGAGAGGAGGATGCGAGGGGCCAGCCACCCAGCCACCCAGCCAGACACAGAATAAGGAGTAAGAAGGAAAGAAAAGATATACAGAAATAGAAAAAGGTAAAAGTCCAGAGGCAAAAGGTAGAGGGGATAATTTGAGTTAAGAAAAGCTGGCTAGAAACAAGCCAAGCTAAGGCCAGGTATGCATAAGCAAGAATAAGACTCCATGTGATTTATATGGGAGCTGGGTGGCAGGCCCCCAAAGAGTAAAAGGAGCAAAGAGTTAAAAAAAAAAAAAACTACACTACTGTGCGTGTTACACTTGTGTGTGCATGCCAGGGTTCATGTAGCAGTTAAAGGACAACTTCCACGTTCTCCCTCTACCCAGTGTTCCAGGGACCAGAGACTATAAAGCTCCTGTGGTAAGTGCGTTTACCCACTGAGCCACCTCGATAGCTCTAGATTGTGCCCTTTTGAATGTATGTATTTCAATGCAGCTATTTTCTCCTTCTTCGCCGATGTGACACACACACACAGAGACTTATCCGTGTGAAGGAAACACAATGCACTTTTACAGTTTTAAGCACTATATGAAACTTGGCTTTGGGGTTGTTTGTTTGTTTGTTTTTCAAGACAGGGTTTCTCTGTAGCCCTGGTTGTCCTGGAGTTCATTCTGTAGACTATGCTGGCCTCAAACTCAGAGATCCACCTGCCTCTGTCTACTGGGTACTGCTGGGATTAAAGGCGTGTGCCACTACACCTGGCCCTGTATTTTATTTTTTAAAAAGTATCAAAATTTTCCCCTTTGGATACCTTCGAAAATTAATGTTTTTATAGCATTTCTTTTCAGGGTTATTAAACTGGATTGAATTATATTAAGCCCCAGCTAGAGTTTGGGGAGGGGGTAAACCCCCCCGAAAAGAATGTGTGCTGAGACATAGACAGTTTGTGCCATGTGAACCCAAATTCTAGAACATTAAACTTGCCGTGTTAAATGTATTTCTAGATGTTTCTCCATGGAAGTCTTGGACTAGCCCTCCCCTTCCCTTTCATGAGCCAAGAAAAGCCTGAACCAGAACAATTCACTTTCAGCTTTTGGAAAAAATCAAAATATAATGAGCCAAGCGGTATAAAGATAGTATTGGGGGCCCAGGAGGGAGGAGCGTCGTTTCGATTCCTGATGTTTGTTCCTGATGCATCTCAAGGTCTGGTTAAGCACTCTGAGAGGTATGCACAAGCTCCTTTCTCAGGCATGTTTGCAGGCTTCCCTTTACAGGCTGAGAATCTAACGAGGCAGGCTTGCCTTCCTGTCACAGTGTTATACGTTAAGTGTTTGGAAGGCGCCCCAGCCAGGCCTCAGGAAGCAGATACCGCCTCTGGACTTATCGTCCTCCAGGCGATTTGTTTAAAAGTTCATAATCTCCAGGGCTACATGAGTGTCCCACATCTGCCCTGAATTGAAAACAGCTTCCCACTAAGAGCCTGACATCAGAGCTGAGGATCTGTGAGTCAGAGAGGAAGTCCAGGGCCGTTCGAACGTATGGCTCGCTAGACCACAAGCGGCTCCCTTCATGGAGGACCAAGATTTTGGGGTACGTAGGCTGTGGATTTTCAAGTTCTAAGATTTTCATTTTCTGTTGTTTTGTTTTGGTGTCCTTCTGACCATTAGACATGGAGGGACAATGGTGGGGACTTTTTGTAAGTATTTTCAGGGCCGCTAAGCAATTGAGCAAACTTCCAAGGAACCAGGCAGCCTCTGTCTCAGAGCTGGTCTGCCAGGTCTTTGGATTTGTGTGACTTGCTATTTATTATATAAGATACATTGGTTTGATTATGCAGATCTTTGTTTTCCTCTAGGACTCTTAAAAAAATAAAAGAGGGTTTTGTAAGCCAAGAAAAGTTTTTACTGTTAAACACCAAAGCTTTTCCACTCTCCGTTTATCTACAAAATCATTTTAAAAGACTTCCACACATGCTAAGAATGAAGGCTGGGACTCTGAACTTCATATTACAAGCCTCTGGGGACCCAGGCTGGCAGAGAAACCATTTGCCATCTAATATTCCACTGAAATAGTGTCTTTCTTAGCTTTCTGGGTAACGGTATTCTCTGTGAGAACAATATATTGAAGACTGAGAAGTTCTCTGCCATATATCTGTGTGTGTGTATGTGTGTGTGTGTATATATATACATATATACACACATGTATACACATTTATATGGTCATGATGCATGTATATGTATATGTATGTCATCATGGAAGACAATTAAAAGGAATCAGGAAGTCACAAAGGTCTGCAAGTCACCAGGCAACTGGATGCACCGTTCCAAAGATTCCTTCTATACTGTTTTGACTCTAGAACTGTTTCTCTCTTTGCTGCCTCTCAGAGAGAGAAGGCAGTGCTTGCTACGGGAACGGCTAAAGGCAAACTTGTTGCTTGGAAATACAGTGGTAGACTGGGATTCTGGAAGACATGGCACTGGGGATGTATGACTCTGTTGAGTGGGTTTTCACCTTCCTTGGTACAGTGGAACCGGAAGTTAGGAATAAGCAGTGTTGAGTAACTCAGAGGGACCAGCGACAGAAATGGCAGGTGAAGTGCATGGTACCGTGGTTATGGTTTGAACAAAGCGACGATTCTGCGGCATGAGTCCTGCCCTGTGAGAATGTTCAGGAACTCCAAGGAAAGCTGGGAAAGAGAAAGTGGCAGGACCGATTTGCCTTTCCAACTTGGTACAGATGTGTTCATCAAAGATGGGCGAACTGCACAAACCCCCTCTGTTCCATGTCCTTCCCCTGGCCTCAGAAACAATAGGCCCAGAGCAGCCCAGTTGGCAGGTAACGTTTTCGTCTCAATGCCCAAAGACTGCCTGCTCTTGACTGGTTGCCCATTGACTGGTGCCCTTGAAAAGAGGAAGGGTTTCTTTGAATGCCAAAATTCGACTGGAAACTGTGTCATGGGACTATGCCCTCTTAATGCCCGAGAGACAGAGGCTTTATTTCAGAGAAGGAAGCGAACACATTCGGGTTTTGTACTGGACAATGCAAAAGATGTATTGCTCAGTGCAGACTGAAAGGAGGGCCATCAGGCGTGGATAACCATCCCTGACCTACCTAAGGTCACTAGCAAAGGAGTTTAAAATCTAAAGGAACAGCCAATGCAGATCAGCTCCCTATGGAGAGATAATTATGTGCATGACTTAATTTGGTTGGTCAGTTTTATTTTTTGAAGAAGGGTCTCTTTGTAACCCAGGCTAGCCTCAAATTAACTATGTAGTTGAGAATGACCTTGAACTTCTGATACCCACCCCATCTCCAGAGTGCTGGGATTATGGGCATGTTCCATCATTCACAATCAGTTTACGCAGGTCTGGGAATTGAACCCCGAAATTTGTATATAGGGGATAAACATCTACCTGTATCTCCAGTCCTGTGTCTTAATTTAACTAACCTATTCATCTTCTTGTTTAATTCCTCAACCCCAAAAGCATGGGAATAACATTAAGGCAGTATGGCTGGGACTTCCACAATGATACATAGATAATCGATCTAACTGCTGTTACTTCAAGTGTAACCCACAACCTTCTGCCTCTTCCTCACCAACAGAATGAGCAAGTTTTCACTGGGGCCCACGTCCTCTTCCTTCAGCCCCCTCTTTTTACTCACAGGCCCCTAATTTGAATACTAAGTATTTGGGGAATCCACAGTTAGGGCCCTAACCAGCCATGTCACCATTCAGTTTCACAGGACGTCTTGCTCCTCAGAAGTTCTGAAAGCCATACTTGGAATTCAGAGCACATTATCACCCAGAAACAAGCTCCCAGCTCAACTCCTGAATGCAAATTTATCCTAGAATAGAATCTTCTAGAAACTTCTAGAAAAGAACAGAAAGACTTGACAATTGCCTTGTGGTATTAGAGAATAAATCTTGCGATGAATTCTAGTAATACTTGTGAGAATGTTTTTAATATCCTTGCAATTCTTCCTTGTTCTTGCACACACATCATTGCTGTCTTGATCTGGACCCTAACTCTTCGCCCTAAGTACTTTGTCTTCCTCTACACCTTCAGAGAGTCCCCTGGGCTCGAGTCCAATCAAATTATTTGTGTATACTTTTCCTCTTGTGGTTTCTTTTGCCTGGGTCGTGTTCTTCCCAAGTCCTGACAGCTCTTGTTAAGTCCGCTCAAACATCAAAATCATTGAAACATCTCCTGTGATGCCCCAAGATGCCTCTACTCCCTGAGCCACAAAGCTCTCTGAAAAAACTTTGTACACAGCTACAGGTGTCTTCTCTGCTGACCTAAAGGTTTGAGGGCGCCAATTAAAAACAATCCCCATGGCCAGTGAGATGGCTCAGCAGGTATGGGTGTCTGCTGCCAAGCCTGAGATCCCTAAGACCCTGTGTTAAAAGGAGAGAACCAATTCCCATGAGTTAGCCTCTGATCTCCATACATGGGCATGAGCATACACATACATAAATGTAATAAAAGCCATAAATCATATATAATAAATATGTACATGTATACATAAATGTAATAAAAAGCCATAAATTATATATAATAAATGTGTACATACATATAAATATAAATGTAATAAAAGCCATAAATTATAGATGTAATAAAAGATTTTAAAAATCATTCCACCAGGTTTAATAGTGCATGCTTCTAGTCCCACCACTCAGGACACTGAAGCAGGGAAACAGAAAGTTCAAGACCAGACTGGGCCGCATAGGGAGAATGGCAGAAGAAATAGATCCTCAGAAAAGTTAGAAAGTCCTCCTTTTCGACTTCTGCATTCTCATGAGATCTCATAAGCCCCATTTTCTACTAAAATTCCCACAGACTGTGATAGCTGCTTCTGTGTTGTCCCTTCCCTGTGCTCAGAACTGCTTAAAGATGGGGATTTCTTCGGAACTTACTACAATGCCTGGTACAAAAGAAATAATTGTCACGAGAGTTCGTGTGCAAACTCTCATCAGGAGGGCAATGGATTCATGGATGGAAGGGTGGTGGGATGGATAGGATACTGAAGGGAAGGTTCTTTATTTAGAGAATGGCGGAAAGCTAGGTGGACAGTTGTACAAAATTCCAAATGAGCAGCCGGGCGGTGGTGGCCCACACCTCTAATCCCAGCACTCAGGAGGCAGAGCCAGGAAGATCTCTGTGAGTTCGAGGCCAGCCTGATCTACAGAGAGAGCTCCAGGATAGGCACCAAAACTACATAGAGAAACCCTGTCTTGAAAAGCCAAAAAAAAAAAAAAAAAAAATTCCAAATGAGCAATTTCGTCTGGTGAGTGTGAGATTGACGGGAATGTGTCCGTCTTTATTTTGCTTCTATTTCATATGTGGGAAAGACTGAACAGTGGGTAGAAAAGGGGCCATGGACATGGAACATGCGGGTTCCAGTTCTGGTCCTCTGCGCGACAGCTGGTGGCCTTAAAGGGTACTTGCCTTTCTTTTTTTCTTTTCCTCTGTAAACTGGGAGTGACACCTGCCTTCAGGGTGTTGTTGTAAGGATTAAATGATAATCTGCCAGAAAGAACTGGCCAAGTGCTTGAGCCACACAGGGTGGAAGATGAGTGTCAGTAAACAATTATCTAAACCTGAGCTGGCAGACACCAGACACTGGACAGTGAAGTCAAGAGGAACGTAGGCCTCTCTCTCTCTCTCTCTCTCTCTCTCTCTCTCTCTCTCTCTCTCTCTCTCTCTCTCTCTCTCTCTCTCTCTCCAGCTGTGGAGTCTTCTCTTTGGCCATTGGGTTCCCTTCATTTTGATGTAACCTGTCAATAGCCCGATTCCACCTTTCATCAAGCCACCTCTCCCGTCACTCAAAAGAAAATGAAATGAAACCCAGAAGAGTGAGTGAGGGAAAGAGTTCAGAAGATTCTGAAAAATAAGAAAAAAAAATTACCCAGAGGAGAGGTGAGGTGACCTCAGCTTTCCATGCAGCATAACCAGGCAGAACACTGTCGTTATCCCAAACGGTTGTCTAGACATGTCTCACAATTCTTTCTGGAACTTTAGAGATACTATTACATTAGTACTTCATTATTTCCCAATCAAAGACAGTCGTACTGAGTGTGGCAGTCCCTCCTTGTCATCCCAGCGCTCAGGAACTTTATGAGTTCAAGGTCAGCCTGGTATACCTAGCCAGACACTATCTCAAAACAAACAAATCAATAAAAAAGAATATCTCATTTTGGCAGTACTAGAATTCAAACCCAGAGTCTCTTCCATGCCAGGCAAATGCTCAACCATTAAACTCCATATAACACTACCCAAAAAAAATCATTTTTTAAGATTTATTTATTATGTATACAGCATGTATGCCTGCAGGCAAGAAGAGGGCCCCAGATCTCATTCAAGATGGTTGTGAGCTACCATGTGGTTACTGGGAATTGAACTCAGGACCTCTGGAAGAGCAGCCAGTGCTCTTAACCGCTAAGCCATCTTTCCAGTCCAAAAAATCATTTTTTATTTAGACTTTTTTTTAAAGAAACAAAAGTGATCGCTGATTGTTTCCTAAATTAATCTTTGACAGTTTCATGTTCTAAAATAATTGTTATGCTTTTCAATTTTTCAATTTTATTTTATTTTATTTTTTGTATATGTGCATTTTGCCTTCATGCATGTCTGTACAACACTTGCATGCCCGATACCCACAAAGGCCAGAAGAGGGCATTAGATCCCTTGCAACTGGAGTTAGATACTGTTGTGAGATGCAGTGTGGTTGCTGGGAAGAGAACCTGGGTTCTCTAGGAGAGGAGTCAGGGCTTATAATCACTGAACCATCTCTCTGGTTCCTAGTCCTATGATGCTTCTCATGCTTCATTCTGAGCCCCAACTTCTCCCCACATGGCTTTGAACCACTTGATCTCAGTGTCTCATATCAAAAGTAGGCATTTTACCAAAGAGGTACCACAGTCAACCAAAATCAAATTCTGATCGAAGAGCATATTAGATAGGCAGACATTGCGCAGAACCTCCCCTCTTCCATTTGTCTGAAGTTAATATTTTAATTTATGTTTTATTTAATGTATGTAATTAATAATTTAATATTATAAACATTTCTATGCACATACTTCCAAGGTTATCTGATTCTCTGGCTGTCTCTACCATTCCTATGTTAAGTCAATTCATGTGACCTTTGGATGACTTGGGCATGGGTTTTAGATGAATAGGTAGGTGAGAGTGTGTGAAAGTTTGTCCGGAAGTTTTGTCTGCCTCCGAAACATCTATACAGCAGCTGACCTTCACTTCGGACTTATAAGAATGTGAAATAGCACCCTCTACCCATCAGGTGCTATTTGTCAATTGAAGCTAAGAAGAGCTCAGCATCCTCCTTGCACGCCAGCGAAGGAGAAGAAAGAAAGGTGCTTGTTCATCGTTGATGGATTTGCCCAAGGATTCATCCCTGTTTTCTTCCTCCCCTGTTTAACTGAAGAACAACTCACCTCACCCCCACGGGTGTGAATTTAGTGCCCTCCGGAGCACTTGCACATCTGTTCAGGTGTCCTAGAAATAAATATTAAATTAATTGTTAATTTAATTTCAGTTCTCCATCAAAAGGCTTTCCATAAGCTGACTAAAAAGAGCTTAACTGTCCAAAAGTAGGTCAGACAGAAAAAGGCACTTTTGAGCGTGTGAAAGAATCCCAGTCTTTAAAAGAATACAGTTCCACCAGTTCAACAAACACCTATTATAAACACCAAATGGAGTTAGTTGTGCCTAAACAAGAACCATTTGTTTTGTTTGTTTGTTTATTGTTTCATCATTAAACTGCCCCAAAACATAAGACACTAAAATGAAATCTAGTTATCAACCAGACTTGAATTTGGAGTCACCTTCCCATTGGGCAAATGGATATTTAAGGAACTAGCTTGAAGCTACCTGGTGGCTACCTGGGAGTCGGGGGACATTTGTGAAGATAAAAAAGAAAGCCCATAAATATAAAAATCTCCATGTCTGGTGCCTAACATGTAGTGGATGCTCAATCTTTTCTTGAAGAAATGTTGGGTTATTCTGGGCTAACTTGGGCCAGCTCCTCTGTCTCATTACGGCCAGTTGCTCTGAGTTATAGCACAGCTGAGAGTGGGTAATTGTCAGATTGTATGTAGGTAGGACTCCTAGAAAGGACAGCCTCTTAGGAAGCAAAAGCCCAACGTTTCTGGAACACGTTTCCAGAAACCTCTTACCAGAGGAGTTGCTCTGAGCATTCTGTGAGGTGACGCCCCTCCCTCCCTCCATGCATTATTTTAAAAAGTGAATCGAGACTTCACTCACGTGTCTTTCCGCAGGCCTGTGCACATCTGTCCCTCTCCCTTATCTTAATAAAACTCTTGTTAGTGGGGAAAAAAAAAGTGAATCGATGCAAGCATCCAAGGAGACAAGTATTGTTCTCATGCTTGGGAAGAGGTGATGAGTAGATCACATGAGATCTCTACCCCAGTGGTCCATTCATTTTCCGACAAAGCACATCCTGCTATCACCTAACATCAGTACCTTCTTCAGGATGGACAGCAAAGTGCCCCAGAAGGAGTAATCAGGTTAGAAGTGAGAGGACCCATTTGAATCCAGGATCTACACCTTGCCGGCTGTTCATTTCTTGGAAATCAGAATGTTCTGGAAGGAGTACGTAAACCCGAGGCCTGTCCATTAAAATGGGCATAATGCCTGCCTTGCTGAGGTCCTGTGAAACCGAAGAGTCATACTGATGACAAATCACACACTCTGGCCACTAGCGCACAGTACTTGCTCCATTAACTGTTTTCCTTTGTTTATTTATGTCGTTTGAATGGCAACCCTTTGTTACCTTAAAGAAAAGCTAGTTCAGAAGCCTGTCAAAGAAGAAAAATATCCAGGGATAGGAGGCTTCCTCTAAGCACATCCTACAAAAGAAGCATATTTTCAATCATTTTTGAGGCAGCATATTGACCCGGAGTGTGTTAGTAAAAAAAGTAGCAAAAACATGACTTCTCATTAACCATAACATCTTAGTCATCTGTCCTTTTTTTTACTCCATCCTGAAAGGAGTGGATAAGAAATGCCAACCAAATTTGGGAACAAATTTGGGTTGAGGGAGACAGAAGCAACTAACTAGGGGTGTCTGAATAAAACCCCTAATGAGAACCTCAACCTCAAAGATCTCGAAAGAGGAGGTCGCAGCGTAGAGGTGCAGGGAAGGGGGCTGAAATTGGGGGGTCCTTTGGAAGTCTGTGGTAGGAGCAATTAGAATCCCAGCGGCTGCTCCTGTCACCTCTTAGGCCTGCCTGGGCCACCAAGAGGCTGAGCCAGCTGCTCCCATCACAACAGAAAGGCTGGGGGGGAGACTCAACCAAAAAAAAAAAAAAAAAAAAAAAGCCCCAGAACCAGCTACACAATTAGTGAAACTCTACCTCTGAACTTAGCTCCCCAAATGATATTAGGCAGGATTTGTTTTTGGTTTTCAGTCTAGTTTTATATTTTAGTTAAAAAAAAATATCACAGTGGACAAAGTCACGGCAGAATCTCCTTCACTCCCGCTCCTTGCCAACGCCAGCGCTAGCCTCCGCGTGCCCTGACCTCTGCTTTCTGTTCCTGTATTCATTATTGCTACCGAAGGTTCATTCTCTCCTGATGCAGACCATGTCTCTTAAGCGTGTGCGTGGGCTCCGTTCTCTTTGTGTCATCCGAGGAATCCTATATCATGCCAGAGCCAGTTGTCTCCCCAGCCCCCAGGATGAGTTCTGAATCCAAATACAAAGATGGCGTCGAATATGGTCTTATCCAACTTGCCTGGGTTTTTGTTTTTCCTGAATCTTTGTCTTAGATGCTCTTGTATTCCAGGAGTGAGGGACATTGGAAGCTTTTTGTTTCCTTGGAAGGACTCAGTTGGTCATAAACGTCCAGATCTGGCTAGTTACTGTGTCGTGATGGCACCCAGCCTTCAGGCAGCCAAGGAGGAAACAGGCAGTCAGCCAGGTTTGCACAGGGCTTGTCCCTGTCTTGCCCACCAGCAACCCAGGAGATGGAAGACTTCCTCTTGTAGCAAGGGATCTGCCCAACAGTCAAAATCTGCACGTACCGATGGACATCGGGAATTCCCAACAAGCTCTTCGCCTTCTACCTAGTGAATCCATCACAAGTGAGGCCCTCTGGGCAAGAAATGCCACAAAACAGCGAGACAGGCAGTCTAAAGAAAGGAAATAGTCACCCCAAAAGATCAAATATCCAAATTGTGGAATATATCCAGGTCAGATGACTGAAGAAAATTAATAAAATAATACTATGCCAGAAATAAAAGGCATGGGTTTCTTGATTCAAAATCATCAGCCCAGCATCTAACAATGGAGAAACAAAAGCAAAAACTCATCACCGTGAATTTTCAAAACAGAGGTAAGCAGGAGATCCTAAAAACAGCCAGACAGGAAAAGAAAGAAAGAAAAAAGGAAAGGAAAGATGACCCACAGCAACAGGAATCCAAACAGCAGGCCCTTCCATCAGGAAGTGAGACACCAGGAAGCAATGGCCTCAGGATTATAGACAGGCGATGTCTGAGACCTATCAGCGGTGGTCTCATTAAGCTCCTTCGGGCAAGCTTCTGGAAGACCCAGCCCACTAAGATTATAGGAGAAGGCTCGGGGTATAGCTCAGTAGAGCATACAGCATTTGCCAGCACATCTGAAGCCCTGGCCTCCATCCCCAGGCCGGCAAAACCAACAGCAAGCGACTTAAAAAAGAGAAGTCCTCACGGTGGGAAGCGTGGCTCCATGGGTGAAGAGCTCGCCTTGCAAGTGTGTGGACCTGAGCTGGATCCCCAGCCCTCATGGAAAAATCCAAGTGGAACAGGGACAGCGTGTGGGTATAATTCCTAAGGAGCCAGAGACAGGAAGCCCCTGGGGCTCACTGGCCAGCCAGCCAGCCCAGCCTAGTCAGCAGACACCCAGTTAAAAGGTCTAACTTGAAATCTTGTCTCAAAATAGGTAGGTAGGTAGACAGACAGACAGACAAGTGGAGAAGCAAGACATTGATGAAAGAAATTGAAGGAGGTACAGATAAAGGGAAGAATATCCAAAAATAAATAAACGAAGTATGGTGGAGAGCAATTGAGGGAGATGTCTGACATTGACACCTGGCCCATATGCAGGCACGCATGTACACACACACACACACACACACACACACACACACACACACACACACACACTAAAATTCTAAATAACAACCAAAAGAAAGCTCCAAGAAATTTTTTTAAAAAGGATGAAATCTGAGGCCGGGCGGTGGTGGCGCACACCTTTATTCATAACAGTAGCAAGGTAGATCTTTGTGAGTTCAAGGCCAGCCTGGGCTACTGAGTGAGTTCCAGCACAAAGCTACATAGAGAGACCCTGTCTCGAAAAACCAAAAAAAAAAAGTATGAAATCTGGTTATAGCGCATACTGAAGTGAAGCCTTGATAGGAACAGACCAAGTTAGAATATAAACCTGATAGCCACGGAGGCATACCACTCCAGCCTCCCTTTAAAGCAGTGGTTCTCACCCTTCCTCATGCTGGGACCCTTTAATATAGCTCCTCATGTTATGGTAAACCCTAACCATAAAATTACTTTATTGCTACTTCATAACTATAATTTTGCTACTGTTATGAATCGTAATGTAAATATGCACAGTATCTGATATGCAATGCCCCCCTTCCCCACCCCCCCCACATTGGGTCACAACCCACAGGTTGAGAACCAGTGCTTTAAAGGATACCTTGACTAAGGAGTGTGTTACGCTAGGGCTGGGTCCCCTGCTGTCCTCACAGAGAATGACACTATCAGAGTATTGCAAGAGAACTGAGCAGCTAGCTGGTCCCACCCAGAGCATCACCAGGATCTGTTCTGGTTCTCCCTTGGGACTGGCCTTGAATTACTCAGGACTCTACCGCAGTCTAAAGGTTCTGTCCAGGCCCCTTTCCCTCCCAGAAGTCCTCAGCTTAGAGCCTGTAACCCTTCCTAGACATCTTCCCTGATACACACTGCGCATTTCAAGGACAGGTGTTAACATAACCAGTAGAGTGAGAGACCAGAAGAAGGAAACCTGACGGGGAGGGCAAGATGGACTATTAAATATCATTTGTAAACAGGGTCTGGTGCAGTAGACCTGCAGTGTACTCAACAAACAGGCTGTGGCAAGACCACAAGTTGAAGGCTTGCCTGGGTGACAGAGTGAGTTCAAGGCCAACCTGGGCCACTTAATGAAACTCTGTCTCAAAAGTTCAAGAGTCCTGGGGATACATCTTGGAAGTAGAGTGCTTGTCTGGCATGGATGAGGCCCCAACTTCCCACCTTGCAGTTTAGGAAATCCATACATAGGAATACTCAATTCTATTTTGTAACATGAAGTATTGCCTTGATGCTTGAACCAAAACAAAGTCAATTATATTTAAGGTCAGTAGATAACACCTATATGTCCCTGATAGGAAGACAAAGAAATACCAAAACAAACTCATGGTTTAAAAATGAGAAAGAAAGGCACACACTTTTAATCCCAGCCCTCGGGAAGCAGAGCCAGGCGGATCTCTGTGAGTTCAAAGCCAGCCTGGTCTACAGAGTGAGATCCAGGAAAGGCACAAAGCTACACAGAGAAACCCTGTCTCGAAAAACAAAAAAAAATAAAAAAATAAAAAAAAAATAAAAGAAAGAAAATGTCAGGGAAAAAAGTCAAACAAAAAACCCACTGGAAGAGTTAAGAATGGTTGTCAGGCGAGGAACAGAATGGGGTGATATGTGTGGAGAAAAGAGATCAGTGGTGGCACTTTGAAGGGTAGAATGGGGTGATATGTGTGGAGACAGGAGACCAGTGACAGTGTTGTTTGTTTGACTCGCTAGGAGAAGTTGCTTATTAAGCCCATTGGACATGGTGCTGATAAGGGTGTATATTTACACAGCGAAACACGCTCAGTGAAAACTGAGATAAGATCCCAGCGTGGAGGGACACGCCTTCAATCCCAGCTCTCGGGAAGCAGAGGCAGGTGGATAGCTGCAATCAAAAGCAAGTCCAGTCTCCTGCCTAGCTATTGGCTGTTTAGCCTTTTATTAAACCAATCATAGCAATATATCTTCACACAGTGCACAAATATCCCACAACAGTCATCTGTATCAGGAAAAACCATGGGGCTGGAGAGATGGCTCAGAGGTTAAGAGCACTGGCTGCTCTTCCAGAGGACCTGGGTTCAATTCCCAGCACCCACATGGCTGCTCACAACTGTCTGTAACTCCAGTTCCAGGGGCTCTGATGCCGATGCACATGAAATAAAGTTAAATAAATAAAAAAAAACTATAAAAAAAGAAAGAAAAGAAAAAGCACAGTAAAAATATATACACGAGACCAGAAACCCCCAAATGCCTCCCCGCTACCCCTACCCCAATCAGCCTCTTCATTCTGAGGGCAAGAAGCCACGCTGTTCAGCATAAAAGAAGAACCTACCTGGAGGTTTTTAATAAGAAGAACCAATAGGCAGGCCATTCTTTAATCAACTCTCCATTTGATGAAAGAGTTCCATGTTCACGTGTATAAAAATGAAAACTTTCAGGGGCCGAGTGCAGAGCTCACTAGTGTCCATGCAGCGTGACCAAGGCTCTGACTTTAGTCTTTGATCCCAAGCTTTGCAAAACAAACAAAAACTTGGACACAAGAAAAAGAACTGTAATTACAAGCCCAGGGATACTTCCTATTCACTGTTTTCTTTTTGGCTTTTTTTTTCTTTTCTTTTTCTTCGGTCTTTTCCAGCACTTTGAAGTCTTATTTTATGCATAATTTAATATTCTGATTTTCTATTTAAAATTTTATCAAATGCTCCTTGTACTACTAAAACCTCTTTGTGAGCATCTTTTTTTTTTTTTTTTTGAAGTCTGTGTAATAGAAGTAACATAATTTTCCCAGTCGTTCTTCCTTGTTGGACCTTTAAAAGTTATTTCCAATTTCCAATGCTACGATAAACTTCTGGTATGAACATCTCTGGCCTCAGTTCAGATTATTTTCTTCCAATACACTCCCGAAAGCAGAGTCAGTCAATGACATGAACATTTTTAAGGCTAAGTAAACCATTTTTTTTTTCAGGTGGGTTGTTGAAGTTTATTTAATATTTAATACCAGACTGTGCAGAGTAGATGAGTAAACCAGCAAGCTCATGGCCAGCATACAACTTAGAGAGCATGTCACACGCACAGGGAAAGCCACACTGGGCTCAGCACAGCTCACCTCCCTCAGTTCCAAAGGAAGCCATTAATCTAAATTTCTGCTCTCCGAGATTTTTTTTTTTTCAGGGCTAGAACTTGAACTTACAGTCTTTCTCTTAAATAATAAGGGGTATGGGGTGTAGCTCACTGGGAGTGTTCCTGCCTAGCCCTTGCAAGCCCTGGGTTCCATTCTTAGAACCACAGAAAACAGAGAGATTCCCACCCAGCACTGAGTAGGATATACAGCATCACAGTGTGACCTCTGGGCATTTGGGGCACGAGAAAGCCATTCTCCAGGATGGTAACAAGAGAACTCTACAAGGTTCTGAAAGAAGCAAGTTTGTGTCATCCATGACATTTATCTAAAAGCTATGTATGACAGGCTGTGTCTTTTTATCTTTTCCATAAATTTCTATGCATTTCAAAGAAATCTATCTACAGTGTCCGCATAGGGTTTCGTGGATGATGGTTCCATATATGGATGATGTCTGCATAGAGTTTTGTTGATGGTTCCAGTTGAAGATTTTTGACCCTAGCTTTACTTTAATTTTTAAAGCATGTATGTATATGTATGTGATATGTACATGTGTATGTGCATCTTCATATGTGTGTAGGTATGTAGGCCTATGCAGGTGCATGTGTGTGTGTGTGTGTGTGTGTGTGTGTGTGTGTGTGTGTGTGTGTGTGTGCATGGCTGCAGGTTCAGATATTAGAGGTTGTCACTGTGTGTCCTCTCTGGCCTCCACCCAAGGCCAGAGCTCGCTGATTTGGTTAGTCTAGGTAGCCAGCTTGCTCTCCACATCCTGAAACCGGGATGGCAAATGGGTCACTATATCCACCAGACTTTTATGTGGGTGCTGGGGATCTGAAGTTTGGTCCTCACTCTTGCAGAACAGACACTTTACTGGTTGAACCATCTGCTCAGCCCCCCTGACTCCACTTTTAGGTGAAAGTGAAATGGTCCAAATGTGTCGGGCTTGCAATCCTGGCTTCCCTTGCCCTGTGCCTAACCATGTGATCAAAGAAGCTCTGTCAGTTCTCAGCACAACCTTCACAAAATGAAGGTGGCCAGACATCTGGATTTCAATTTAAGGGACCCGTAATAAGCAGCTGTCCCAGATTCTCCCTAAATTACCAGAACCGCATGTTGCCTATACATGTTAAAGACTGAGTAGGTCCTGCTTGGTAGGGTTGAAGTTTGGCTTTGAACTTTAGGAAAACCTAGATATAGCCAGTGCTTGTTCACTTTCTTATATCATGAATCTCTCTAGAAAATTGAATTCTTCCTAAAGGATAGATCCCTGGGCCCAGGGGTGTGACTCAGTTGATAAGAGTGCTTGCTTAGCATGCAGTAAACCCTGGATTTGATTAATGCCAGACTTCAGAAGTAGAGACAGAAGGATCAGAAGTTCAATGTGCTCCTCAGCTATGTAGCAAATGTGAAACCAGCCTGGGATACATGAGACCTTGCCAGGGAGTACAGTGTGTGTGTGTAAATATATCATTCCTCTAAAAGGTATACCTACACAAAGCGTTTCTCAGCAACATGGGATTAAAGACCTCCTTGTCCCTGATTCATGGGCCCCCTCCTCTAGGCTTCCTATATTAATAGGTAGGAAGACCGCAATTGGGAAGATTTACGCTGCAAGAATTTACTTCTCCTATTCTAGAGACTGCAAATCCAAGATGACAGGTCAACACGATTGGCTCTTTTGAAGCCTTTCTTTTTGACTTGGGGATGGCCACCTTTTTCCTGTACGCTCATGTGTTATTCCTTCTATGTGTGTCCATGTCCTAATGCTATGAAGACACCATTCCCACTGAATTAAGATCCACTATAATGACCATTTTGACACAAGGATCCATTTCAAAACCCTGTCTCCATGCATGGTCACACTCTGGGAGACCTGGAGTTAGGACATCATCATATAAACCTGGAAGGATACCCATTTCCACCCATAGCAAATCCCCAAGCTAATCACTGTAACCCAGCGAGGTCCAGAGACTTGAACAGGAGAGGCAGAGCAGCAGCAACTCAGGTATCATGTCGTCCAGTCTTCCACAGCCCTCTGCCTACTGTCTCTGTGCTTTTTAAGACCGGGGTGTGTTGTCCCAAAAGCCTGCAGGCAGAGTCCAAAGGGTCACTTGAGGTGAGACAAGAGTGGAGGTATGGCCTTTGCCCCAGCTCTCTGGTGACATCAGGATGAGACTGAGGATCCTGGTCACTCTCCAGTTCCCCTAGGATACCAGTGCAATACCCAATGTAACCTCAGGGAGTCTTCATAGTGGCTTCTGAGGGACCAATGAGGTAATGAAGGTGCCAGTGTGATCCAGGTCCAGGGTTACCTTCCGTCTACTACTAAGATCCAGAGGAAGGTATGGACTGGGGTCTCCTGGAGCCTTGAAAATAAAGGACTTTGGTTACAAATCTCAAATCTGGAGGCACATCACCATCATGCTTTCTCCCATTACAGTTGTAACTGTGTCAGGGACCTCATATGTTCCCCTCTAAGTGTGGAGGTACTACAGTCTCTGCCACCTCAGCCACAGCCTCCCTGGCAGAGTCCCAGAAACCTTTATAGTGGGCTGGAGAGATGGCTCAGTGGCTAAGAGCACTGGCTGCTCTTTCAGAGGTCCTGAGTTCAGTTCTCAGCACCTATATGGTGGCTCACAACCACCTATAACTGTAGTCTCATGGGATCAGATGACATTTTCTGGTGTGCAAATAGATGTACATGCAGACAAAACATCCATATATATAAAGTAAATAGGGGGCTGAGAGATGGCTCAGTGGTTAAGAGCACTGGCTACTCTTCCAGAGGTCTTGAGTTCAATTCCTAGCACCCACATGGTGGCTCACAACCATCTATAATGAGATCTGGTGCCCTCTTCTGGCTTGCAGATACAGCACTCATATACATAAAATATAAATAAATCTAAAAAAAAAGAACAAACAAATAAAATAAATCTTTTTTGAATAAAAGACTTCATCTGAGGTGGAAAATAGCTGTGTGTGTGTGTGTGTGTGTGTGTGTGTGTGTGTGTGTGTGTGTGTGTGTCTCACATGTCAGGCACTCTTGAGTGTACATGAGGCACACCCTTCATGTGGAGGTCAGAGTCTGTTCTCACCTTTCATCCTGTGAGCTCCAGATGTCAAACTGAGGACTTAGGCAGCAAATACCCTTACCCACTGAGCCATCCTGCCAATCCAGAGACTTGCCATTCAAGAATTATCACCTTAGTTCTGGAAGGAGTGTATATATGTAGCTGCTCTCTTTGGATGTCTTTACTTATGATGATTTATTTTGGGATTTGTTTTCCAAGCACAAGTTTACTACATTTTCTGCTTTGAGTGCACACATGCATGTAATTAGTGAGTGTGTGTGTGTGTGTGTGTGTGTGTGTGTGTGTGTGTGTTTCCTCTGTTGTTTGCAACACCTCCCAGTTGGGAATCATTTGTAAATTTAGTTAATGAGCATTTAACACATTCCCTTTGATAAAGCTGTTAAGTCGGAGCTCTACACTGGCATCCCACCAGACATCTCCCCCTTGCGAAAGCCATTGTGTTTACCTATTCTTAACTGCTTAGCGATGGTTTCTTATTTGTTGGCCCAATAGGGAACTAACCTTTAGTCTTCTCTGGGAGAAAAAAAAAAAATGGTGCTTGAGTTTTGTAAGGAAATGCTTACATCTGTATTCCAAGCAGGTCCACTCTCCTGGCAGGCTTTCATTTTCACCAAACAAAATGAGCGGCAGGCAGAACAAACATTTCAGAGTCACCTTAACTGGCCCTGCCGGTGGCAGCCATGTACAAGCCAGAGCTGTCGGCTTTTGCAAGAACAAATAGCAATCCAACACCTGCAGGCTCCACCGGCAGCGAGGTTGCCTGGATTTAATTATGGCTTGATCTCCAGAAAGGGAGTGTGTCAAGTGTGCTTGTCAATCACTTAGAGAAAGCAGAGTCGGCAGCAGAGTGGCCCTGGGATTTGCCCACAAGATGAGCCCTCCTTACCATCAGCACATCCAGGAAACACGGGCTGTTCCAAACTGAAGACTGATCCAGAAGCAGCATACAGGGGACTTTAAAAGTCAGGTACTTAAAACTAAGTATAATTGAAAATCTAGAAGTAAGCAGAAGGAAAAGCTCCCGCCAAATATTCATGTTGATGCCAAACAGGAAGCCATCTCTCTGCTTAGAAACAACTTCTCCCTCCATAAATTCTTGAGTGTGCACATACAGGGGGAGACACGCGTGTGCCAGTGTGTGGAAGACAAAGGATAACTTTCTGAAGATCGTTCTCACTTTATACCTTGTTTGAGACTGAGTCTCTGCAGCTGCACAGCCTACCCCAGGCTAGCCCGTGAGCTTCCGGCCACACTCCTATCTCTGCCTCCTCATCTTGACATAGGAATGCTGCGATGTGAGCCATCACGTCCAGATTTTTAGGTAGGTTCCAGGGATTGAACTCATGTCATCAGGCTTGTGTGGCAAGTAGTTTGACCCATTCAGTCGGCTCCCTGCCCCGCTGTCCCCCCCCCACCTCCCCACTGCATTCATTCTGGTCTGCTATATTTGCACTCCTTGGCTCCTTGGCCACCTTTTTCTGAGTTCAAGAATATTTTAAATCTGCAGTTTCCTGCTTCTCAGTAAATTCCATGCCAGTCTTCAAATCAATATACAGACATACATGGAATGCATATGCCTAAGCTCGCACTTTCTCTCTCTCTCTCTCTTTTTCTATGTCATACACCACACACACACACACACACACACACACACACACACACACACACACACTCCACTTTTGGTCTGTTCTAAAGTCAGAAAAATGGATCCTGGTAGCAGTTAGATTAACCGTGGGCATAGCACATCGACAAAATCTGTTATCTAGGTCTGGTCACCAAACAAGACAGGGCACAGAGATTTCACCTTCCGACCTTTAGACCGCTAGGGAGTTGGTCACGGGAAACTGCTGAGTCCTATGCAGGCACAATTTAAGGGCATCCCTGCACCCCTTTGCTTTGCACTGTGCCAATGAAAGACAAAGAAAAGAGAACCAATATACGGTGTGAAATTCTAGGGAGCTTTTCTAGCCCAAGTCACCTAGCCATCTATAGCTGGAGGAACCTGGAGAAGCCTTTTATATTGTGAGTGGATGATGGGAAACGCAAGAGAAAAACTGGAGCTGCCACACGGTGTTGGCTCAAGGTGGAGCCAGGGTGACTCACCCTGTGCAAACATCATGGGTTGTTGATTGCCGAAGACATGATTGACCCAAACCTACCTGATTCTAGGTAGGTCACTGGCTCCAGAGCTTCATTTTTGTCCTTGTCTTCCTCCTCTGTGGCTTTGGGATAAAAGGCAGTAGCGTGGTAAGAGAGCAGACTCATCCCGCATCTGTCTCAAGGCCTTGAGTGCATCTGAAGGAAGCCCTCTGGAGAACCTCTGGTGTCCGTGGTCACCAGTGGTGGCCTTTGCCATGGGTGAATAAGCTTGATAAGACCAGTCAGCCTCAAAGATATGGAGAGAGATGGTTGATACTAGTAAGGCCGTTGGATTCCGAAAACGTCTGAAAAATAGGGACTAAGGACAAGAACGGTGAGCTTTCCATTCCATTGTATGTGGACACGCGTGTGTAGGTATGCACGTCGAGGTGAAAAGACAACTTCTGGGCATCAGTTCCTTCCTTCTCCCATCTGGATCCCTGATACCAGACTTAGATCTTCAGCCTTAGAGGCACAACACCCTTATCTGCTGAGCCACTCGATGGCCCAAGGGTAATGAGTTTTATAGAAGTGTGTCATGGTTCAGACTTGGAGATGCTGCTTTTTTTAGTATATAACCAAACAGTGATTTCAGATCAGTCATGGCAGCATTCACATGTTACACAGAAGTAAAAGCCATGACTCCAATAAAGAAAGTCTACATGTTCATGAAATCATTACTGGGTTTTGTTTTGTTTTTTTCTGAGAACACAGCCAACACCTTTTAGATGTTAATCTTTGATTCCATTGTATATAAGAAGTTCTCTTCTACCTTCCAGTTAAGAACTAGGAATTGTGGTACAATTGTGGCATAAATTTTATAGATGAGACCAGCCACATTATATTGGGTGTAAGTCCTGCTCCATGAGACAGAAGCCACACCTAACCATGTTAAGGCCAAGAACCTGAGGCTGGGTAGGTCATGGGCCCTAGGGGAGACCTACTACTATTACTCTGCTAAATAGAGAAATAAAATCACTCCTAAAGATACATTGCTATTCCCGTAGATCAGTGCTCAGCCCACATCAGCGAGGCTTCTTTTTTTTTTTTTTTTTTTTTTGGTTTTTCAAGACAGGGTTTCTCTGTGTAGCTTTGCACCTTTCCTGGAACTCACTCTGTAGTCCAGGCTAGCCTCACAGAGATCTGCCTGGCTCTGCTTCCCGAGTGCTGGCATTAAAGGTGTGCGCCACCACCGCCCGGCTGAGGCTTCTTCTTGTAGGAGATGATAATTAACATAGACCCACAGACATCGTCAGGAATGAAAATAAAGTCAGATTTCATTAAGAAATTCCAGGCAGGGCCGGGCAGCAGTGGCGCACACCTTAAATCGTAGCACTAGCAGGCAGAGCCAGGTGGATCTCTTTGAGTTCAAGGCCAGCCTGGTCTACAGAGCAAGATCCAGAACTACACCAAAACTACACAGAGAAACCCTGTCTCAACAAATCAAAGAAAAAAAGAAATTCCAGGCGAGGCCTTTGGTAAGCTGACCGCCAAGTGTCTCCTGCACTCTTTTTCCCATAATTCTTCTCACCAGTTCGAATAACGACACAACTCAGCAGTGATTGTTCAGGCTACTGAGAATCTTCAGAGAACTATCGCAGAGTTTCTAAACTCCAGTTTCCAGTCAATAAACTAAGAAGTCTTGAAAGAACAGAGATCAATAGTAATCATGGCCAGTACAACAGAATTTCTGTCAAGATGAGTCTGGGGGCTGTTCTCTGTGCTCCGTCAACTGGGCTGATGTCGGCAAATTTGGGAAGCCTGGAGAGCTTTTCTGTCTTCAGTCTTCAGAATTTCTTCTTTCTGTTCCCTTTGAATGGTATTTCCCCCGCTACCTCCTTTTTTAAAAAAAATCATATCTGGATTTTTATTTGACACAGCATTAGTAACAGGTATCAGTGAATTAGAATGTGACATTTCAATACATGTCCTCAATGTGTAATAACCAGATCAGGGTAATTAGAATATTCAGAACCTCAAACATGTATCCTTTTCTTGTATTGGAAACACTCAACATCCTCTTTGCTACCTTCTCAAAAATATTCAATTGGTCATCAACCATAATCATGTGCTGTACTCTAGACCATCGCTGCCTTCTTCCCGTTCCTAATCAAAATCAGAAATGAGATGACATTTTAATTCTTCTCTGGCTGCACTTAGTCTGACCTTTACACTGTCTTTCCTACAGCATTTGCACCTATGTCCCCTTTTCTGTATCTGGAATTAAGAGTTGCTTTGACTAAAGACATTTAGAACAGGCCAGGCATGCTGGTACACACCAGGAATACAAGCTCCAGGCACATGGAAGCAGGAAGATCAGGAGTTCCAGGTCATTCTTGGCTACATAAGGAGTTGGGGACTAGTCTGGGCTATATGAGACTTGGGATAGGAGAGAGGGGATGTCTCAGTAACATCTCCAAATAACTGGATCCACCACTGATATTCCCATTGTGAGAGCCAATAATCTCCCTTTGGTTTAAACTGATATGAATAAGTGGATACTGTTGGGTAACAGCATTATCAAAGAAAACCTATGTAAATTCACACCAGTGACACTCATTTCTGGAGGATGTTTCCCATTTATGCCTAACTACCATGCAACATAATCATTATGTACATCATTAAGTCTGTGTCAGATTAATTTAACTTCTTGGATTTTACTTGATGACATCTGTAAACATACACATGCACTCTGGCTTTCCATTCTTAGTGCATACAAATTAGTCATCTACCGATAAGATTTTTTTTTTCAAAGTGCATAATGTCAGTGCACATATACTTGAGGAAATAAGGGACCAAAGACTGGGAAACAGAACTACCATCTCCTTTTCCACAGGGATGCATCATCTCTGACTAATTAGGACATGGCTGAAAACCAGGGATTAATAATTTGCCCATATTTGCTTCAAGCAAAATCAGTTGAAAATAGCTTTTAAAGGGGTGAGAGATGAATGCAAAAATAAGGCAGGACAGTGTGTGTGGGGGGGGGTGGGAAGCAGACAGCAGAGTTGCCTTCTTTCAGCCTCTCTGGCCTCAGATCTGTAATATGGGAGTCTCAGTTCCTGCATCATGGGATTGGTATCTGCCTGAAGGTGGTCTTTGAGGGAAGGGAAGCCAGCCCTATTCTCCCTGCCTGCCTGAGTGATGTCTCCATATGGACTGTGATGGCTCAAACTCACCTAAGTACCGGAAGTGCTGTCTAGAGTCTCCCCGGGGCTTGCTGCATCCACATTGTGAGAACCGTTCGCCAAGTCTGGTGAAGTAGGCTAAGTGTTCTCCAAGAATGCTAAGTAAGGAGGGGTAAAAAAAAAAGATGAGATGTGAAAGAAGGAACAAGACAGAACGTATCCACTGAGCATTGCCCTGTTCGTTAAATAAAGCAAAAACAAGAGCTGGGAATAAAACCGCAGCTTGGTATACTGGGTGCTCTTTGTGATTGTGATTCATGTTGCTGCTGGTTTCCCAGAAGTTTTTGGGGGCTACCCTAAAAAAAAAAGGAGTTTAGAGCCAAGAAACACTGATACTGGTGTCTAAGAGGGTTTGGTTATGTCATGTTCTTTCTGAAAAAGAACAGTTAGAATTTTGAGCACTGGTCACACACTCAGGCAGGGGACGTAAAACACACTGGACTGGGACAGGAAGGAACTAACTTTGGGAATGTACTTATTGGAGTGCCTTCCAGTGTTACTTGAGATTAGAAGGTGGGCAGAGCTGCCTTCTGGAATGGTCTTTTCACAGACTCACACAGCCAGAAGAGACAACCGAATCCGGAGTCTTATTTCTTGCCTCAGGGAGCTATATAACTAGTCCATCCGATGTGAATTGCTCGCCAATTCAATTTTTAAAATGATTTGAAACCACTGTCTTCCCCAAATTCTGGGCTCATCCTCCATCCACCGCAGGTAGAGAGAGACACAGCTACCTAGGGGCTCCCTCCTGCAGAATCCCATGCCGCCTCTTTCCAGGCTATGGGTTGATGGAGCCTTGCACAGAAATGTAGGGATATGAATATTAATGCAGATATTAGCAGCACTCGGCCTTGAGGCACTTGCAGGGGTTTATGCACTGGCCTGTGGGGCCCTTCACCTATAAAAATTGCCTTCGGGGGGCTCTTCCCCTGGGAGTGCTGTGAAGGACACACTGCTCAGATATCGAGTCCCATGGGAACTCTGTCACTTAGGATGTGGTCAGAGGCAGAGCTGAGTCCTGGCAGGTCTGCTCTTCCAGTAAATGGGCATTGGAGCACAGCAATGCAGACAAATGATATGCCAACTACATTGTTCACGAGTTCTATACCAAGGCTTCAAAAAAGTCTATTTAATTCAACAGCAGCCCTGAAAAGTAAATCAGAGTTACCATGAGCAGTGGTTCTCAACCTGTGGGTCACAACCCCTTTAGGGGTCAAGCGATCCTTTTACAGGGGTCACATATCAGATATCCTGTACATCAGTTATTTACATAACAATTCACATCAGTAGCAAAATTACAGTCCTGAAGTAGCAATGAAATAATATTATGGTGGGGGGGTCACCACAACATGAAGAACTGCATTAAAGGGTCACAGCATTAGGAAGGTTGAGAACCACAGCTCTACAGTAACCTAGAACACCTCATTCAATCCAGACATAGTTCAGAATGAAGTGAGCACAGAGTGACCTGCCAATGCCCAATAATCCAAACCCTATAGGAGGCCAACGATGCTGGGACTGGCCCTACAGACATTCTCAGAACCATAGCTCTCCTGAAGCAGAGCTCGGTAGACTTCTCCTTAGGCATGACTCTGGGCATACCCCAAGAAATCAGCAGCCAACGAAGCATCCTCAATCCATTTGCAATTCTGCCCACTGAGTGATGTGTTCGAGATGGCCTTGACTGCTTGCTTTTCCTCCTTTTAGAGTATAAGTGAAGTGAACCATCCCAAGGGGTTCACAGAAGGCAGCAGATTAATGCGGGCTTTGCTTATTCCAACACAGGCTGCATTGTGAGGAGGAGGTTCTATCAGCCCTCTCTGTGGAACTGGAGACCCAGCTCATCCTGGAAGGGGAGGAGAATTAGAGGTGTCACTCACATTACTGGTGCCAGATCTATGGTCTCTAAAATCTGGATACAAGCATCCTGTACTTTGTCTACCGGGTACAATGAGTTAAGATCTTCCCCACAAGTCACTGAACATGGTACCCAGTCCTCTGCCAATGACCCTGGAGGTTGACTTAGGACAGTCATGATAGCTGTCTTTGGAAGAAAAAAAGTAAAGATTCTATCCGCTTATTGGACTTGAAAGATGTTGGTCATGTTTATATATTTTGTGAGCATTACCATTCACCAGGCAGCTAGAATAACCTGACTGAATGGCCCCCGGCCTAATATGGGTGGCCACATTGTTTCATGGGAAAGTCTAAGGACCTGAAATGGCTGAGGAAAACAAAGCAGGATTCTAGCTTCTGAAAAAGCATAATATGCCAATATCTGCCATACCCAGGCTGGTTCTGCCACAGGAATATGGGTAACACAAGCTAGTCACATCTTTCTGGAGTAAGGCACTTCAACTTTGTAGACAGATTCAGTTCCATCATCATCAATGTGTTTGCAGATACACTGTTGGCCACAGGTCAATGCAGGCAAGAAGAATTTAAACAAAGCCACACAGCCAGGAAACTGCCACAGAGTCAGTGGACCTTGATGTAACACTAATCTTAAAAGGCCTTATTAATAAATTTAAACAACAACAACAACAACAACAACGGAGCCAGATATTGAGGTGAAAGTTGAAAGATCAGAGAAACAGAACAAGCCACAGCCAACCTCACCTTCCCAACTCCTCAGCCAGTCCTGTTTCCACGAATCCTCAGACCAAAAGCCTCTGCTCTGAGTCCTCACCCCTGAGGGTCTCAGTTCAACTGTTGCTGCCACTAGCTCACCTCCAGGAAATCCTCAGTCTAGAGAGCATGAGTTCCTGTTTCCTCATGCCTTATATACCTTTCTGTGTCCTGCCACATTACTTCTGGGGATTAAAGATGCGTGTCCTTCCCAAGCAAAGACATGAGATCTCAAGTGCTGGGATTAAAGGTGTGTGCCACCACACCTGGCTCTGTTCCCAATGTGGCCCTGAATTCACAGAGATCCAGTTGGATCTCTGGCCTCCCGAGTGATAGGATTAAGGATGTGTGCCACCACTGCCTGACCTCTATGTCTAATCTATTGGCTGGTTCTGTCCTCCGATCCCCAGGCAAGTTTATTAGGGTACACGACATATCACCACAGACCAAGGTCAGTGATCAAAGAATAGTTTAAAGCAAAGGCCAGTGGCAAATTCAAAAAAATGGCTGGAAACAGACTTTAGAGTCAGTTTACAAATCCCGGTCCCTTACCTTAGTGACTCAAATGCAGGGATCAAAGGACCTCCCTCCCTTTTATAGAGAGGGCACAGAGAAGGTCCTTCCTCACTACAGTGAGGTCCCAAATGGATAGATAACAGTAGGTCCTTTCTCACCAGGATGTAGGGAAGAGGAATCCACAGCTAGTTATACACTTGCCCAGCACCTTCCTAGACCCATAAGGTACTAACTACACCATTGCTGCCATTTCATTATTACTCTACCAACAAAAGGACTGTGTTTTTTTCTAATGCACCATTGCTAATGGCCCCCATTTCAAATAACACTTTGTAAGTGGCAGTTCCAAGCTGTGGACCTCGGTCTGTGGGATTCAGTCCCAGGCTCTAATTTGTCCCAGGGAAGAAGTCAGGTGGCACAAAATAATTGCCTGGAAAATCTGAATTATGTTTACATCTTGCTGAATTGGGGGTGGGAGGAAGCACCCGGATAAAGCACCAATTTTCTCTCCAAAGTGTTTCAACAGCTCAATGGGGTTTTCCAGCCTCAGCTCTCGGTGCTACACTGACATTTGCCTTTTCCAAAGAGCACGAGTTGAAAATCTTAGCACCGTCATTTGCTAACATGCATCGACTCTGGTGCCCACTTCTAAAGCAGGCAACACAAAAATGCGTGGATCCCTGCTAACTCCTTTCTACTAATCAGTTCCTCTGGCTCTCTCGATTGCTCTTGTCCCCCAAAATTTGCCCCTTTCTGCAGAGAAGAAGCCAAAGTAAACAAATCAACAAAGTCCTTTTCTGAGCAGGATAGATGCATTGCTTTTTAGATGACTAGAATCTACCTTCTGGCACCTGCTCTTAGCTTCTCCCATAGAAGGAAAAAAGGGGGTGGGGGAAATGCAATAACACTCAAAGAAATTATTTTGATTCCCCCCATTGTGTCCTGGTAAACTTGTTATCTGTGCCATGGACCATAGTGCCATCTTCTTGGTGGCCTATGGCATGTTCAGACCACACTGGTGCCAGCAAAGTGCTAGAGAAAAGCCCTCTCCCCACGTGAAGAAGTCCAGTCCACCAAATGGGAAATGGTTCCCAGCATGCCTCTCTCTACCAGAGCACCGCACAGGTCAAGGCTGCATGATGACTGCACCCAGGGCTTCACCTGGTAGGCAGACTGCACTGACCCCACCACCTCTCTCAGTGAAACCACCTGTTTCTGACACTCCAGTAGTCTGGACTGTGTTCTTCTGCTCCGGCCCAGTGAAGATAAAAACATCACTTGGTTTTTGTATCCCCTGTGCAAGTGGTGAGAGGCTAATTGCTCAGAGTTTTCCCAAGCGGGAAATGTGAAATTCTGTAATATATTAATAGATTAGTGCTAACTGCTCTTGCATAGGACCCGAGTTCCGTTCCTAGCTTACAACCATCTGTATTTCCAGTTCCGGGGAATCTGATGCCCTCTTCTGGTCTCCATAACCAACAGTCATGCACATAGTACAAAAAAAAGACATACATGCAGACAAACATACACGTAAAATTAAAATAAGTCTTTTTTAAAGACCTAATGATCAATCCCTGTAGTTTTAAAAGAGGAAATATTTGCTAGAATGCCAATTTCTGTGTGATAGCTTTGTATACCTAAATATATATTTTACTTTAAAATTAGTATCATTTGGTTAGCACTTATGAAGCTCCTGGATGTTTTACGCCAGTCTACCTGTTGCCACCATACCACCTGAATGTGCCCAACCTCAGCTGAATGTTTACATCACTATCTCACGTGACTGGACAGGCCGCATGTTAGCTCAGAGCTCCATTTTAAAGAAGGGAAAGTTAAGGCTCTGTAGGACTTACTAGCAGACCCAGCAAGTAATGATTATCTGTCGGTTTCTCAAGGCAGTGAGCCTGGACCTGCAGCCTTGTGTCTGTCCAGAGTGTCACCTCCACCCTAAAACATGTCCAGCGTCTCTTTGATGCAATGTGAGGAAGGAGTTACGGACGGGGAAAAGGAAGAGAGGATTTTCTCAGCACAAAGCACGTAAGAGGAAAAGCTTAGCTGGTATATCAGTGTTACTCTGCCACTCTGGTCCAGCACTCGGGTGCTGTTTAAATGATCGGAGGCCTCCCGAAGCATGCACAAGGCACCAATCTCCATGCCTGTGCAGGCAAAGGCCAGGAGCCAAAGGTCTGCAGCTGCAGATGCTCTTAACAGCTGTATGAGGTTATGTTGATCCCACCAGGTGGGAATAAGACACTACCCCAACTTTTGAGCTAAATTTGAAGCCCATTCTATTAAATACTGGCCAAGACAATGGACACTGGCCAGGTCCATACCTGGGATTCCCAGAGAATGGCTGTGAATTATGGCTGTAATTAACTGGGTGCTTATAAAGGCAGAACCCACTAGGCTATGTACTTCCCACCTTCATCCAATGGGGGCAAGCCCACATCCTGACGTACTTCCTGCCTCTGTACCTCCTGCCTACCTGTGTGTGATTAAGCACATCCTGTACTGTTGAGGCAGTGTGGGAGTGAAAACACATGACTGATTATCTTACGTGAACAGCCTCCAGTATTCCAGGAAGTTATCTGTCCTTGGGCAAGTGGGGCTTACAGGTTTATCTGTCTTTGGGCAAGAAGGACTTACAGGTTAGAGGCATTTTTGTTTTATAGATCTCTTAAACAAACAGGCGGAAGAAACCTCTGGGAGAGTACCCTAGTGAAGGTCTGAGAGACAGTCATTTGGTTCGGCAGGGAGAGGAAATCTCTAGGTCACAGTGCATGCTGCCTCAGGGAACCTCTGACCTTAGGAAGCACAAAGGAGTGGCCCTGTGGAGCGTCACAGCAGGACCTGGGTAGGAAAGTTTTTTTCCCCTTTGTTTGTTTATTCGTGATGATAAGGTAGCCTAAACCAGGACAAGTTGGAGGCAAGTTCCAGGCTTAGGTATGAAGCAATTTTCTTTGGTGGTGACACTTTGAAATGAGAATGATACTGCTTTCTTTAGAGCTGCAGTTGTGAAATTTACAAAAGAATATATGTATATTTACAAATTTACAAAAGAATATGTAAAATGAAATGTTCAGTTAAATCGTGAATTTCAGATGTGTGTGTGTGTGTGTGTGTGTGTGTATGTATGTGTTATGTATGGAAAGAGAGAGAAAGAGCACACAACATTTAGGATAGAATTATACCAAAAATGCATATTTTTCTGTCTATTACCTTGAAGCATCCATGTTAATAAATTACCACTACCTTTGATAAAAACTAGTATGTGACTATAAATTACAAGTTTTAAGGAAATAGTCAATGTAATGACTTGTAACTTCAAATTTTCCATAATTTCTCTTGTTTTCTTCTTCTTTCTGAAGAAAGTCCTGGGTACCCAACCCAGGACCTTGCCTGTGCTTGGCAAGGGCTCTTTGGTTGAGCTGCTAACTTCCACAGCCCTTCTATACGATCTCATGTGGTAATTTTCCACTTTAAACAAATCTGTAAGTTTGCTATCGGGGAAGTAATTATGTGAGGTTTTCTCTTGAGTTGAAGTATCATTAAGTCTCCATAAATAAAAACATACAGAAAGTATAGCGTGCTTTTGAAATACTTTAGGCTTTTAGAAGTAAATTCTTTCCGAGTCTTTGCTCAGGGCTCAACACTGTTGACGGCATGCGGCAAACAGAAGGGAGCAAAGTGAAGCTCTCTGCCTTCTTGAGAAAGAATGGTTTCTTGTGGAGGGATGGGTAAATCTTTTTTTTTCTTTTTGTTTTTCGAGACAGGGTTTCTCTGTGTAGCTTTGGTGCCTTTCCTGGAATTCACTTTGTAGACCAGGCTGGCCTCGAACTCACAGAGATCCGCCTGCCTCTGCCTCCCGATTGCTGGGATTAAAGGCGTGTGCCACCACCGCCCAGCTTGGATGGGTAAATCTTTAACTATGGCTATAAGTAGGATGGTTTGTGATACAGTGTGGGGAAATCCCACATCATAAGGACTTCCATCTCAGAATGGTTTTATAGGCTGGCACTGATTGCCAGTGTTTACTGATGTTGATAGAATTATATACCCTGATGGTTTAAATTCCTTTACAGAGATCTCTGACATTTTAGATACCTGAAAGTTTTATGCCTAAGAAGTCTTTGGTGGGGCTGAGGATGTAACTCAGTTGTAGAATGCTTTCCTGGTATGCAGGAGGCCCTGGGTTCAATCCCCTGCAGGGCACAAAAACTAGGCATGGTGTCAAAGGCCTGTAATCCCAGCACTGTGGAGGTGGAGACAGAATGATCAGAAGTTCAAGGTCATCAGGGACTACACATGAGTTCGAGGCCAGCTTGGGCTATGTAAGACCCTCTCTCTAAAAAATACAAAATAAAATAAAATAAAATAAAATAAAGACTTGAGGGTGAAAGGTAAAATTAAATTAGGAGAGTGCAAGAAAAATTGGAGATGATCTCTCCTGTCAAGGAGTCTCAGCTCTAATGTAAACAAATTTGCCCAATAAAGTAGTCTGCTCTTCTCCCCACATCCCAGTGTATACATTTAGAAACAGAAAGTAGCATGGAGGTGTTAGGAAGGAAACAAAAAAAAACGGTAGGTCCCTGGCTGTCCTCACTAGTGCAGCACAGGGCAGCTCCTCTCCGAAAGGCAATAAATTGCAGTGGGGTAGAATGAATGAGCTCTTTGCTGTGTCTACATCACCAGAACGCACTGCCAGAAGTGATTTAGTCAAGTGACTACGGAAGGCTGAAAACCTAAATACAGTTCCAAGAAATGAATTGATTAATGGGTCGTCTTTTCATTAGTCTGATCAGTTTTGAGAGATGGCTTTATGCTAATGCTCATTTTCATGGCTTCTATTGTCTACAACAGTAAACTCAAGGTCATGGAGTTGGACCTTTCTAGGCTTAGCAGCTGCTTGCTCCCTCTGTAGTATCCTCACAGAGTGGTCTGACCTTTGACAGAGCCCCAAAGAGAGGCCTGATTACAAAAAAACTAAACCAAATTCAGCCCAGGCCTCCCCCAAAAACAGTTCTTTTCTTTCATATAGAGCAAGAAACCAGGCAGAAGAATTCCCCGATCCCCAGAGTGGCTCTGGGCATTTCATAATCTATGATTCCAGGTACTCAGAAGGCCAAGACAGCAGCATCAGTTTCAGGAGGTCCAGACCAGACTAAGCAGCATAGCAAGACAGCTTCAAACCCATAAACAAACAACAACAACACACACACACACACACACACACACACACACACACACACACACACCAAAAGACACAAAAACAAACTAAAAGCCACTATTATTGCAAAAGATGATTCTCTGAAGTTTTACTTTAGGCAAGAAAGGAGGATGACAAAATCCTTCTTTGTTAATAGTAATGTTACCAGGGAGCATGTGGTCTGTTTTGAAGGTTCTTTTGTCTCAGAAATGAACAAATTTAAAACTCAACTCACAAGAAAACTCTATGATAAACGTATTGGAGTTTGAAAGAAAACACACACACACACAAAACAAAACACCAACAAGGTGGGCAAGCTGGAGACCTCAGCAGCTGCCCAGGGAGGGAGAGGAAGAAAGAAAGAAAGTTGTGTGTTGGGGGGTTAGAGTTTGAGGGAGCAGGCAGGCTCAGCAGCACAAATCTGTAAGCAACTACACCAGTAGAGTAGGATCTTCAGAGGGAGAGGATGCCCAGAATGTCAGGGTAGGCAGGCTGCTATCTGAAAGGGAAGACAGAAAGAGAGAAAAGAAAAAGTGTTGGGTGCCAAATGTTGCACTAAATCATTTTCACATGATTTGTCCTGGCACAAAGTTTGTTTGTTTGTTTGTTTGTTTGTTTGTTTTAAATCATCACTTAATTTCCAAACACAGCTCTCACTACTGTGATCTTGGCTAATGGAGATAGGTGAAGTCAGAAGTGGACTGGACGCATAAGTAATTCGACCACCTCTTTCACATCCCTTTGGAACCATAGGATCCACCCTTTGCTAACTGAATAGGATCTGCTCCAGTACCAGTGTCAGGGACCTGTGGATGGAACTCTCTGGTTCCTGTTGCTTCTATTACTTCATGAGAAGCCATAAGGCAAAGCTTGATAGGAAAGTACTGAAATCAGACAAAGTATGTTTTCTGACCACAAGGGAATCCAATTATTGTAAGTCAATATCAAAAGGAAATTTGCAAATATGAGAAAATTCAACAGTGTACTGTACGATAGCCAAGGCATCGGAGAAGTGATCTCACGGAAATGAGATGTTTTGAGATGAAATAAAACAATATGGCATCTGAGGTGCAGCTAAGGGCAGACTCAGAGGGCAGTAGGTGCTGCTAACTGCTGTCTTCAAAGATGGAACGCCTCTCAAACAAAAAAGTTAACCTTCTGCTTTGAGAAACCTGAAACAACCACAGGGGTGTGGGGAGATGGAGACGGGAAGACTGCACAGGGGGATCCAGGCCGGCCATCATGAATGAGACCCCGTCTCAAAAAGGAAAAGAAAGGAAGGGAGCCATGACAGATACAGAAAGAAACTCAAGCTTTATCACTAAAATCTCTTGACATCTAAAAAAAAAATTTAACTTCTTCTACATCCTCCGCTAATAAGCTTCTGACGGGACAATTCTTTGGGTTGTATTCATCTTTACCCTCTATTTCTACGCTTTTGGTGGTTAGTGTAGAATCACTTCCTATTGATATGTGTGGGCCCAGGCTTCTTTTCTCAAGCTCTTCGCCACCCTAACCTACTGCTCCTGAGGAGGTCAATGATTCCACTTACTCCGGAGCTTGTAGTCAGGAGCCATCAAAGCTCTTACACAGTCATGGACACGTTTACGTTGATTGCTGCTTCTGCCAGGCTCCAGGGAGTAAAGGGATGGCGGCCTCTGACGGTGGTTGAATGAGAACTCTTTTGAATAGAGGAACGAACAGAATTAGATAATAAAAGACCGGGTATTAGTTACTTTTCTCACTGAGGTGAACAAATGCCTGACCGAAACAGCTTAACAGAGAAAGAATTGATTCAGCTCACAGTTCGGGGGGTGCTGTGCATCGTGGTGGGGAAGTGACAGCATTAGGAGACTGGAGTGGCTGGAGCGGCTGTCCATACTGCAGGGGGAGCCCTTCTTTAGTGACCTATGCACCAGCTAGGCCCTGTGTCCTAAAAGGTCCACAGCCTCCTCGAACAGTACCATCGGCTGAGGACCAAATGCTCAAAGCCTATGGGGATGTTTCACAAAGAAACCATGGCAGATGGCCAAGTGCCAGACACTAGCAACGGCAGGAAGCCTCTGCTGTCTCCAAACCTGAGGGGACAGTTAGAGGAAGCAGTTGTCAAATCCAGAGCCAGTACCCTGGAATAGGTGTCACCCTGATTCCTGGTATTAGATGGGGGAATAACAACTTCTAGGACATCCACAAGCATGGGACACAGAGCGATAGACACAGCAGGATATTTGTAGACCCTGCCTCTCCCAACCAAAGGAAGGCAGAAGACCGTCTCTAGAAGCATCCTCCCAGAAGACACACAGAGGACAGGAGGAGGATGGATCTGGGGGCAGATGGAGATCAACCCGCTGAAGTCTTGACCCAGCAGAATCAGCCTCAAGTTCTAAGGCTCCAAGCTGCACCCGAGAGGTCTCTCCTAGACCGTTTGAGCAGTTTTCCCACCTGCCACTCCCACTGCTGCCTTGACTATCTGAGGGTTTCAGAGGAAGAAGCCATGAAACAAGCAAACAAAACCTTCCTAGGTTCCTTCAGGAACTCTCTGACCTTGCTGAGCTCGGGAAGGTGTCCCTTCCTAATCCTATGTACAGTCCTTTCTTTAACTTAGGAAGCCACTTCTTCTTCATAGTACTATAGTCTCCACTCCCTAAAGTCACAGCCATAGTTCATCTGGTTTGAGTCAAGTCAGGTTTCTTTTTTTGGGGGGAGGGGGGCGTTTCAAGACAGGGTTTCTCTATGTAGCTTTGCGACTTTCCTGGAACTCGCTTTGTAGACCAGGCTGGCCTCGAAATCACAGAGATCCGCCTGCTTCTGCCTCCCGAGTGCTGGGATTAAAGGCGTGCACCACCACCGCCCGGCCAGGTCAGGTTTCTAAACCTTCTCACTCCCCACTACCCCCAGGAAGAGACTGAAGAACACAGCACCCAGTGCCGCCTTCTAGCTTGTTCTCATCGTGTGTCCAAAGCTGAACCTTGAGTCCTTTCACATTGTCACACTCAAGAAGAGTTCCTTAGTGGCCAGTTACTATTTCTTTTACTTGAAATTGCGATGTAGTGGAAGGAAGTTGTATAAGAGCAGCCTCAGTGGGGCCAATAAGATGGCTCAGCCCAGAAACTCCAACCAGTGCAAGACTTATGACCTGAGTTCAATCCCTGGGTCCCATGTGAAAGTTAACAGAGAGAAACTGCAAAGTTGCCCTCTGACCTTCACGTGGGCTGTGTGGCATGGATATGACCACACACCCACTCATGTGGGCACCACACACACACACACACACACACACACACACACACACACACACACGTGAACAAATAAATAAACGTAATAAAACTTTAATTAGCTTATTTTTAAAAAATTAAAAAAGAATAGCTCTACTAGGGCTGTGGATGTAGATCAGTTGGTACAGTGCTTGCCTGACATACACAAAGCCCTAGGTTGGATCTGCATAAAGCCAAATGTAATGGCACATGCCTGTAATCCCATTACGTGGGAGGTAGAAAGCAGGAGAATCAGAAATTCGAGGTTATCTTCAGTTGCGTAGTGAGTTGGAGGCCAAACTTGGATAGATAGGATCCTGTTCTATGAGTAAATGAATGGATAAAAATTAAAATAAATAAATAAACAAAAAGAATGGCCTCAGTGTTTTGAAAGTCAATTATGGTGTTTTGCTAGTAATGTAGTGATAACTACCAGGACTACTACCAGGTCAAGATGGTCCGTTCTCCACAACAAGGAATCTGCTCTGGGAATTCAAATTTCTTCTGTCATTTTGCAACGATGCTTCATAGGGGTTCCCTGTGTGTTTGATCCTTTTTAATACAGACCTAAGTGGGCTGATGTTGCCCCTAATGAATATTATAATTTTAGTAGCCTTATCCTAACTCGCAGACCTTTTCATCTCAATTCCGAGTATGTATCAACTAGCTGAGGTTGCCAAGAGTCCGACCTCTATAAAAGTCTTTGGTTTCACTTACGCTGTTCCTTATACAATGGAGCCATCCAGTGATCACTGCATTCTGAAATTCAGTGATGTGTGAAGTTTAAAGAAACAGACGTAGAAAAAAGATTTCAAACAGCGGCTGCTGCAGTGGGCACACATAGCCCCTAAACCAGCAGCAATCGCCTAAGAACTTGCTACATACAACTAGTCATCCTCAGTCCAGGACCACTTTACCAGGATCAGACACTCTGGAGCCCCGCCCCCCATCCCCCAGGGGATTGTAAAGGAGCCAAAGTCTGAGAAGCATTGGACTAGAACCCGAAGGATCGTCCAGGAATGTGCCATATCTGGGGTCTTTACAATGCCTGAATACTGAACATTACCACTGGAAGGAGGCTTTCTATCCTAACTGCCAGGCTCCTTCCTGATCCCTTCGGCTTTATTATACAAAAAGAATGAGAAATGGACCTGAGTTCACCAGATGGTACCAGTGTAATCAGCTCCCCAAGTTTGAGAAAACAGCGGTACCCAAGGATTGAGAGCACATCATCCTGGCCACAGGGCTGTCTCCCTGGAGACTCACTTTGTACAGTGTGTTCTAGACGATGTAGGTCAGATGACCGGGTCTTGGTATTTTTAAACATGCGTGGTCCAACTCTTCTGAATCATCCTTCCGTGCCCCATAAAACTGGCCACTTCCCACTCTCATGGCATCACCTTCGCAGGCAACAGAAGAGGAAGAGGAACCCCGCCCTAGAAGAGCTTACAGTATAATGAGCTGCCAAATCCATAAATAATAGGCTCCTCCTGGAGCAGGATATTTATGAGCCAGCTTCGATGGCTGCCCAAAGCTCCTCGCCTCCCATTGTATCACTGGCCTTCCACCCCCTGTTGCTCACAGGCTTCACAGGATGATGTATGGTTTGTGCTGAGAATGTGACCCTACCAGAATGACCTGTCACTTCCCTCATGGTGCTAATGGCAGCTGCTTGTCGAATTAGGTTATTAAAAGCTTTGCCCAGCCCCTTAGTCGATTTTAACGTGACTCTATTTTACTGGAAAGTAAATCGCTTGGTTGGTTGAATTGAGTCAATTTGATCATTTGGCCCATGACTTAATGAGTTTTCCATTGATATTTATACAACAAACATATTTTATTTAATATTACCGTGAAATAACTCAGATGCTCCGATGATTTGGATGTGAAAAGCGCCAAAGGGAAAGCCTGGTCCTAGAATAAGTCTTGAAAATTAGAGGACAGAAAATAAGGAGGGGTGACAGCTTGGGCGCTCAGAGATTTGTCATAGGAATAAACAAGATGTAGAATAAACACAGTATTCTCCCTGTTGTCACCTCTTTCTCTGCTTTATCTGGATCTATCTTTTCCTCATGTTTCCTAAACACTACCTCCCAGTATTTTATCTCTCTTTATCTGGTGTACCAAACATGTTTGTTTTATCTGTGTGCACACACATGTACATATGTACGTAGCTAAGTACAAAACTTAGTGGTATTTACCTCTATTAAAAATACTGTTTTAAATGCCTGGCATGGGGGCAGACATCTGTAATCCCAGCACTTGGGAGGTGATGGCAGAAAGATTGAGTTTGAGGCCAGCCTGGTCTACATGGTGACTTCTGGTCTTGGATTGCTCCAAGCTAACCCTGCCCACTGTCAGAGCAGGCTAGCGAATGATCATTCCTTAAGGAGGGATGTGGTCGTAGGAAACGCAGTTAACTCCATGCCTTCAGTAGATCGGGGCTCTTGCTGCCTCCTCTTGTTTTTCTAAGGGAAAGGCTAGCTACTTTATCCTTATAGTGAGGATTAAAGTATGGAGGTCAATTGTAATAGAGGCAGATGACGTCCTCTTCCTCAAAACACACCCTGTTTACGCAGACAAGCCAGGGACTTTTAGTGGGAACAACTATGTCCAAGATGTTTCCATGGGGGATGAAGAGAAGTCTGCTCAATAGTTTAGAACACAGTAAAGAAGGCTGGGGATTTAGCTCAGTTAGTGGGGGTGACTGCCTCAAATGTACCATGCTCTAGATTTGACTTCCAATACTGCAGAAAACCAGGCATAAGGATGTATAACCTTAATCCCAGCACTTGAGAGGTAGAGGCAGGAGGATTACTGTGTATCCTTGGCTACTAAGTAAGTCCAAGGCTAGTTTGTAGTATATGAAATCCTGTCTCAAACCTTTCTCCCCAAGAGCAAACAGTAAAGACCCAGTAAAGAATTAGATGCATGTATTGTCCAGCACCTGAAAATAAATGGCAAGCACCCAGTCTCTAAAACCGGAGAAACATGATTTCAAGTCTGTCTTTTAAATACATGTTGTTGGAACTGGACATCCATGTGTTAAAAAAAAAGGAAAAGATTCTGCCTACACTGTGTCAGTCACTCCTCTCGCTGCTGTGATAAAATATCTCAAAGAAGCAGCCTGGCCGTGGTGGCACACGCCTTTAACCCCAGGATAGAGGAGGCAGAGGCAGGTGGATCTCAGTGAGTTCAAGGCCCGCCTGGTCTACAAAGCAAGTTCCAGGACAGCCAGGAATGCTACACAGAGATACCCAATCTCGAAAAACAAAACAACAACAATGAAAAAAAAAAATCTCAAAGAAGTACTTTACAGGAACAGAGATTTTGGCTTACGGTTCAGGGGATACAGTTGGCACAGAGGACAGTGATGGCTAGGATGGTGTCTTACACAGTATTCTATTGCTGTGAAGAGACACCATGACCACGGTAACTCTTATAAAAGAAAGCATTTAATTGGGTCTTTCTTACAGGTTCAACCACAGATACAGATTTTGTATCCAGATTCTATGTTCAACTATGTAAAAAGCTTAGAAACTATGTAAAGCTTAGATCTACAGAAAACCTGTCCATGTGGGGCTGGGGAGATGACTCAGCAGTTCAAAGACCCAGGGTTCGATTCCCAGCAACCACATGGCAGCTCGTAACCATCTATAGCTCCAGTTCCAGGGGATCTGACACTCTCACACAGATCTACATGTAGGCCAAACACCAATAAAGTAAATAAATAATTAAAACAGTTTAAAAAAATCTGTCTATGCTTGTTTATGGTGGATTTGCTCTTACTACACAAAACTGGAAAATAGCCAAAGCTGTATCGGCTGTTGACTATGCAGACTGCACTTCAGTGGACAACTAGGAGGCAATAGAAGGAGTGTAGTACCAATACACTCAGTAACCTGGGTGGATAGCACATGCTTCCTGCCAGGTGAAGGTTCCAGGTCCCTAAGATGATTCTGTGCACAGGACATTTTGGAAAAGGTAGAATGGTAAAACCCCGAATCTGATCAGTGTTTTCTAGCGTTTGTGGGTAGTGAAAACTCTGGAAGGGTCGACTCATGTATTTTGCACATTTTTAATGTCCAGACATTATGTGGGGTGCTAAGAATAACAGTGGGAATGGGGGACCCCAAGTCACTGTAGTTTGTAGTCCCTGCGTTGAAGCAGCTCCTGCCTGAAAGACAATGAGACTAACAACTAAAATGCAGGGTGATTAGTGTCTAGGGAGTGGGTTTTGCATTGTGTCAGCCCTTATCTT